>NC_092168.1:44025552-44358052 GCF_045791955.1 Oncorhynchus clarkii lewisi | reverse complement strand
CACAACATCCCAAATCAAACACAACATCCCAAGTCAATCACAACATCCCAAGTCAAACACAACATCCTGAGTCAATCACAACATCCTGAGTCAAACACAACATCCTACATCAATCACAACATCCCAAGTCAATCACAACATCCTGAGTCAATCACAACATCCTGAGTCAATCACAACATCCCAAGTCAATCACAACATCCCAAGTCAATCACAACATCCTACATCAATCACAACATCCCAAGTCAATCACAACATCCCAAGTCAATCACAACATCCTGAGTCAAACACTACATCCTGAGTCAATCACAACATCCCAAGTCAAACACAACATCCCAAATCAAACACAACATCCCAAGTCAATCACAACATCCCAAGTCAAACACAACATCCCAAGTCAATCACAACATCCCAAGTCAAACACAACATCCCAAGTCAATCACAACATCCCAAGTCAATCACAACATCCCAAGTCAATCACAACATCCCAAGTCAATCACAACATCCCAAGTCAATCACAACATCCCAAGTCAATCACAACATCCCAAGTCAAACACAACATCCCGAGTCAATCACAACATCCCGAGTCAATCACAACATCCTGAGTCAATCACAACATCCCAAGTCAATCACAACATCCCAAGTCAATCACAACATCCCAAGTCAATCACAACATCCCAAGTCAATCACAACATCCTACATCAATCACAACATCCCAAGTCAATCACAACATCCCGAGTCAATCACAACATCCCGAGTCAAACACTACATCCTGAGTCAATCACAACATCCCAAGTCAAACACAACATCCCAAATCAAACACAACATCCCAAGTCAATCACAACATACCAAGTCAATCACAACATCCCAAGTCAAACACAACATCCCAAGTCAATCACAACATCCCAAGTCAATCACAACATCCCAAGTCAATCACAACATCCCAAGTCAATCACAACATCCCAAGTCAATCACAACATCCCAAGTCAATCACAACATCCCAAGTCAAACACAACATCCCAAGTCAATCACAACATCCCAAATCAAATCACAACATCCTGAGTCAATCACAACATCCCAAGTCAATCACAACATCCCAAGTCAATCACAACATCCCAAGTCAATCACAACATCGCAAGTCAATCACAACATCCCAAGTCAATCACAACATCCCGAGTCAATCACAACATCCCGAGTCAATCACAACATCCCAAGTCAATCACAACATCCCGAGTCAATCACAACATCCCAAGTCAATCACAACATCGCAAGTCAATCACAACATCCCAAGTCAATCACAACATCGCAAGTCAATCACAACATCCCAAGTCAATCACAACATCCCGAGTCAATCACAACATCCCGAGTCAATCACAACATCCCAAGTCAATCACAACATCCCGAGTCAATCACAACATCCCAAGTCAATCACAACATCCCAAATCAAACACAACATCCCAAATCAAACACAACATCCCGAGTCAATCACAACATCCCAAATCAAACACAACATCCCAAATCAATCACAACATCCCGAGTCAATCACAACATCCCAAGTCAATCACAACATCCCAAGTCAATCACAACATCCCAAGTCAATCACAACATCCCAAGTCAATCACAACATCCCAAGTCAATCACAACATCCCAAGTCAAACACAACATCCCAAGTCAATCACAACATCCTGAGTCAATCACAACATCCTGAGTCAATCACAACATCCCGAGTCAATCACAACATCCCGAGTCAATCACAACATCCCGAGTCAATCACAACATCCCAAATCAAACACAACATCGCAAGTCAATCCCAACATCCCAAGTCAATCACAACATCCTACATCAATCACAAACACCCAAGTCAATCACAACATCCCAAATCAAACACAACATCCCAAGTCAATCACAACATCCCAAGTCAATCACAACATCCTACATCAATCACAAACACCCAAGTCAATCACAACATCCCAAATCAAACACAACATCCCAAGTCAACACAACATCCTACATCAATCACAAACACCCAAGTCAATCACAACATCCCAAATCAAACACAACATCCCAAGTCAATCACAACATCCTACATCAATCACAAACACCCAAGTCAATCACAACATCCCAAATCAATCACAACATCCCAAATCAATCACAACATCCCAAATCAATCACAACATCCCAAATCAAACACAACATCCCAAATCAATCACAACATCCCAAATCAATCACAACATCCCAAATCAATCACAACATCCCAAATCAATCACAACATCCCAAATCAATCACAACATCCCAAATCAATCACAACATCCCAAGTCAAACACAACATCCCAACTCAAGTCTCAGAGAAAGACAACAACTCAGAAAGACATAAAACAACTGACAAAACAAAAGGAGTGCTTCAAACTAGCTTCTGCAAACTGTTGATATGGGGATCTTCCCTACATAGTGCACTACTTTTGAATTGGGCCCAGGTCAAAAGTAGTGCACTATATAGGGAATACTGTCTCATTTGGGATGGAGTCCGGTCTCTCCTTGAACTCACCCGCCCTGGAGTGACTAGATTGTCGATGCCAATCAAATCCTTCATAAGCTCCAGCAGCTTCTGGAAGTTCTCCATCTTGATCATGCTTCCATGGAGCTGGGACACCACCTCTGACACGTCTGCCAGTGCAGCTAGAGGAGAGGCCATTCAATTAGAAACAACACTAATTTATGATGTCATAGACCTCAACTGCACCAGTAGGCCCTCGACTGCACCAGTAGGTCCTAGATAGAACTATCAGACTGAAGCAGGCTGACTGTGTACAGAACAGTAACAGTTACCTCTGCAGTCCCTGAAGTCCACATGTGCGGGCGGGTAGTGTTTGCAGAGGCGCTCCAGGATCTGCTTGTAATGCATGAGGCGGTGCAGGGGCCGGAGGATGAACACGTTGAGGGGGATGTAGCACACCTTCTGCAGCTCAAAGTCCCGGACCAGCACCTCCAGCCGCGGGGAACCCCGACACGCCTTCTCCAGCTCCACCAGGGCCTCCGAGTGCTTCTGGAGGTGGGCTGTCAGTGGCTAGAAAATTATATATTAGAGTAGAGTAGAATAGAGTAGAAGAGAGCAGAATAGAGTATAGTATAATACAATAAAGTAGAGTAGAATAGAGCAGAGTAGAGTAGAATAGAGCAGAGTAGAGTAGAATAGAGTAGAATAGAGTAGAATAGAGTAGAATAGAGTAGAATAGAGCAGAGTAGAGTAGAATAGAAGAGAGCAGAATAGAGTATAGTATAATACAATAAAGTAGAGCAGAGTAGAGCAGAGTAGAGTAGAATAGAGTAGAATAGAGTAGAGTAAAGTAGAATAGAGCAGAGTAGAGTAGAGCAGAGTAGAGCAGAGTAGAGTAGAACAGAGTAGAATAGAGTAGAAAAGATAACAATATAATAGAATATAATAAAATAGAGTAGAGTAGAACAGAGTAGAATAAAGTACAGTAGAACAAACATATTTGCATATCACACACATACGACAGGCTAGGAGAAGCTATGGGTCAGCCACAGAGCAGTCCCCTGGAGTAGGGCTACAGGCAGACTTTACACAAGGCAGCATATATTTGTTCATCGAGGAGTGGTGCAGATACATAGTGAAGTACATAACAAGTGCAATAACAATGTGAAAGAGGTGCACACTGTGACGGCCCTGAATTATTTTGAGCCGTCTCAGTGCTTCTCCTTCCAATAGGGTGCGTGCCCTTTAATTCCCAATTAAATAGCCAGCATCAGCTGCGCAAAAGTGGCGTTTTGTGATGGAGACGTGACTGAGGATGTGTTCCCGAAGCTTCTCTATTCCGGTTGTTTTGTTGCTGTTAAACGTGTGTTTTGTAGCCTGAGAGTTTACCCAGGATCGGATCCACTCTTTGCGTCCGTGGACTACTCCTCTCTATTCTTCGTGGCCTTTCTCCGCTGGAGATCTGGTGGCGGATTGGATTGTCTGACTGACCGACTGACTACCACCTTTTTTGTATACGGTATTTCATTTGTTTTGATATGATGTATACGGTGATGATTTATGTAGTTAGATGTAGTTGAGGAATTAGTAAGAGCAGATACGCTTTAAAGTTCTGTGGTAAAATGGTTATATTGATTGTATGATTTAATACTGGGTTTACGCTACACGGAATGAACGGACCAACATTGCGTGACAAAAGTCACTTGAGTTCACTGAACTCCTTTACCGGGCGGGACTCTTTTTAGGCCCGAGGTACAGGACATTTCTGGAGAAACCAGAACTCATTGTGTTATATTATTATGTGTGTGTAATCCATTGATGTTGCTAATACAACCCACGCAAAAGAATAGTTGTTTTTGAAGTTCTTTCAATGTTTTAAGGGTTTATGAAAAGTTGATTTCCCTTCTGACGTTTACATAAGTCCTTTGTAATGGTGTAGACTTGACGGACCAGATGGGACTCATTCCCTCCCAAACTAAAAGGAGAAACCAATGTTTTCTCTGGTAGGCACAACCTACCTGGCACCCCTATAAAAAAATAACCTCAAGTCAAAACCGTTACATAAAAAATGGCACCCCAGATGGGACAGCTCAACATTGAGAACTAACCAAAGCAAATATTTTGTGTGGAATTAAAACAATGGATTCACCCCAAGATAATGTGCTCATCCATTTCATACCTGTCAATGGGAATACACAGGGCCATTCTGACCATCAAGCTGACAACACAAATCATAATGGGAATGGAGATAATGGAGTTGATTTGGGCCAGAGCCCTGGGAATCTGAATGCTCGGTCTGGACCACAGGCCACAGGAGGTCTAACCAGTTACTCACTTATTGACATGGATCTGTGTGAAAGTACTGAGCCAGCCCTCTATCTGACACCCAACCTTCCTCCATTGTCTGGTTTATCTCCAGAGGTTGTAGTTTTACAACTTCAAGGTGACATCCTTGATATTCGTCGGACTCAACAACATCTCCAAACTCTTATCCACGATAAATTCAAATGTCTGAGGGAAGAGCAACAACAGAGTGCCATGGAATTCAGAAACTCACTGAGCACTCTAACCCACACGCTGACAGAGCTCAGTGAGAGTGGAAGACGGGAAATTACTGGTGCCATTACTGGTGCCACTCTCCAATGGCGCCTGCAACATCATCACACTGAGGTCCTCAAGGACGTTAATTCTGTTTTTTCTCCCATGGTTAACACTGTAGACCACTTGCAGACAGAACTCTCTAATTGTGTTAAAATGTTGGATGATGTGTCTGTGGACATGGCCTCCATTAGGCACAACTCCTTACACAGAGTTTCTCTAGTGTCCACTTCTGTTCAGACCACTGAGGGCCAAGCTGGCACCTCTGAAGAGCCAAGACAAGGCCATGAAACAGACACCCAAACCGTTACCCAAGACAGACCATCAACAACAGCCAGAGTCTCAAGCCATGACCCCTCTCATGTTCTGTTGGAGATGTAGCCAAAAGGGACATTCTTCAGCTACATGTCCAAGACCGTATCAAGAAAACCCTTCCAGAAACCACAAATCACAACAGGCCAACACACCTAACTCTCTTCGCAGGAATGACCATCCTTCTCTGGGTGCTTTAACCAGAGCTGAAATCCCAAGAGTCACTGCCTACGCCCCCCCATCGACATCCCCTTCCTTTAAGTTCATACCGCACCAACTGGTGTTACCCCTGTCCATAGGCCCATGGACAGGAAGAGCCATCCTGGACACCGGGTCATCCTACACACTGCTCAATGAGAAACTGTGGAAGGAGGTTAAAGGTCCGCAATACAACTTGAAGCCGTGGACAGAAGGTCCACTCTATCTGGCGGATGGTGAGGCTAAACGACCCCTTGGATGGAGTGAGGTAGAGTTCCGCCTGTGTAACCGCTCCTATATGATTCCTTCGGTGATCCTACAAACCAAGAACCTTGCTTTTCCTGTCGTGTTGGGAATTGATTTCATGTACTTCAGTGGTGTCCAGATTGATATCGCACACAATTGCTACTGGTTTCCATACAATCCGAGCAAGAAGCATTTCTTCCAATCAGAAGCTACGAAGTTACATGATTGGGGTTCAAATATGGCAGTCTTCTCTGCCGTTGCTCCGTTACCACTAACCCTTGATAATCCTTCTGACGATCTCCTTTTACAGGCTGTAAGAAGAGCTCAGCTGGAACATCCAGAGGAGTTAAGGCTGTTGGAACAGCTGCAGAATAATGCTGATGTATGTACTTCAAGGCTAGGACGCACCGGGCTCCTGAAGCACAAAATATTCCTTACACAGGAAATGCCGATCAAGCAAAAGCCATATCGTTTGTCCCCAGCGAAGCTAATCATCCAAAAGGGACTCATTAATGATATGTTAACACAAGATATAATAGAACGTTCCTCCTCTCCTTGGGCTGCTCCTGTTGTCCTCATCCCAAAAAAGACTGGTGGTCTTAGATTTTGTGTGGACTATAGGAAGACCAACAATGTTTCCCAGACTGATGCCTATCCTTTTCCTACCATCCACGAGATCCTGGAGTCATTGTCTGGCGCTGTTGTGTTCACTACCCTTGACCTCAATAGTGGTTATTGGCAAGTTGAGATGGACCAGGAAAGCAAGGACAAGACTGCTTTTGTCTGTGCTGAGGGCTTGTTTTCCTTTAAGGTGATGCCTTTTGGATTAAAGAATGCACCTGCCACTTTCCAAAGACTGATGGAGATTGCGTTAGGGGAGCTCAAAGGGAAGATCTGTTTCGTCTACCTGGACGATATAATTATCTACTCCCAGAACAGAGAACAACACTTTCAAGATCTTCAAGCAGTGTTGGACAAGCTAAGAGAAGCTGGTCTGACCGTGAATATGAAGAAGAGCAACTTCTGCCAAACTTCCCTGAAGTTCCTTGGCCATATTGTGTCTTTCGACGGCATTCATGTGGATCCTGAAAAGACCAAGGCGGTACAAGATTTTCCTGTGCCAACCACACTCAAGGCCCTTCAACGGTTCCTTGGGATGGCTGGATGGTACCATCGGTTTGTGTCGAACTTCTCCCAGGTGGCAGAACCCCTCAACGCGTTGAAGCGAAAAGGAGTGAAATTCCTATGGACGGCAGAGTGCCAGACATCCTTTGAAACCCTGAAACGACACCTCGTCACACCTCCCATTTTAGGTCATCCCAACTTTGATTCCCCTTTTGTTGTTTACACTGATGCAAGTGATGTTGGACTTGGTGCTGTCCTAGTCCAACAGACTGGACTTGGCACTGAAGAAGTGCTAGCGTTCGCCAGTCGGACATTGAATGGAGCAGAACGGAACTACTCCACAACCGAGCAAGAGTGCCTTGCAGTTGTCTGGGCTTTGGAAAAGTGGAGGTACTACCTGGAGGAAAGACACTTCACTGTGGTCACTGACCATTCCTCCCTTGTGTGGGTGTTCAAGACCAACAAACCAAGCACCAGACTCATAAGATGGGCTCTACGGTTGCAAGAGTTCACCTTTGCAGTAGAATACAGGAAAGGAAAATACAACACTGTTCCAGATGCCTTATCCAGAGCTCCTGCTTGTGGCAACGGTGGCCCGCATCTTACATGTGCTACTGTCCTGTCAAGCAGTCGAGACTCGCCCAAAGCAGACTTTCCCATCTCTGATGAGACCATATGGAAAGCCCAACAGAATGATCCAGAAGTACAGGCTTTGTACCAGACTATCCTGGAAGATGGAGAAAAGATGGTCAATCCTACCACAAAGCTGACCATCCTGGAAGACAAAGTCTACCGTGTTGTACAACTACCACACAGAACCCTCTACCAATTGTACATACCTGAAACTCTACGCCTACAACTGCTTCAACATTTCCATGAAGACCCATTAGCTGGTCATTTGGGCAGGTTCAAAACCTACAAGCGGTTGCAAGCGTTACTGTACTGGCCACATCTGAGCATGGATGTGAAGTCACACATCCGAAACTGTCAGGTTTGTCAAATGTACAAACCAGAAGGTAGAAAGCCTGCTGGCAAGTTGCAGCAAACGGTGGTTACCCGACCTTGGGAAATGCTAGGAGTGGATTTGATGGGTCCATTTCCTAGAAGCTCCAATCAGAATGTGTACATGCTTGTGTTTGTTGATTATTATTCAAAGTGGGTGGAACTCTTTTCCCTGCGTCAGGCCACAGCAAGGACCGTCTCTAACATCCTTACGAAAGAGATCCTGACTCGCTGGGGAGTGCCTGATTACATCCTGTCTGATCAAGGTTCCCAATTTGTCTCTGATCTCTTTGAGGAGACCTGCCAAAGATGGAACCTGAGACAGAAGTTGACCACGGCCTATCACCCACAGACCAATCTCACTGAGAGAGTAAATCGAACCTTGAAGACAATGATTGCTTCCTATGTAGGGACCCAGCACAAACACTGGGACAAGCACCTTCACGAGTTTCGATTTGCCCTGAATTCTGCTGTGCAAGAGTCCACTGGAGTCACACCTGCAGAGCTGAACCTAAGTCGTCCCCTCCGAGGACCCTTGGATATGGTGCTACAGCCCCAGCAGATTACTCCAGACGCTGCTTGCTATGACCAGGTAGTCCATCTCCATGACTTGAGAGCTCTTGTCTCAAAGAACATGACCCAGGCTCGACTCAAGCAGAAGAGAAATTATGATAAGAACAGACGAGACATGCAGTTTCAGCTTCGTGATCGGGTGTGGCTTCGCTCTCATCCTTACTCGAAAGCTGAACAATTCTTCTCTGCCAAGCTCGCTCCTAAATGGCAAGGACCATATAGGATTGTGGAGCAGATGGGCCCTTTGAACTACCGAGTGGTGAAAGAGGACACAGGTGAAGATATGCGCGTTGTCCATGTCTCACGCCTTAAGGCCTGTTACCCCTCGGCTGAGGAATTGGAGGCGATTGAGCGCCGCAAGATCTTGGATATCTTTGAAGAGGAAAGTGAGGAGACTTTTCTCGGATTCCCAGACCCAGAAGTCTCACACCTTAAGGCCTGTGACCCCTCAGCTGAGGAGCGTGAGCTCCAAAAAGTCATGAGAATTTTTGTAGAGGAAAGTGATGAGGAGACCTTTCTCGGTTACCCCGACCAAGATGTGCCTTCCAGGGCAATGGTCGGCTTTTTCCAGGGGAGGGGGTGTGTGACGGCCCTGAATTATTTTGAGCCGTCTCAGTGCTTCTCCTTCCAATAGGGTGCGTGCCCTTTAATTCCCAATTAAATAGCCAGCATCAGCTGCGCAAAAGTGGCGTTTTGTGATGGAGACGTGACTGAGGATGTGTTCCCGAAGCTTCTCTATTCCGGTTGTTTTGTTGCTGTTAAACGTGTGTTTTGTAGCCTGAGAGTTTACCCAGGATCGGATCCACTCTTTGCGTCCGTGGACTACTCCTCTCTATTCTTCGTGGCCTTTCTCCGCTGGAGATCTGGTGGCGGATTGGATTGTCTGACTGACCGACTGACTACCACCTTTTTTGTATACGGTATTTCATTTGTTTTGATATGATGTATACGGTGATGATTTATGTAGTTAGATGTAGTTGAGGAATTAGTAAGAGCAGATACGCTTTAAAGTTCTGTGGTAAAATGGTTATATTGATTGTATGATTTAATACTGGGTTTACGCTACACGGAATGAACGGACCAACATTGCGTGACAAAAGTCACTTGAGTTCACTGAACTCCTTTACCGGGCGGGACTCTTTTTAGGCCCGAGGTACAGGACATTTCTGGAGGAACCAGAACTCATTGTGTTATATTATTATGTGTGTGTAATCCATTGATGTTGCTAATACAACCCACGCAAAAGAATAGTTGTTTTTGAAGTTCTTTCAATGTTTTAAGGGTTTATGAAAAGTTGATTTCCCTTCTGACGTTTACATAAGTCCTTTGTAATGGTGTAGACTTGACGGACCAGATGGGACTCATTCCCTCCCAAACTAAAAGGAGAAACCAATGTTTTCTCTGGTAGGCACAACCTACCTGGCACCCCTATAAAAAAATAACCTCAAGTCAAAACCGTTACAACACACCTTCAGTCCCTGTAGGTGCTTCAGCATGACATCCCCGATGCGCTGGTAGTCTCCTTTGATGTGGGCATTGGAGCACCCTTCCCTAAAATAAAACAGTACTTTATTTCTCTGGAACAGTTTAGTGCTAGTGTGTGTGTGTGTGTATTTTAATCACTTAAAGCCATATTTCATATTCATGTAGACAATTACGCAAGGGAATTCCAATGAAATGGTTAACCTTTACCTGCACTGCCGAACACCACCAGCAGGTGTCGCTCTTGAGCATGAATTTCAGTTGACGACTAGATTCAGCACCATGTGAACTGACATCGTTCTCAATACTCTTTCATTCAAAATATCAACCAATACATTATGGGGAGGGTAATTCAAAACCGAGAGAGGATGTTCTGAATGTCGTTCCGTTGAGGTGCAACCCCTGTCCACTCACACATCCCACTACCAGCTATTTAATCTAAGATCAAGAGAGGGCTAAAATAAGCCAACTGTACGTCACATTTGAAAAGTAGATGGCAATGTATCTGTGCTCCGTAGTTGGTCATCTCGTTTGCCTTTGGGCCTTAGCCACGCCAGATGTCGGCCATGTTTTGAGTGAAAACACACGTTATCTCTTCCTTGGAGTTCTGTCTCTTGCTCTGTGGTTTAGTCTTGTAATAAGGCTGGACAGTATGATGTCTGTAGTCGTGACAGTCTGCCAGTCGGGGCTCTGTTGTAGGGACCACATCATTTAGAGGAGCAGACAGTGGAATAACCCACGGGGCTAGGAGGAGAAGAAGTGGCTTGATGCAGCGCGACTGTTGCTATAGAAACCCCAGCTCCACAGGAGGCGTGCGTGTCTCTGTGATGAGGCTTCCCAGAATGAATGTCAATACCCAGGATCAATGAAAACCCAAACCAACCCAAACCACACTACAAACTGTGTTCTTAATCCAAGAGGGTCTTAACGCAAAAAAAACGAGGCTGGGAGTGGGAGTGACATTTTGAGAGAAAATAGCCTGAACTACAAAATACATGCATCACTGTGGGTGATTGTGACGTGCCATCTCACCATAGAGCCAGTCTCTGCTCCACCTCTCTGAGGAAGACGGACTGAAACCTGTACAGAGGGGCAAAGTTGGTGAAGATGGTGCTCTTCAGGGAGTCCGGCACGGCTTCGTCTTTACCCACCGAGTCCTGAAAAGACTGGGATGACACACACACACACACACACACACACACACACACACACACACACACAGAGAGAGAGAAAGATAAATCCAGATCTGCATTAGAGCACAGTGAACACACTTCATTGTGTAAATAGTGACGTTGTCAATTGCCAGTAGTTAAATGAGGACTTGCAGTCTGATGAGGTGAAAAACAGTGGTTTCTGCTGGACTAGGAGCTTGGACTGCATTACAATCTGCATGACTGACGTGCTTCTGCCAAAATACCTCTGTGATGTGGTTTAGCAACAATCACATGCTACTCTCATGACTTCCACCAAATCCTTTAACGACCTGGAGATGAATGGAGGAATCAGTATCCCATCATTCCTGACACGGCCCAAGGTGAACATTACATGACTGGCTACCTGATCAGATTAGGGAAGCTATAACCTGGTGGGGGCTTGGTTTATCTGGTGGGGGCAACCAGGAGGGGGCTTGGTTTATCTGGTGGGGGCTTGGTTGATCTGGTGGGGGCTTGGTTGATCTGGTGGGGGCTTGGTTTATCTGGTGGGGGCTTGGTTTATCTGGTGGGGGCTTGGTTTATCTGGTGGGGGCTTGGGGCCTTGTTTTATCTGGTGAGGGCTTGGTTTATCTGGTGGGGGCTTGGTTTATCTGGTGGGGGCTTGGTTGATCTGGTGGGGGCTTGGTTGATCTGGAGGGGGCTTGGTTGATCTGGTGGGGGCTTGGTTGATCTGGTGGGGGCAACCAGGAGGGGGCTTGGTTTATCTGGTGGGGGCTTGGTTTATCTGGTGGGGGCTTGGTTGATCTGGTGGGAGCTTGGTTTATCTGGTGGGAGCTTGGTTTATCTGGTGGGGCCTTGGTTTATCTGGTGGGGCCTTGGTTTATCTGGTGGGGCCTTGGTTTATCTGGTGGGGCCTTGGTTTATCTGGTGGGGCCTTGGTTTATCTGGTGGGGGCTTGGTTTATCTGGTGGGGGCTTGGTTGATCTGGTGGGGGCTTGGTTGATCTGGTGGGGGCTTGGTTGATCTGGTGGGGGCTTGGTTTATCTGGGGGCTTGGTTTATCTGGTGGGGGCTTGGTTTATCTGGTGGGGGCTTGGTTTATCTGGTGGGGGCTTGGTTTATCTGGTGGGCGCTTGGTTTATCTGGTGGGGGCTTGGTTTATCTGGTGAAGGCTTGGTTTATCTGGTGGGGGCCTTGGTTTATCTGGTGGGGGCCTTGGTTTATCTGGTGAAGGCTTGGTTTATCTGGTGAAGGCTTGGTTCATCTGGTGGGGCCTTGGTTTATCTGGTGGGGGCTTGGTTTATCCCTATTCCTTACATAGTCCCCATTGTAGTCAGGTCATTTGGATAGTCCATCTGTAGATGCTGTACAGACTATCAGTAACATTTAAACTATCTAAAAACCCTAAACTTAACCCTTACCCTTATTCTAAACCTAAACATAACCATAACAAGCAGTCACAGATAGTTTGTTGATAGTATGTCCTGGAGCATCTACAGATGGACAATCCGGACTATCCTAATGAAGTGTGACCTAAAGTAGTGCACTATGTAGGGAACAGGGTGTCATTTGGCTATCTGAAGACGGATGCACTAACTGTAAGTGGCTCTGTATAAGAGCGCCTGCTACATTACTAACATGTAAATGTATATAGGTTTGAGAGAGGGGTTAGGAGGAGGTACGGTACTGCAGGAGAGGAGGTACGGTACTGCAGGAGAGGAGGAGGTACGGTACTGTAGGAGGGAGGTACGGTACTGCAGGAGAGGAAGAGGGACGGTACTGTAGGAGGGAGGTACGGTACTGCAGGAGGGAAGTACGGTACTGCAGGAGAGGAGGAGGTACGGTACTGTAGGAGGGAGGTACTGTAGGAGAGGAGGAGGTACGGTACTGTAGGAGGGAAGTACGGTACTTCAGGAGAGGAGGAGGTACGGTACTGTAGGAGGGAGGTACGGTACTGCAGGAGAGGAGGAGGGACGGTACTGTAGGAGGGAGGTACGGTACTGCAGGAGGGGGGTACGGTACTGCAGGAGAGGAGGAGGTACGGTACTGTAGGAGGGAGGTACGGTACTGTAGGAGAGGAAGAGGGACGGTACTGCAGGATAGAGGTACGGTACTGCAGGAGGGCGGAACGGTACTGCAGGAGGGAGGAGGGACGGTACTGCAGGATGGAGGTACGGTACTGCAGGAGGGAGGTACGGTACTGCAGGAGGGAGGAGGGACGGTACTGCAGGAGGGAGGAGGGACGGTACTGCAGGAGGGAGGGACGGTACTGCAGGAGAGAGGGACGGTACTGCAGGAGAGAGGGACGGTACTGCAGGAGAGAGGTATGGTACTGCAGGAGGGAGGGACGGTACTGCAGGAGGGAGGAGGTACGGTACTGCAGGAGGGAGGGACGGTTCTGCAGGAGGGAGGTACGGTACTGGAGGAGGGGGGTACGGTACTGCAGGAGGGACGGTACTGCAGGAGGGAGGAGGGACGGTACTGCAGGAGGGAGGGACGGTACTGCAGGAGGGAGGGACGGTACTGCAGGAGGGAGGAGGGACGGTACTGTAGGAGGGAGGCACAGTACTACAGGAGGGAGGAGGGACGGTACTACAGGAGGGAGGAGGGACGGTACTGCAGGAGGGCGGAGGTACGGTACTGCAGGAGGGCAGTACGGTACTGCAGGAGAGGAGGGACGGTACTGCAGGAGAGGAGGGACGGTACTGCAGGAGGGAGGTACGGTACTGCAGGAGGGAGGAGGTGCGGTACTGTAGGAGGGAGGAGATACGGTACTGCAGGAGGGAGGAGATACGGTACTGCAGGAGAGGAGGGACGGTACTGCAGGAGAGGAGGTACGATACTGCAGGAGGGAGGAGGTACAGTACTGCAGGAGGGAGGGGAAGAGCTGCAGTCCATATAAACAGAGAGTGAAGAGCTGCAGTCCATATAAACAGAGAGAGAAGAGCTGCAGTCCATATAAACAGAGAGAGAAGAGCTGCAGTCCATATAAACAGAGAGAGAAGAGCTGCAGTACATATCAACAGAGAGAGAAGAGCTGCAGTCCATATCAACAGAGAGAGAAGAGCTGCAGTCCATATCAACAGAGAGGGAAGAGCTGCAGTCCATATCAACAGAGAGGGAAGAGCTGCAGTCCATATCAACAGAGAGGGAAGAGCTGCAGTCCATATCAACAGAGAGAGAAGAGCTGCAGTCCATATCAACAGAGAGGGAAGAGCTGCAGTACATATCAACAGAGAGAGAAGAGCTGCAGTCCTTATCAACAGAGACAGAAGTGCTGCAGTCCATATCAACAGAGAGGGAAGAGCTGCAGTCCATATAAACAGAGAGGGAAGAGCTGCAGTCCATATAAACAGAGAGAGAAGAGCTGCAGTCCATATCAACAGAGCTCCCTGTGTGTTTTCCGTATGCTCTGTTGTAAAGCAGCTGGAATAATCTGTGTTTTTCTGCCCAGAGGACAGCAGGGAAGAAAACAAACAAAACAGCAGTTTTGAATCCCTGAGAGAAAGAGAGCGAGAGACACACACGTTTCCCTCAGATTACACAGACGTACAAAGATTTGGAAAACAAATCCAATTTTGATAAACTCCCATATTATCTACTAGGTAGTGGTTCCCAAACGTTTTATAGTCCTGTACCCCTTCAAACATTCAACCTACAGCTGCGTACCCCCTCTAGCACCAGGGTCAGTGCACTCTCGAATGTTGTTTTTTTGCCATCATTGTAAGCCTGCCACACACACACTATATGATACATTTATTAAACATAAGAAGGAGTGTGACTTTTTGTCACAACCGGCTCGTGGGAAGTGACAAAGAGCTCTTATAGGACCAGGGCACAAATAATAATATAATAATAATCAATAATTTAGATCTTTATTTAGCCATCTTATATATAAAACCTTATTTGTCACCACAGGTTAATGAGAAGGGTGTGCTTGAAAGGATGCATATAACTCTGCAATGTTGGGTTGTATTGGAGAGTCTCAGTCTTAAATCAAATGTATTTCGTTTTCATGCTAGTGAGGGCTGAGAATACACTCTCACATGGGTACGTGGTTGCAGAGGGCATCAGAGTCTTAACAGCGCGATATGCCAAGGCAAATACTCTGAGTGCAGCCGTATCCAGAAATCTGGCAGTGGCTTCTGATTAAATTCAATTTTCACAGAACCGCTTGATGCAATTTCGATGAGGCTCTCTTGTTCAGATATCGGTAAGTGGACTGGAGGCAGGGCATTAAAAGGAGTTGTTTGTGTCATCCGTTCTGGGAAAGTACCTGCAGAGAAGAGCTTCTTAATCATAGCCTCAGTTTTGTCCCGCACATTGAATATAGTTGCGGAGAGTCCCTGTAATCCCAGATTCAGATCATTCAGATGAGAAAAAACACCACCCAGATAGGCCAGTCGTCATCATGCAAGCGGTCAGACAAGTGAAAATTATGGTCAGAAAAGAAAACTTCAATCTTGTCTCTCAATTTAAAAAAAAAGTGTCAATACTTTCCCCCTTGATAACCAGTTCACTTCTGTATGTTGTAAAAGCGTTACATGGTCGCTGCCCATATCATTGCATGAAGCAGAAAATACATGAGAGTTCAAGGGCCTTGCTTTAACAAAGTTAACCCTTTTCACTGTATTGTCCAAAAGCTCTTTCTTGCCCACCAAAGTCCATTTGATTTCATAAAGCTGTCCAGTACTTTAAAAATATCCTCTCCTGTTGTCCTGGTTTCCAGTGGTTTGCAGAAGAGGATGTCTTCCTTAATTGACCCCCCATAAACGTAACGGACATATACCAGGAGCTGTGTCAGGCCCTCCACATCTGTTGACTAATCCAGCTGTAAGGCATTGAATTCACGGGCTTGTATGCGAAGTAGTAATTGTTTCAAAACATCTCCTGCCATGTCACTGATGTGTCATGAAACAGTGTTGTTTGATGAAGACATTGTCTGTATAGTACTTTTGGCCTTTTCCCCCAGCATTGTCCCAGCCATATCTGCAGTAACAGAAAGAATGATGTCCCCCAGTATGGGGCTTGCCTGTCTTAGTCACTCAGTAGCTCACCATATAAGACGCTTCTAGCCCCTTCTTATTAATGGTATCTGTTGCTTTTATACATGTCTTACTACTCGAAAGGTGTCTTAATTCTCACTCAAAAATTCCTGTGGCTTATTTTTCAAATTGCCATGTTTTGTTTATAAATGTCTGCACAAGAGTGAAGGTTTCATTGAGTTGTGAGATCGTACTTTTGCACATATAACACACTGTGGCTGAGGAAAGGCACTACTCCCAATATAAGTGAACCCCAAATCAATGTAGTTCTCATCATATTTGCGCCTCTTCGATGGTCCAACATCCCTGTCTGTTGTTCAGTGCTTTCCAGGGTAAGGGAGCAGTAGCTCTTGGGCTGCATCAGATTCACAACTGTCAGTGCACATGCTAGCTGGCCTAACAACAAATGTAGAATTACTGATGCTAGCATTGGATGTGCTCGTGGAAGCAGAACAACTTGTGTGGTCGACAGGTGCAGGTGTAGTACTGCTGGTAGTAGCAGTACTACCAGTAGAGCTGGTATGTGTGTCTATGGTCGCGGACCTTACTTTTTTTAACCATTTATCCATTTTCGAGTTAACGGAATGTTCAGCAGCTACGTTTGGCAACATACGGACCGTTAGTGGAATTCACGCTAGAGAGTAAAGTTTGGGGAGGCAGGTAGCCTAGTGGTTAGAGCGTTGGACTAGTAACCAAAAGGTTGCAAGTTCAAATCACCGAGCTGACAAAGTAAAAAGGTACAGATCCCTCGTTCTGCTCCTGAACAGGCAGTTAACCCACTGTTCCTAGGTCAGTTAACCCACTGTTCCTAGGTCAGTTAACCCACTGTTCCTAGGTCAGTTAACCCACTGTTCCTAGGACGTCATTGTAAATAAGAATTTGTTCTTAACTGACTTGCCTAGTTAAATAAAGGTATGATGTGATTGGATGTTAATTATTTGACTGGGCTACCTGTATTTGACATTGTGTTGTTATTTCTCTGAACACTAGATCCAGTCATTTTATTTTATTTTTGGCAGTGAAACAAGGCTACTCAGGTGAGAACAAAAACTCCCCCAAATGTATAGCCCCATTGGAATTTGTTCATATTTATTTTTATATAGAGAAAGAGAGAGAAAGAGTGAGAGAGCGGAATAATCTATCTAGTGATGTGTCCTTACCACAGTCACCACCTCCAGGTCCTTCAGATAGGTCCTCTCTGTGGTCAGCAGCTCCTTGGCGATAAAGTAGGCCTTGTCGGTAGGGAACCTCTGTGAAGGAAAGAGAACAGACTCTTAACTGTGCAGAGACAACACTACTAACACAGTAAGCTGTAGACTGTGTCATGGGTCATTTTTCACATTTTGAATTCCAGTGTTACGACATGTAGCCCAGTTACATCAGACTTGGTACAGGGTACCCAGCACTCGTCCCTGTGGAGAGTTATTTAGGCCAGGTAATCTCAGTCCTCTGCTATTGTAGGTACTACTGTATGTGACTGGAGCCTCTTTGAAGCAGGTGATGGTAATTGGAGATTTAAAACCACAATGAGGCACATCAATGCCTTTCCAGCTGTAGTCCTGTTACATAGGGCCCTCTCTGGAACACAAACCTTCCTCCGAACCTCGTCTTCATCGTCGGTGCGCACACTGCTAGCGTCGTTGAGCAAGGGACTGGTGAGGGGAGAGGGCTGCCGAACGTCCGGACTGTGACCACAGAGTTCGACCGGCTTCTGACCGTTGACAATGCCCTGGGAGTTAACGGAGGAGGCGGAGAGATGAGGGCTGTTGGACACCACCCCTGTTGACGGAATGGAGAGGGGGATGAGAAAGAGTCAGCTGAAGAAGTTCAATTAAATCCATAAATATCTGCAGCATGTTTCATGTCCCTAATATCCAGACAGCTCTAATGCTCTTCTCTCTCTCTAATATCCAGACAGCTCTAATGCTCTTCTCTCTCTAATATCCAGACAGCTCTAATGCTCTTCTCTCTCTAATATCCAGACAGCTCTAATGCTCTTCTCTCTCTAATGTCCAGACAGCTCTAATGCTCTTCTCTCTCTAATATCCAGACAGCTCTAATGCTCTTCTCTCTCTAATATCCAGACAGCTCTAATGCTCTTCTCTCTCCAATATCCAGACAGCTCTAATGCTCTTCTCTCTCTAATATCCAGACAGCTCTAATGCTCTTCTCTCTCTAATGTCCAGACAGCTCTAATGCTCTTCTCTCTCTAATATCCAGACAGCTCTAATGCTCTTCTCTCTCCAATGTCCAGACAGCTCTAATGCTCTTCTCTCTCTATAATATCCAGACAGCTCTAATGCTCTTCTCTCTCTAATATCCAGACAGCTCTAATGCTGTTCTCTCTAATATCTAGACAGCTCTAATGCTCTTCTCTCTCTAATATCCAGACAGCTCTAATGCTCTTCTCTCTCTCTAATATCCAGACAGCTCTAATGCTCTTCCCCCTCTCTCTAATATCCAGACAGCTCTAATGCTCTTCTCTCTCTATAATATCCAGCCAGCTCTAATGCTCTTCTCTCTCTCTAATATCCAGACAGCTTTAAGGCTCTTCCCCCTCTCTCTAATGTCTGGGATTTCAGCATGATAGATCAGCTGTTGGGTTGAATACAGTATTATGATTGAGTGTAATCACTTACCTAAATCCCCTACACTGCCACTATGTTCACTAGGACGTTCACTATAGGATGTTCACTAGGGAAACTTGATTGCATACTTGCCCGCCACTGTCTCCTTTCCTGTGATAGCACCACGTTGGCATGAACAAAACAATGATTAAACTAGCAACATCTCTGGTGAACTTCTGATCCTACAATTCTACACACTAGAATGGAGGGGACAGCCGTGACAAGCAGCACGGATTACCACACACAGCCACGAGACACAAATGAGTCTATCGAACACACTATACATACAGATATTTAACAGAGCTATGCTACATCTATGACATCACAGGAGGATGGGAGGGGACTAGCATCTATAGAGTGACAACAAGACAATGTTGGGGGTCTTTATAAAAAAAAAAGATTCTGGACTCCCACTTCATAAAGGTCAACTTTATTGTCACTAGTGCACAACTGTATACAATGTTAAAAAGTGTAAAAAAGTCTCTGGGAAAGAGAAAAGATGGTAAAATGGGTATCAGAGAGTGTCAAAAAGGACCTGAAGACGAGACGGGTGGCATCCAACTTGTTATGGATGGAGACTATAGTGTCCAACTTGTTATGGATGGAGACTGTAGTATCCAACGTGTTATGGATGGAGACTATAGTGTCCAACTTGTTATGGATGGAGTGTCCACTTGTTATGGAGTGTGTCCAACTTGTTATGGATGGAGACTATAGTGTCTATAGTGTCCAACTTGTTATGGATGGAGACTATAGTGTCTATAGTGTCCAACTTGTTATGGATGGAGACTATAGTGTCCAACTTGTTATGGATGGAGACTATAGTGTCCAACTTGTTATGGATGGAGACTATAGTGTCTATAGTGTCCAACTTGTTATGGATGGAGACTATAGTGTCCAACTTGTTATGGATGGAGACTATGTGTCCAACTTGTTATGGATGGAGACTATAGTGTCCAACTTGTTATGGATGGAGACTATAGTGTCCAACTTGTTCCAACTTGTTATGGATGGAGACTATAGTGTCCAACTTGTTATGGATGGAGACTATAGTGTCCAACTTGTTATGGATGGAGACTATAGTGTCCAACTTGTTATGGATGGAGACTATAGTGTCCAACTTGTTATGGATGGAGACTATAGTGTCCAACTTGTTATGGATGGAGACTATAGTGTCCAACTTGTTATGGATGGAGACTATAGTATCCAACTTGTTATGGATGGAGACTATAGTGTCCAACTTGTTATGGATGGAGACTGTAGTGTCCAACTTGTTATGGATAGAGACTGTAGTGTCCAACTTGTCATGGATGGAGACTGTAGTATCCAACCTGTTATGGATGGAGACTGTAGTGTCCAACATGTTATGGATGGAGACTGTAGTATCCAACCTGTTATGGATAGAGACTGTAGTGTCCAACTTGTCATGGATGGAGACTGTAGTATCCAACCTGTTATGGATAGAGACTGTAGTGTCCAACTTGTCATGGATGGAGACTGTAGTATCCAACCTGTTATGGATGGAGACTGTAGTGTCCAACTTGTTATGGATAGAGACTGTAGTGTCCAACTTGTCATGGATGGAGACTGTAGTATCCAACCTGTTATGGATGGAGACTGTAGTATCCAACATGTTATGGATGGAGACTGTAGTGTCCAACATGTTATGGAAGGAGACTGTAGTATCCAACTTGTTATGGATGGAGACTATAGTGTCCAACTTGTTATGGATGGAGACTATAGTGTCCAACTTGTTATGGATAGAGACTGTAGTATCCAACTTGTTATGGATGGAGACTATAGTATCCAACCTGTTATGGATGGAGACTGTAGTATCCAACATGTTATGGATGGAGACTGTAGTGTCCAACATGTTATGGAAGGAGACTGTCGTATCCAACTTGTTATGGATGGAGACTGTAGTATCCAACATGTTATGGATGGAGACAGTAGTATCCAACATGTTATGGATGGAGACTGTAGTATCCAACATGTTATGGATGGAGACTGTAGTATCCAACTTGTTATGGATGGAGACTGTAGTATCCAACATGTTATGGAAGTAAGTGAGAGAAAAGGTGAAAGAGCAGCAAGTAAAGTTGTTGAATTTACAACTAGCATATTCTGGGACCTGGCTAACAGTAAGTGTCACAATGCACAAAGTGCTAATGTGACCCAGAATAATGTCTTTATACAGTTTTACTGCTATTATTACTTCATTATTACTTTAGTAAAACAATATTACTACTGTTATTACTTCATTACAATATTACTACTGTTATTACTTCATTATTACTACTGTTATTACTTCATTACAATATTACTACTGTCATTACTTCATTACAACATTACTACTGTCATTACTTCATTATTACTTCATTACAATATTACTACTGTTATTACTTCATTATTACTACTGTTATTACTTCATTACAATATTACTACTGTTATTACTTCATTATTACTTCATTTCATTATTACTACTGTTATTACTTCATTATTACTACTGTTATTACTTCATTACAATATTACTACTGTTATTACTTCATTACAATATTACTACTGTCATTACTTCATTATTACTACTGTTATTACTTCATTACAATATTACTACTGTCATTACTTCATTACAATATTACTACTGTTATTACTTCATTATTACTACTGCCATTACTTCATTATTACTACTGTCATTACTTCATTATTACTACTGTTATTACTTCATTACAATATTACTACTGTCATTACTTCATTATTACTTCATTACAATATTACTACTGTTATTACTTCATTATTACTACTGTTATTACTTCATTACAATATTACTACTGTTATTATTTCATTATTACTACTGTTATTACTTCAATATTACTACTGTTATTACTTCAATATTACTACTGTCATTCCTTCATTACAATATTACTAATGTTATTACTTCAATATTACTACTGTCATTATTACTTTATTGCGTTATTACTACGGTTATTACTTCATTATTACTGCTATTACTCCATTAAGACAACATTATTACTGTTGTTACTTCATTATTACATTATCACTGTGAGTGATGTCTGCCTGCCACTGTCTTGTCTGCTGTGAGTGATGTCTGCCTGCCACTGTCTTGTCTGCTGTGAGTGATGCCTGCCTGCTCCGGTCTTGTCTGTTGTGGGTGTTGTCTGAACGGGTGAAATGTTAAAGTAGGTAGCAGTGAGAGAGTGAGGTGAGGGTACATACAGTACATAGTGCAACAGCCAGAAAGCATGAACACCACCGCCTGAGCCCTGGGTTAGCCTCTTGGACATGCAATGGAACCAAGCCCGGCCCACATGGTGACACCAGCAGTGTAAGACTAGCTCACACAAGCCCGGCCTATAGACACATGGGTTTAAGACTAGCTCACACAAGCCCGGCCTATAAACACATGGGTTTAAGACTAGCTCACACAAGCCCGGCCTATAAACACATGGGTTTAAGACTAGCTCACACAAGTCCGGCCTATAGACACATGGGTTTAAGACTAGCTCACACAAGCCCGGCCTATAGACACATGGGTTTAAGACTAGCTCACACAAGCCCGGCCTATAGACACATGGGTTTAAGACTAGCTCACACAAGCCCGGCCTATAAACACATGAGTTTAAGACTAGCTCACAGTGTATTACGATACACTGAGTGAACAAAACATTAAGGATCCCTGCTCTGACCAGGTCAATCTAGGTTGAAAGCTATGATCACTTATCGGTGTCACTTATTAAATCCTTTTCAATCAGTGTAGATGAAGGGGAGGAGACAGGTTAAATAATTATTTTTAAGCCTTCAGACAATAGAGACATCCACTGAGAATGTGTTCCATTCAGAGGGTGAATGTACAAGACCAAACATGGAAGTGTCTTTGAACGGGGTATGCTAGGAGGTGCCAGGCGCAGCAGGTTTGTGTCAATAACCGCAACGCTGTTGGGTTTTTCACGCTCAACAGTTTCCCGTGTGTATCAAGAACGGTCCACCACCCAAAGGACATCCAGCCAATTTAACACAACTGTGGGAAACATTGGAGTCAACATAAATCCAGCATCCCTGTGGAACGCTTTTGACACCTTGTAGAGTCCATGCCCTGACGAATTGAGTCTTCTGAGGGCAACCGGGTGGTGGGTACAACCTAATACGAGGACGGTGTTCCTAATGTTTGGTATATTCAGTGTAAGGGTGGCAGTTAGCCAAGTGGTTAGAGCATTGGGCCAGTAACCGAACGCTTACTAGATCGAATCCCCGAGCTGGCAAGGTAACAATCTGTCGTTCTGCCCCTGAACAAGGGGCAGAACGACAGGCTGTCATTGTAAATAAGAACTTATTCTTAACTGACTTGCCTAGTTAAATAATGTTTTTTTTTTTTTTTTGAGGTTTAGTCAATTATTTAGCATTCAATACAAAATCCACAAATATCAGTTGTGTACAACAGCCCAACATCACAGAGCCATAAGACAGTGCTTGGTATGTCTGACAGGGTGTTCTTTTCCTCCAATGATCCAGTAACCAACAGTTAAGTACCCTCATACTGTCCCCTCACGCTACCTGGAAGGCTGAGTAAAAACAACACTGAGTGACACTGAGTTAAAGCAACATTGAGTGGCACTCAATAATTGTGTTATTATTTGAAGTTTATATTAAATTAGGACCAAGTTAATTAATAAAAACAATATCATAAAATGACACAATATATAATAGATACTATACAGTGCATTCAGAAAATATTCAGACCTTTTACACATTTTGTTACGTTACAGCCTTATTCTAAAATTGATTAAATAAATAAAACATCTCATTAATCTACACACAATATCCCATGATGACAAAGTGAAAACAGGTTTTAAAAAAAACAGAAATAACTTATTTACATAAGTATTCAGGCCCTTTGCTATGAGACTCAAAATTGAGCTCAGGTGTATCCTGTTTCCATTGATCATCCTTGAGATGTTTCTACAACTTGATTGGAGTCCACCTGTGGTAAATTCAATTGATTGGACATGATTTGGAAAGGCACACACCTGTCTATATAAGGCCCCACAGTTGACAGTACATGTCAGATAAAAAAAACCAAGCCATGAGGTCGAAGGAATTGTCTGTAGAGCTCCCAAGACAGGATTGTGTTGAGGCACAGATCTGGGGAAGAGTACCAAAAAATGTCTGCAACATTGAAGGCCCCCAAGAACACAGTGGCCTCCATCATTCTGAAATGGAATATGCTTGGAACCCCCAAGACTCTTCTTAGAGCTGGCCACCCAGCCAAACTGAGAAGGGTCTTGCTCAGGGAGGAGACCAAGATGGAGATGAGAAAAACGTCCAGAACAACCATCTCTGCAGCACTCCATTAATCAGGGCTTTATGGTAGAGTGGCAAGATGGAAGCCACTCCTCAGTAAAAGGTACATGACAGTCCGCTTGTAGTTTGCCAAAAGGCACCTAAAGGACTCAGACCAAGGTGGTGGCAGCATCATGCTGTGGGGATGTTTTTCAGCGGTAGGGACTGGGAGACTAGTCAGGATCGAGGGAAAGATGAACGGAGCAAAGTACAGAGAGATTCTTGATGAAAACCTGCTCCAAAGTGCTCAGGAACTCAGACTGGGGTGAAGGTTCACCTTCCAACAGGACAAAGACCCTAAGCACACAGCCAAGACAACGCAGGAGTGGCTTCGGGACAAGTCTCTGAGTGGCCCAGCCAGAGACCGGACTTGAACCCAATCAAACATCTCTGGAGAGACCTGAAAATACCTGTGCATCGACGCTCCCCATCCAACCTGACAGAGCTTGAGAGGTTCTGCAGAGAAGAATGGGAGAAATCCCCTAATACAAATATGCCAAGCTTGTAACGTCATACACGGGGCAGCAGGTAGCCTAGTGGTTAGAGTTTTAGGCCAGTAACCGAAAGGTTGCTCGATCGAATCCCCGAGCTGACAAGGTAAAAAATCTGTTGTTCTACCCCTGAACAGGCAGTTAATCCACTGTTCTTAGGCCGTCATTGAAAATAAGAATTTGTTCTTAACTGACTTGCCTTGTTAAATAAATAAAGGTATAAATAAAATACCTGACAAGACCTTGATGCTGTAATCACTGCCAATGGTTCTTCAACAAAGTAAAGGGTCTGACAACTTATGTGAATACATAAAAAAAAAAAAGGTTTTTGTATTGTCATGATGGGGTATTGTGTGTAGATTAATGAGGGAGGAAAAACTATTTCATACATTTTTGAATAAGGCTGTAACATAACAAATGTGGAAAAAGTGATGGGGCCTGAATACCTTCCGAATGCACTGTATATATATATATATATATATACACACATGGATACAGCTAAAAGCATCGATGAGCTGAGAGACTTGGAGCTTTGACACGCTGCCGTCTTTCAGACCCACAACATGCAGCACATACTGAAACCTGCCTTTATGTTCCCTGCTTATTCCCTAGTTCCTGTCATCCTGAACAAAGTCATTTCTCAATTCTCCAGCCCTATATTCTAGACCTCTGTAACCTCTGTTGACAGTTAACAGGATCACTGCAGTGAAGGAGACCCAGTTAAAACCTTGTGTTTTCTCTTCACACAGCCTGTGGCAGAACAGTAAGACATCAGGACAGTACGGGAACAGGTTCACATGCATCCAGAGCAGGGAAATAGAGACAAGGTGAGACTTGACTTAATAAGTGCTGCATGCTGGCAGAACAGAGTTTCAATTGAACAAGGACATTTAAAAACATTGTGATGTAAGGTCAGTAAATCCTTAATCAAAATAATATACAGCAAAACAAAATGACAAGGAGGCGAATGAAGCAAAGCAAAGACAATCAGGGACAGCAAGAAAACAAAATAAACACAAAAGTGCAGAGTAATTCTGTAAGGGGAGAAAGGGGCAAACTAGAGAGATACGTAGACCCCTGGAGTTCAATAGACAATGAGATGTTTAGGTAGACAAGAACAAGAAGAGATGCCACCAGTGGTCATCAGAGCAATATTATACCAGTACTGTCCAACAGTATTGACTGGGTCTGGGTGTGTTCTGGTATGTCAAGTTGCCACAACAGTCTTTTAGATAAAGTTTCTTCATTAAACTGATGTTTCCCAGAACAAGCCATGTCTATGAAAAAATGAGCGTGGCTCTGTGATGCCTAAAAACACCAGTCAACAATAGTTAGTTAAAATGTCAATCCGTTGATCACTTTGTACAGAAGACCTTTATGTTACTGTAAACATTGACTATCAAATCAGGAGTTGAGGTTGGGACGTGCTGTAGACGAACAGAAAGCCTTCTCAGCACCCAACAAACTAAGACATGACCTATTGTACATCTCTCACTACTGGAGTCCTCTCACTATTGTAGTCCCCTCACTACTGTAGTCTTCTCACTACTGTAGTCTTCTCACTACTGTAGTCCTCTCACTACTGTACATCTCTCACTACTGTACATCTCTCACTACTGTAGTCCTCTCACTACTGTAGTCTTCTCACTACTGTAGTCCTCTCACTACTGTACGTCTCTCACTACTGTACGTCTCTCACTACTGTAGTCTTCTCACTATTGTAGTCTTCTCACTACTGTAGTCTTCTCACTACTGTAGTCTTCTCACTACTGTACATATCTCACTAATGTACATATCTCACTACTGTAGTCCTCTCACTATGGACACTAATTAGAGACCGACCGTATGTACAGTACAAGCAACATGTATACTCAATACACTTGTGTTCTCCTAAGCAACTCGCTAAATATAAACAATGAATCACATATCCAATGCCAGGCAACATAGAAAATCACAGGAAACAGCCTGTCTGTCTCTTCTATTAGTAGATCTGATTAACAAGAACCAATCACAAGAGTCTACAATATGATCATAACGATTAAAAAAGCAACACATAAATACAGTAATGTATAAAACATAGACCAACGTCCCCATCGACATGCTAGCCAAACAACAACATACTGTCCACTGACAGAATGGGCAGGTTATACAGTCACAATGAAGACACATGACGGCATTTGACAGAGCATTGGAACTCTCCAACAATCAATAAACAATCAATAAACAATCAATAAACAACACAATGTATCATTGTAGATTCCACGTTGAGTGTGCAAGTCCAGTCCGCTCGCAGAACAACATACAGTACCAGTCAGAAGTTTGGACACACCTACTCATTCAAGGGTTTATCTTTATTTTTATTTTGTTCTACATTGTAGAATAATAGTGAAGACATCAAAACTATGAAATAACACATGGAATCATGTAGTAACCAAAAAAAGTCAAAATATACTTTATATTTGAGATTCTTCAAAGCAGCCACCCTTTGCCTTGATGACAGGTTTGCACACTCTTGGCATTCTCTCAACCAGCTTCATGAGGTAGTCACCTGGATTACATTTCAATTAGCCTTGTTGAAAGTTCATTTGTGGAATTTATTTTCTTCTTAATGCGTTTGAGCCAATCAGTTGTGTTGTGACAAGGTAGGGGTGGTATACAGAAGATAGCCCTATTTGGTAAAATGCCAAGTCCATATTATGGCAAGAACAGCTCAAATAAGAACAGAGAAACGACAGACCATCATTACTTTAAGACATGAACGTCAGTCAATGCAAAAAAATTCAAGAATGAAAGTTTCAGTGCAGTCGCAAAAAACCATCTAGCGCTGTGATGAAACTGGCTCTCATGAGGACCGCCACAGGAAAGGAAGACCCAGAGCCCAAATAGAGTTCAAGTAACAGACACATCTCAACATCAACTGTTCAGAGGTTGAATTGCTGAAAAGAAACCACTACTAAAGGACACCAATAATAAGAAGAGACTTGCTTGGGCCAAGAAACACGAGCAACGGATATTAGACCAGTGGAAATCTGTCCTTTGGTCTGATGAGTCCAAAGGTGAGATTTGTTTCTTCCAACCGCCGTGTCTTTGTGAGACGCAGAGTAGGTGAATGGATGATCTCCCATGTGTGGTTCCCACTCTGAAGCATGGAGGTGGAGGTGTGATGGTGTGGGGGTGATTTGCTGGTGACACAGTCTGTGATTTATATAGAATTCAAGGCACACTTAACCAGCATGGCTACCACAGCATTCTGCAGCGATACGCCATCCCGATGAATTGGACCGCAGAGTGAAGGAAAAGCAGCCAACAAGTGTTCAGCATATGTGGGAACTCCTTCAAGACGGTTGGAAAAGCATTCCAGATGACCATCTCATGAAGCTGGTTGAGATAATGCCAATAGTGTGCAAAGCTGTAATCAAGGCAAAGGGTGGCTGCTTTGAAGAATCTCAAACATAAAATATATTTTGATTTGTTTAACACATTTTGAGTTACCACATGATTCCATATGTTATTTCATAGTTTGATGTCTTCACTATTATTCTACAACGTAGAAAATAGTTTTAAAAAAATTAAGAAAAACCCTGGAATGAGTAGGTGTGTCCAAACCCCTGACTGGTACTGTATCTCTGCATCTCCAGAAACAGTATTCCCTCGACTTCATCCCAAAAGTTCAGCTAGATACAGAGCATCAGGGGGTTTCCACTGGATTGATTCACACTGCTGTACAGTGGTCTTTAAAAAGGCGTGGCACTAGAAAACGATGATGTCTCTAACTGAGAACCACCTGGTGTGTGTGTGTGTGTGTGTATAGACACCAATACAGTCAGAACAGACAGGAAAGGTTAACCACCTAAGGGTAGAACAGAAGAGGACAGAGAGCCTTCATCCCGCTCTCTCTCTCTCTCTCTCTCTCTCGCTCTCTCTCAGTTAAAGGGCAAGCAACCCAATGGGAAACAGAGTGTTAGGCTGGCTCATGGCTGAGCAGACTATACTGTATACTCAGTTAGTGCCATGTTGGCAGCACAGAGACAGAAGAGTTAGTAGTCCCCCGAAGCAACCCTTTCTGAGTAACTTCTGTCCCTTCACACAGACTGGCATAGCTGTCACCCATGCTAACCACCAGAGCCAATGCCACCGTGGAGCAGGTCTCTGAACTTCTTTCCTCTGGGCTAGCCTAACAGCTGAACACCTGTGCCCCGTCTTCGTCACTAAAGTTAAGGCAGCCATCCTCCTCCATCTCCTCATCCAGCTGGAGGCTCCCAAAGGAGTACTTGTTCCTGGGCATGGGGGAGGGGTAGTTGAACCCCACGGCCACGGGGTTACCGTAGGTCAGCGGGTGGCTGCTGGAGCTGCCCGTGGTGTTCTCGGTCTCTGAGTCACTGGACTCTGTGCCACTGCTGGTGGAGCCGTCAATCATCTGAACAGTCCCTATGTGGTCTACGCCACCATGGCTGTACAGCTTCTGTATGGGACTGGGCTTGGGTTGACCAGGGGCAGACAAGCCATTGGCCTTTACGCGGCGCTCCAGAGCAGCCATACGGGAGGTGACAGGCCGGGGATCGTGGGAGGGCGTGGAGGTGGCCTGATGCCGGCTCAGGACGAAGGGGTCTGTGTCGGAACGGTTACGCATGTTGTGGAGCTTTTGTAAGTGTGGCGAGCGGGCCACGATGGGCGAATAGCTGCCGTAGTGGGATGGGGCCTGACCTTGGTCTTGGGGCCCCCCATGGCCTCTCTGGCTGTTAAACCCCCTGTGACCCTGGTCGTCCCAGCGTGGGGGCCTGGAGCCGTGACCGTTTTGCTCAGCGTGGCTGAGTGAGCCGGTTCGGTGGAAGGTGACGGGGCTGGAGGTGGTGCTCTTAGAGCCTAACAGGCAGACCGTCAGGGGGCTGCTACTACGCTGGTCCCCAATTCCACCAGCCCCCAACTCCTCCATCATAGTGCTATGGAGAGGGCCACGGGGCGGACCACTGCCGAAGAACGACAGGTTGGCCGACTCATCTAACTCACAGCTCATATTGAGGGGGGGTTTAGGGGAGGAAGGGGACTCTCTGTACCTCATCCTACCCAGAGCCAGTTCCCGCTCGTTTATTATACTGCCACGGTGGGGACTCACGGCCTCCTCCCCATGGCTGTCAGTAGGATGAGACCTGGTAACCCGGCCCTTGGCCATGTCATATTCACTATCTATATCACTGCAGTCAATGTAGGGGATGGAGGAGGTGCTGCCCTTAGCGCCCTGGGAGGCTGGACCTGTGTTCAGATGGTCTGGGTGGGGCTGCCTCGGTAGGCCTGGTTCTGCCCCAGGACCTGGCCTGTCCTCGCCGTGTCCCACGTTCCTCTGGATGGAAGGGCTGCCTCTGATCCGCAGGGCTGAAGGGTCCTCAGCGTTCACAGACTCCTTCCAGTGACGGTGGGGTGGAGAGTCCACCTCCGCTCTGTCTCCTGGAGCACCGCTCACACTCTGTGGAGTACGGAGAACAGAGAACAGAGGGCTGAAGGTTATATTTAACAGTTAAACAAGGAAATTGAGTTATTGTGTGGTATGGATTAGTTATTCCGTCTACTCAATTATTAACTGTATATTCTAAGCAGTATATTTCATATTCATAGTGTTTCTAGATGAAGACATGCTGGGTCGGCTATCATATAGAGAGTGACAGTTCCACAAAGTGGCGCTCAGCACGTTAGCCTCTAAAGGACGGTGTGTGTGGGAACACCGAAGGAGCCACTGACTTCTTTTGGCACTTGAGGGGAGTGAGGGGAAGACAGCGGAGATGGACGGCTTCTGCTGTGCTGGACCCTACTGTGTTTCCTGAAGAGGATGACAGAAAGTGGATATGTTATACACCTGGTAACCCTCACACAGTCTCTCTCTTTGTACCAGTCAAATGTTTGGACACCTACTTATTGCAGGGTTTTTCAATTAAAAAAACAACAACTATTTTCTTACGTTTGTAAAATAATAGTGAAGACATCAAAACTATGAAATATCACATATGGAATCATGTACTAACCCAAAAAATACATTCCAGGTGACTACCTCATGAAACTGGTTGAGAGAATACAAAGTGTGCAAAGCTGTCATCAGGCAAAAGGTGGCTACTTTGAAGAATCTAAAATATATTTAGATTTGTTTTAACACTTTGTTGGTTACGAAATAATTCCATGTGTTATTTCATAGTTTTGATGTCTTCACTATTATTCTACAATGTAGTAAATTAGTAGAAAATAAAGAAAAACTATTGAATGAGTAGGTGTGTCCAAACTTTTGACTGCTACTGTAGGTCTAAAAAGAAAACACCACCATGAAGTCTTTACCTTTCAAACGGGATCTTCTTAAACTCAGAGTCCTTCACATAATCAATCACCTGCTTCTGTGTCCGACCGCTGTGGAGAGAGAGAAGTAGCAAGGGAGATGATTGAGGTCAGAAAACTTAGAGTAGAGCTGGAGGAGTTCTGTCCAGGTGACAGATAGGAAATGAGATTGAAACTGAGGCACTGACTGGTTTTTCATCGAACCTGCTATCCTCTGTGTCCAGAGAGACAGAGATGGTTTATTATTGTGTGGCCCCAGGTGCCTTCAAGGGGCCAGATGTTCTACCTGAATCTGAAGGAGGAGCCTCGGGTGAAGAGGACAGGCTTGGGCCTTGCTTTGGGCTCCTCAAAGAGGCGGAAAAAGGCATGGTATTCCACACAGATCTTCCAGAAGACTTTACAGCAGTCTCGGCTACCCATCAGGAACTCCAGAGTGTCCTGGTATGAGCTCTGCTGCGGAGGGGACACATATATATGTAACACACATCAATGGAAACTTAGGGTTGAAGGCTTTAGGCATTGGTGATATTTACATGGATATGAATCGTGGATCATGCTAAGGGCTATGGCCATATGACATACGTTCAGGTCTGGTCTGAGCTTGATGAGAAAACGCTTTCTCTTGAAGCTTAATTTGCGCACGTTGGACCAGTTGAAGGCATTGATCTTGGTGTGTCCCTGCAGCGGATGAAAAACACAGAGGTTTAACATGGAGTGTGACACGCAACACAAATCTGCCTGTTCATCTCATCATGTCATCGAACATCAGCTCCACATTCCTCTAATAGAACTGGCTAGCTCTTAAACCCAGTAGATCTGTGAACAGAGAAAATGTCCTGCACGTCAAAAGCCTGTCATCAAAATGTCACTTCAAAGTGGAACGGCTGAAAAATGGGACAGCTGCAAGCATCTTACATTGTGGCATACCCAAGCTGGTTAATCATTTACTACCAATTTGCTATTCACCTACATCAAACATATAATTAAACATCCTGTGGGTTTCTAATGAGAAACGGCGGTGTAGAAATGCTCTTGCTCCGTCCAGACCCGTAAAGTAGTACCTGAAAGACCAGGACACCAGTGTGCGCCACGGCCAGGCTCAGCTTGCTGCCCTCGCGGTCCTTGGCAGGGTGTAGTCTAACCCCGTACAGCTCCAGTCTGCGTACCACCTCCAGCAGCTGGTAGTCCGACTCTGCTGGTGTCTGACCCCTACATGCACACAGAGAGCAGTCTGGGTCAAGGATACCGTTCCAAATGGCTCCCTATTCTCTATTTAGTGTCCTGTTTTAGACCAGGCCCCTTGGCACTAAATAGGGAATAGGGTTTTGGGACACGGTCTGATACAAGTCTCTCATAAGTTTCAGAATCACGGCAAGGTGGAGTTAAGGTGGGTTGCGTCAGAATTCCAGGGGTCCACAAACAGTTACATTTGACTTCCATTTTGGACTTCTGAACATGACTGCTCTTAACGAAAAATGTTACTTTAAATTTGAATAATATCTTCCACTAAAATACTACAATTGAGGTGAGAGACCAGGCCACAAGTCAATCTTTTCCCGCAGTCAGCTGACACCACCGAGGTCTGGGTAGAAACAAAGCTGCATAGTAACTCCCTTCCCTAATTCTTATCTGTGAAAAAGTTGTCCTGTTTCCTGTGGGCTGTAGTTCATTCTAGATGCAACTCTGAGCATGGCTCCCTGCCAGGAAAACTGTGGTTACTGTTATCAGCTAAAAATACAGAAAAAGAACAAGTCAGGGAGGGCAGTCAAATCTAACGGAGCTCCTTTCATCTTGTCAGCTGCCTGGTGAGCACCCATCTCTGCTGTGACACCAGTGTACCGTGGAGGACTGGGGGTGACACCAGTGTACCGTGGAGGACTGGGGGTGACACCAGTGTACCGTGGAGGACTGGGGGTGACACCAGTGTAGTGTGGAGGACTGGGGGTGACACCAGTGTAGTGTGGAGGACTGGGGGTGACACCAGTGTACCGTGGAGGACTGGAGGTGACACCAGTGTACCGTGGAGGACTGGGGGTGACACCAGTGTACCGTGGAGGACTGGGGGTGAGGAAAGGGTTGGCCATGTGATCCTGACCTGCTGCATCAATGAGGAAGGCACTAAGGGGATTGTGGGATATGTTCTCCAAGGAGGGCGGAACTAGCTAATTAGGAAACGGACAATAGAAAGAAATCCTGGGAGAAGGAGAAGAATGAGTCCGAGCTGCCATTTCCCTTGTGCCAACCTGTTCAGTGACAAGGGTTTAAAAAAGAAAAGCCATTTCTCTGCTGAAATCTGGCGTGTTGCTCATTAGGCTGTGGTCCATGTAGATCGCAGACCTTTCTGGGGACCCAAGTAGTTTTTCTGATAAAGCAGACATGGACACGTTCACCTCCAGGCCCTAACCACTCAACCAGCCCAGGGGGCTTTGCCGAGTCTTAACATGATAAAAAAAAAACATGTCAGTTAACACACTGACACCTTGGGATGTGTACGTTTGAGGTCTTTATCTACCTTGTCCTGTTCAGAGGCCTGCTTCCAGAGCTGTCACATCAGTTATAGAGGAGCTACTCACCCATTATTGGAGTGAAACTCCATGATCTTGTCCATCAGAGCCATCTGGTCAGGAATGTAGCTGTTGTTGAGGAGGTGCTGCCGACTCTGACTCTCCTCAAAGTCCCCAATCTCAGCTGGAGAACAAAGGGTTAAAGTTAGGACATTGCATTACATTGTGTGCAGTGTGTAAAGGATCTACACCACTGCTGGTTGATTAAAAAAAATGCAGATTATTTGCATATATCCCTAAACAGAATAGATTAGAATAGATTCATCCTCATCCATGCCTCTTCCCTCTCTTCGGTTACACTCTGACAGCTCCCTCTAGCATGAGAGTCCAGTCTGAGGAGCAGATGGCTTTTTCAAAAAAGCTCTCTCTCAGTGTCTTCCCACATTTCATTAATTCAGAGAAAGACAAAAGAAAAAGCTATCCATGGCAATGCACTGATTCTCAATTTGGGATGCTGCACCACATCCTGTTTGACACAGTTTGAAGGAGGTTCTGTTTTCCTACAAATGTATATGGTCTATTGGCTCTGTGATCCTATAGGCTGTGTGAAGCCACAGGGAAAGTAACAGTGAGACGTACACTGGATAATATGGGAGACCAGCAGGGCCGCGCTACTGTCGGTGCAGGTCAGACGTCCACAGGCAAGGTCATGCTTGATCTGCAGGGCGAAGAGGTACCTGGACAAGACGGGACAAAGAGAAAGGCTAGAAGAGAGTGGACGGGATGATCGTCTGTGGTTAACATCCAAACCTGTCAGGCGACAACACAGGAGGGAGGAACAACAGAGGAACCACTCGTAGGTCAGGTCATCCATACAGGTACATATTGCAGCATGAAAACAAAGACAATTGGATTACAGAGCAACATCATCATAACAGGACGAGTGTCTTTACCCCCATCCAATATCAACTGTTACACCCTTCTTTAGGGTCGAGGCGTTATCATACCACGAGTAAATATACATCATAAAAACATTAGTCCAATGGTAACAACCAGGATCACACGAAGGTGCTACGTTAAAAACATGGCAGGCGTAAAACATGGATGACATGAATTAAATGGCCGAGGCAGAAATATCAAATCTGTGGGAGGCTGGAACACATTGGTCACTTCTACATTAGCATTCACATTCTGTGACATCGCAGTCATTTCAATACACAGAACTGACCTGAGAATGACTGACTCTAATGGAAACTGGATAATATAGCTGCTGATAGCCTGTTGTGTGCTGAGCAGTCAGTATACTGTACCAGATTATGCACCAGACCGTGTCGACAGCTTGTCAGCTGAATACAAAAGACATTATTAAAGGCCCAGGACAATAACATTTTAGATTTTTCTGTGTTTTATATACAGGTAACTGCCAAAATAAAGGAAACACTTGAGTAAATGAGGGATACAAAGTATCAGGTGCTGGTGCTTCCAACAAAGGTGTGGTTCCTGAGTTAATTAAGCAATTACTATCCCATCATGCTTAGGGTCATGTATAAAATGCCCAGTTGCCCATTATTTTGGCTACCATGACTAGAAGAAGATATCAGTGATATCAGTTCTGACAGATGGATCTCAAAGGAGCACAGGGGGTTTAAAGGCTGTCTGTCTGTCTGTCTGTCTGTCTGTCTGTCTGTCTGTCTGTCTGTGTGTGTGTCTCAGTCACCAGATCTCAACCTAATTGAACACTTATGGGAGATTCTGGAGAGGCGCCTGAAACAGCGTTTTCCACCACCATCAACAAAACACTTAATTATGGAATTTCTTGTGGAAGAATGGTGACACTGTAGAATCTATGCCAAGCCGCATTAAAGCTGATCTGGTGGCTCGTGGTGGCCCAACGCCCTATTAAGACACTTTATCTTGGTGTGTCTTTTATTTTGGCAGTTACCTGCATATTTCCACACTATGAGGTTGGAATAATATTGTGAAATTGTGAAAATGATGATAATGCCCTTTTAGTGTAAGAGCTGTTTGTAAAGACAGACTGAAATGTCAGCCTGTTTTGGTGGGATGGAGTTTTGGCCTGTCTGGTGACATCACCAGGTGGTATATTAGTTAATAAACCAATAAGAAAGAGAGTTCCAAACCTCTCTGCCAATAACACTAGTTTTCAGTTTTCCCTTCCCCACTCATACCACTTCCAGACAGTCCTAGCTAAATTATTGCTCGAGAAATTGCATTTAGCTAAGAAGTTATTATTGTTTTCTTTTTTTTATATTACAATTTTAATGAAAAACAACCACAGTAAGGTACTTCATTGTTACCCAGAAAATGATTTGATATTGAAACAGCCTCATTGGACCTTTAAGCACCTGCTGATGAGGAAACCCTATAGCTGAGCTTTAAGCACCTGCTGATGAGGAAATCCTATAGCTGAGCTTTAAGCACCTGCTGATGAGGAAACCCTATAGTTGAGCTTTAAGCACCGGCTGATGAGGAAACCCTCTAGCTGAGCTTTAAGCACCTGCTGATGAGGAAACCCTATAGCTGAGCTTTAAGCACCGGCTGATGAGGAAACCCTATAGTTGAGCTTTAAGCACCGGCTGATGAGGAAACCCTCTAGCTGAGCTTTAAGCACCTGCTGATGAGGAAACCCTATAGCTGAGCTTTAAGCACCTGCTGATGAGGAAACCCTATAGCTAAGCTTTAAGCACCTGCTGATGAGGAAACCCTATAGCTGAGCTTTAAGCACCGGCTGATGAGGAAACCCTATAGCTGAGCTTTAAGCACTTGCTGATTAGGAAACCCTATAGCTGAGCTTTAAGCACCTGCTGATGAGGAAACCCTATAGCTGAGCTTTAAGCACCGGCTGATGAGGAAACCCTATAGCTGAGCTTTTGTAGACTGAGGGTTTGTCTGAAGTGGCTTCTATCTGTTTAGTCTTACCTGGTCAATTCCTCCAGTAGCTGGGCGTGGTCTGGGGGGAAGAACTTCACCACAAATCTCAGGACTACGTGCTTGGGCCCTGTGGGTGTGAGATAATGGCTTAGTTATAGAGGAGGAGTCACAGCCAAGAAGATACAGAGAACACATTCTAAACACATTATCAGGAGATTCCTATCATAGGATTAGAGAACACATTCTAAACACATTGTCAGGAGATTCCTATCATAGGATTAGAGAACACATTCTAAACACATTATCTGGAGATTCCTATCATAGGATTAGAGAACACATTCTAAACACATTGTCAGGAGATTCCTATCATAGAATTAGAGAACACATTCTAAACACATTGTCAGGAGATTCCTGTCATCGAATTAGAGAACACATTCTAAACACATATCTGGAGATTTGGAGATTCCTATCATAGGATTAGAGAACACATTCTAAACACATTATCTGGAGATTCCTATCATAGAATTAGGAATTAGAACCGGATCTCTATGATTCCTTTGCTTTTGTCTCACTGACCAATGAGATCATAACAAGCAGTGTACTTGTTCTTATGCACCACAAACCCTTGTTTGTAGATGAGCAAGCCAGTCTTCCAGAAGACTTGAAAGCTTTATGACTCAAGATGTACAAGTTTTAACAGCCGAGCCTCAGTCTGGAAGATAGATGGTCTCTGTGTGTGAATAAAGATGTAGTTTGGGTTCTTAAGCACGACAGATTCGTAACATATCATACAAATTGCAAAAATATATACACTGAGTGTACAAAACATTAAGGACACCTGTTCTTTCCACGACATGAAAGATATGATCCCTTATGATGTTACTTGTTAAATCCACTTCAATCAGTGTAGATTAAAGAAGGATGTTTAAGCCTTGAGACAATTGAGACATGGATTGTGTATGTGTGAGGATGCCTTTGAACGAGGAATGGTACACTCTTAGAAAAAATGGTTCCAAAAGGATTCTATGCGGAGGGATCGAGTTCTACCAAGAACTGTTTTGATCAGAAGAACCCTTTTTAGAAGACAAGGGTTCTTTGTAAGGCAAAGGGGTCTACCTAGAACCTTGAACATCCTAAGAACCTTTTTTGGAAGAAAGGGTTCTTTTTGATGATACTTTGCAGGGCAAGAAGGATTTTTCCAAAGGCAAGATTTCATATTTCCCAACATGCTTTATTTCAGGAAGCTTTTAAGAATGGTTTGTTTTACTGTAATATCTGTGTTTTTGCATGTACATTGATTGGTTGAGAAATGTTATGCTACATAAAGATAAACAACACACAGTATTCAAAACTAATCCAATCTATTAGTATCTACATTTATTCCACCCGTTAACTGAGATGGTTGTTCCAGTTTAGATGATTGAGGTAGTCTCAGTATTCAACGCTCCCTACCCTGGCAGTCAATCTAAATGCAGTTGTGGGTGATTAACAATTCTACTTGTTGGCTATCCTAATTCTGGTTGGATTCCAATAGGAATTATACCACGTTGCAAGTCCGCATAACGTGACTTGAAGGCCTGACGTGGCCTGTAAACCAGGAGATTCCTAACACCACTGTGTTAAGGAATAACTATGCCCTCAATGAAAGGCCTTGTAATGTATTCTCATAAAAAAATGACATGTTAAAAGGTTAATAAGATAAAATGGTTTTTGGTAGAACCCTTCATAGGGGGTTCGAAGAAGAACCCGCCAAAGATAAAATGGCTCTGGGTAGAAACCATCATAGAGGGTTCTAGGCAGAACCAGTCATAGGGTTCTAGGTAGAGTCATATGCAGGGAGTTCTTTGAAGAACCCTACACAGACAGTTCTTGATAGTAGTACACAATTGGATGACAAGTGGTACACAAATAACAGGTACCACTTTCAAAACTACTAGCTGAAATGATTTTAAAAAGTCCTGGAGCATCACTTTAAGTTTGCTTGGACGAGACAGGGTGTTGAGACTTCCTCTACAACTAAATTAAGTCCCCTAACTGTCTACTTTCAAAGACATTTCATGTTTCTTTGTAAGGTTTGATTCATTTTCTTCTGTTAGCAACCATACCACCAGTGTTAGTTGAAGCAAATGAAGCATGTACTGTCCATTGCCAGCCATGTAAAAGTATATAATGAAGTCAGCGTACTTACGTCTCAGTTGCTTGACAATAGGCTTTAGGAGGTCTAACCAAACCTGTGAACATAAGGAAAACAAACGCCCCATTTAGTCAGCATAGAGAGATGAATTCAAGGCTTCTACACTAACACATGAAGAAGATACAAGCTAACACCCAGTCCAGAAACAACCCTTAAGGACTGTGTCTATTTCTTCACTCACCATCATCTTGTGGTCTTGGTACTCTAGGCCGAAGTAGTCTCCCTCAACGAGGTTCAGGTGGGTACACACCAGGTCAAACAACACCTTGCCTGAGGCTCTTTGCTGTGAAAGACAGAAACGTACATGGTAAGTTAGAGAAATACCTGGTGCAGTAGTGAATTACCTATTGACTGTATGGTGGGCTGGCTGGCATTCACCAGCTCAATCACTCAATGATAAATGTGTACTTAGACTATGGATGATATTGTCCCTCGGTTTTAAAGACTCATTCTGATGACATTTCACAGAAAATCCCCTCGGCAAAGTCTATCTGCAAGTTTAATCAAGGATCAGCGATCACAAGAGCACATTCAGGACTGGATCTCAACACCTCTTAGGGGCTCCCGAGTGGCGCAGCGGTCTAAGGCACTGCATCTCAGTGTTAAGAGGCGTCACTACAGACCCTGGTTTGATCCTGAGCTGTATCACTGTCATTGTAAAATAAGAATTTGTTCTTAACTGACTTGCCTAGTTAAAAATAAAATCCCTCTAGGACATTGTGGATCAAGAGGAATGCCACAGACAAACAACAGAGACATTTGCAGTAGTGACTGAGTGCAATATGACTGCTTGCATGGATAGTGGGTGGCTCCATAGAAACCATTCCCCTCCCTTCACTCCCAGAAGATTGCTCAAAACCTCCCCCTCCTCTCCTCTTATGGAGGCCCAGAGAGGTGGGACACTGAGAGGAGCAGACAGAGTGGGGGGTGGGGGGGTGGGACTGTCCCTGTGACCACCTCCCTGTTCCCAGTATCACCATGGGGACTGACGATGGCACAGTGCTCTTTGAAGCTGATCTAGTGGCAACCCAGTTCACCTAGGAAGTCCATTCCTCCATCAAGTCTAGGTCAGAGATGGTCATCTGGCTGTTTTTCGCCCACTACTTCTTTTCCTGTCCCATGGGAACATACACAGCCAACACCAAGGCAACCCATTATAGCTTCCCTGACTTTTGAAAAAAAAAACGACTCATTTATGACACGTTTCATGAAACTAGGCGTATGTCGCACGGCATTACTTCACAGGAGAGGCACTTTAATATATATTTTTTAAATATGATTTTTATACAATTTTTTTGAAAGATATAACATTAGCCTTGGAGATCTACAAAAGTGTTGCTCCTTTTGCAACAGAATTTAGCAGGCGTTATCGACAAAGATCATTGGGATAAAGTTGTGATGGACTACTTTCTGCATGAGGTCAGTGTGAGTCCTTGACACAACAACGAGTCAATCAAGCTGTAGCTAGCTACAAACCGCCAGCAGCACCCTGTATACCACTGCTGGCTTGCCTCTGGAGCTAAGCAGGGTTGGTCCTGGATGGGAGGGCCAGGAGAAGACACTCTTTCCTCTGGTCTAAAAAATTATTCCAATGCCCCTTTCTGATGGGACATTAAACAGGTGTCTGTTGTCGCTATAGATCCCATGGCACTTATCGTCCTATCTAAATTCCCAATCTGGCCCTCATACCACCATGTCCACCTAATCATCCCCAGCTTCTAATTGACTCATTCCTCTCCCCTGTAACTATTCCCCAGGTTGTTGCTGTAAATGAGAATGTGTTATCAGTCAACTTACCTGGTAAAATAAAAAATGTACCAAAAAGAAATGCTGTCATGAAGCGTTCATCCATGTATATGGGTAAGAGTATCTACATTTTCAGATATTATACGTTTCAAATTTTGTCAAAGTCATATCCATTGCAAGTTAAAGCGTACTGTTTGCTAGCGAACGTTAGCTTGCTGGCTCGCTAGCGAACGTTACGTGTTTGATCTGTGTAGTAATATTATTTGTATCTCAGAAATCCATTTGCATTGCTAGTTATGGCCAAATGTTAGCTAGCTAGCATTGAACTTAGTTAGCTTTAGCTACCTGCAGATTCATACTACAGCATTTCATGTGGCTAGCTATAGAATTTCTTTCACATGACCCATCAATTTAGACAAGTGTCTGGGTGAGCATCTAATGATAAAATATGAATAAAATATGTTTTACCTGGACACTTTCAAAGTCAGATTAGGATATTGGCCAAGGACTAGAAAAAGTGTATTTTTACCTGGAGTTTGACCTTATTGTAGGTTACTATATTTGGTTGTTTACTACACTACTAGAGATGGGTGGGGCTCAGTCTTAAGATGGTGTGAACAATGATGCATAGGTATAGACAAAGAAGAGCTCTCCAGTAGGTGTACCAAAACATTTAAGGGCCATTTTTTATTAAAAGTGGGGTTACAAAGTTAACTTTCAAAGCAGAATTATTTTCCCATTGTTCTTCAAATGCAATTTTTTAATATACAATTTTCTAGCTCAGAGTCTCTACTTTTATCCAATGTAAAAAAATAAAAAAAAATTAAAAAATGTTGCTACATAAGACTGAATCGAGGTGGTGGGTCACATTTAGAGGCACAAAGGGATGTCAGGGACTGCAGTTAAAGGCACATGTCCTGCTGGAAAAGAAGACAGAAGCATAGCAGGCAGGCAGGGGAGTTGAGCTGCTGGAAAACCCCTAAGAAGACAGAAGCATAGCAGACAGGCAGGGGAGTTGAGCTGCTGGAAAACCCCTAAGAAGACAGAAGCATAGCAGACAGGCAGGGGAGTTGAGCTGTTTAACCAAGCTGCATTCTTTTGAACGGTTTTCACCGGAGCAGAACGTAGCACAGTTATGCCAGTGTTTATAGTAACAGTCCCGCCCCTCTACAATCTTCACCCCCCTTTCTCTCCTTATTCTCTCATTCTACAATCTTCACCCCCCCTTTCTCTCCGTATTCTCTCATTCTACAATCTTCACCCCCCTTTCTCCCCTTATTCTCTCATTCTACAATCTTCACCCCCCATTCTATCGTTCTACAATCTACACCACCCTCTTCACCTTCTCTACTCTGTCACTCCTCCACCCACGTACTCCTCTCCTTGTTCACCAAGCTTTCTCCCTCTCCTCATTCCGTCCATCTCCACATAAGGGCAGTCATTGGAACTAAGACTTTCTCTACTTCCTGTATTCCTGTATGTAGTGACCTCTTACAATCACAAGAGGGCAATCCTCATTACTGACCCATGGGAAATAGGTTCATGTTTTGCATTATTACACTCACTTATATCAGTGTTAATTAAACTGTCAATTGCCTCAATAAAATAAAACAATATTTAAATGACATCTGTCCAATATAGCACCACCATAGCCAGCTTCCCTCTCCATAGCTTTCTGGTTCCCTGCTCTCTCTCCCTACACGAGTCTCCCTCTTAACTACAGGATGTAAGGGAGCTACAGTGCCCACCACAGAGGACCAGCTGTTTTCATATGGTGGAGGTGAGAGCACAGGAAGAAAGAGGCTAGAGGCCACCAGAGCATCCACCAGCCAAACACCCACTCACCCACACTGCTGCCGGCCTGCCAAGGTCCTGCTGCTGCAGCCTCAACAGCTGTGAACCTGCAGTATCAGACCTCTCCACAGAACCAGAGAATCAGGAAATCTAAGTTAGTAGCCTGGGTTTTCTGCATTTGGTACTAGAATACATTGCATCACTAGAATATAGTTAATCACTAGAATATAGTTCATCACTAGAATATAGTGCATCACTAGAATATAGTGCATCACTAGAATATAGTGCATCACTACTAGAATATAGTGCATCACTAGAATATAGTACATCACTAGAATATAGTGCATCACTACTAGAATATAGTGCATCACTAGAATATAGTGCATCACTACTAGAATATAGTGCATCACTAGAATATAGTACATCACTAGAATATAGTACATCACTAGAATATAGTGCATCACTACTAGAATATAGTGCATCACTACTAGAATATAGTACATCACTACTAGAATATAGTGCATCACTACTAGAATATAGTGCATCACTACTAGAATATAGTGCATCACTACTAGAATATAGTACATCACTACTAGAATATAGTACATCACTAGAATATAGTGCATCACTACTAGAATATAGTACATCACTAGAATATAGTGCATCACTACTAGAATATAGTGCATCACTACTAGAATATAGTGCATCACTACTAGAATATAGTACATCACTACTAGAATATAGTACATCACTAGAATATAGTGCATCACTACTAGAATATAGTGCATCACTACTAGAATATAGTGCATCACTACTAGAATATAGTTCATCACTAGAATATAGTACATCACTAGAATATAGTACATCACTACTAGAATATAGTACATCACTAGAATATAGTGCATCACTACTAGAATATAGTGCATCACTAGAATATAGTACATCACTAGAATATAGTGCATCACTACTAGAATATAGTGCATCACTACTAGAATATAGTGCATCACTACTAGAATATAGTTCATCACTAGAATATAGTACATCACTACTAGAATATAGTACATCACTAGTATATAGTTCATCACTAGAATATAGTGCATCACTAGAATATAGTGCATCACTAGAATATAGTGCATCACTAGAGTATAGTGCATCACTACTAGAATATAGTGCATCACTAGAATATAGTGCATCACTAGAATATAGTGCATCACTACTAGAATATAGTGCATCACTACTAGAATATAGTGCATCACTACTAGAATATAGTGCATCACTACTAGAATATAGTGCATCACTAGAATATAGTACATCACTAGAATATAGTGCATCACTAGAATATAGTGCATCACTAGAATATAGTGCATCACTACTAGAATATAGTGCATCACTACTAGAATATAGTGCATCACTAGAATATAGTACATCACTAGAATATAGTGCATCACTAGAATATAGTGCATCACTACTAGAATATAGTGCATCACTACTAGAATATAGTACATCACTACTAGAATATAGTACATCACTAGAATATAGTGCATCACTACTAGAATATAGTGCATCACTACTAGAATATAGTGCATCACTACTAGAATATAGTTCATCACTAGAATATAGTACATCACTAGAATATAGTACATCACTACTAGAATATAGTACATCACTAGAATATAGTGCATCACTACTAGAATATAGTGCATCACTACTAGAATATAGTGCATCACTACTAGAATATAGTGCATCACTACTAGAATATAGTACATCACTACTAGAATATAGTACATCACTAGAATATAGTGCATCACTACTAGAATATAGTACATCACTAGAATATAGTGCATCACTACTAGAATATAGTGCATCACTACTAGAATATAGTGCATCACTACTAGAATATAGTACATCACTACTAGAATATAGTACATCACTAGAATATAGTGCATCACTACTAGAATATAGTGCATCACTACTAGAATATAGTGCATCACTACTAGAATATAGTTCATCACTAGAATATAGTACATCACTAGAATATAGTACATCACTACTAGAATATAGTACATCACTAGAATATCGTGCATCACTACTAGAATATAGTGCATCACTAGAATATAGTACATCACTAGAATATAGTGCATCACTACTAGAATATAGTGCATCACTACTAGAATATAGTACATCACTACTAGAATATAGTTCATCACTAGAATATAGTACATCACTACTAGAATATAGTACATCACTAGTATATAGTTCATCACTAGAATATAGTGCATCACTAGAATATAGTGCATCACAAGAATATAGTGCATCACTAGAATATAGTGCATCACTACTAGAATATAGTGCATCACTACTAGAATATAGTGCATCACTAGAATATAGTGCATCACTACTAGAATATAGTGCATCACTACTAGAATATAGTGCATCACTACTAGAATATAGTGCATCACTACTAGAATATAGTGCATCACTACTAGAATATAGTGCATCACTACTAGAATATAGTGCATCACTAGAATATAGTACATCACTAGAATATAGTGCATCACTAGAATATAGTGCATCACTACTAGAATATAGTGCATCACTACTAGAATATAGTACATCACTAGAATATAGTACATCACTAGAATATAGTGCATCACTAGAATATAGTGCATCACTACTAGAATATAGTGCATCACTACTAGAATATAGTGCATCACTACTAGAATATAGTGCATCACTACTAGAATACATTGCATCACTAGAATATAGTGCATCACTACTAGAATACATTGCATCACTAGAATATAGTGCATCACTACTAGAATATAGTGCATCACTAGAATATAGTGCATCACTACTAGAATATAGTGCATCACTAGAATATAGTACATCACTAGAATATAGTGCATCACTACTAGAATATAGTGCATCACTAGAATATAGTGCATCACTACTAGAATATAGTGCATCACTACTAGAATATAGTGCATCACTACTAGAATATAGTACATCACTACTAGAATATAGTACATCACTAGAATATAGTACATCACTAGTAGAATACATTGCATCACTAGAATATAGTGCATCACTACTAGAATACATTGCATCACTAGAATATAGTGCATCACTACTAGAATATAGTGCATCACTAGAATATAGTGCATCACTACTAGAATATAGTGCATCACTAGAATATAGTGCATCACTACTAGAATATAGTGCATCACTACTAGAATATAGTGCATCACTAGAATATAGTACATCACTAGAATATAGTGCATCACTACTAGAATATAGTGCATCACTAGAATATAGTGCATCACTACTAGAATATAGTGCATCACTACTAGAATATAGTGCATCACTAGAATATAGTACATCACTACTAGAATATAGTACATCACTAGAATATAGTGCATCACTACTAGAATATAGTACATCACTACTAGAATATAGTACATCACTAGAATATAGTACATCACTAGTATATAGTGCATCACTAGAATATAGTGCATCACTAGAATATAGTGCATCACTAGAATATAGTGCATCACTAGAATATAGTACATCACTACTAGAATATAGTACATCACTAGAATATAGTGCATCACTACTAGAATATAGTGCATCACTAGAATATAGTGCATCACTAGAATATAGTGCATCACTACTAGAATATAGTGCATCACTAGAATATAGTACATCACTACTAGAATATAGTACATCACTAGAATATAGTGCATCACTACTAGAATATAGTGCATCACTACTAGAATATAGTGCATCACTACTAGAATATAGTGCATCACTACTAGAATATAGTACATCACTACTAGAATATAGTGCATAATGAAGAGTGGGGGACAGCGTGAAGGATAGACATTTTTAAAACATTTTTTTTACCTCCTTTTCTCCCCAATTTCATGGTATCCAATTGTTAGTAATTACTATCTTGTCTCATCGCTACAACTCCCGTACGGGCTCGGGAGAGACGAAGGTCGAAAGCCGTGCGTCCTCTGAAACACAACCCAACCAAGCCGCACTGCTTCTTAACACAGCGCACATCCAACCCGGAAGCCAGCCGCACCAATGTGTTGGAGGAAACACCGTACACCTGGCGACCTTGGTTAGCATGCACTGCGCCCGGCCCGCCACAGGAGTCAAGGATGAGACAAAGATATCCCACGATGAGACAAGGATATCCCTACCGGCCAAACCCTCCCTAACCCGGACGACGCTAGGCCAATTGTGCGTCGCCCCACGGCCATCCCGGTCGCGGCCGGCTGCGACAGAACCTGGGCGCAAACCCAGAGTCTCTGGTGGCACAGCTGGCGCTGCAATGCAGTGCCCTAGACCACTGCGGCACCCGGGAGGCCCAAGGATAGACATTCTAATGGACAGACAGAGGATGAGGAGTGGGGGACAGGGTGAAGGATAAACATTCTAATGGACAGACAGAGGGTGAGGAGTGGGGGTTAGAGTGAAGGATAGACATTCTAATGGACAGACAGAGGGTGAGGAGTGGGGGTTAGAGTGAAGGATAGACATTCTAATGGACAGACAGAGGGTGAGGAGTGGGAGTTAGAGTGAAAGATAGACATTCTAATGGACAGACAGAGGGTGAGGAGTGGGGGACAGGGTGAAGGATAGACATTCTAATGGACAGACAGAGGGTGAGGAGTGGGGGACAGGGTGAAGGATAGACATTCTAATGGACAGACAGAGGGTGAGGAGTGGGGGACAGGGTGAAGGATAGACATTCTAATGGACAGACAGAGGGTGAGGAGTGGGGGACAGGGTGAAGGATAGACATTCTAATGGACAGACAGAGGGTGAGGAGTGGGGGACAGGGTGAAAGATAGACATTCTAATGGACAGACAGAGGGTGAGGAGTGGGGGTTAGAGTGAAGGACAGACATTCTAAAGCATGACACACACCAAGAACCTCACTGCCGATAGATAGGTACTTATCAGTACATTAGCGCAGATAGTTTGGAATCTCGAATAATGCAATACGTACAGATTTGCGTCGCCAAACCACACTACTGCCACCTTCTGGTGTGGAGTATTTTAACAAGGTTGAGTGGCTGACCACTTTCAAGGTCTTTGCTGTGTGAACACAATAGAGATTGACTGCCGACACTGTTCGGAGGTGCTAAGTACAGAAGGACAGAGGATAGACATTCTAAAGGACAGAGAGAGGATATACATTCTAAAGGACAGACAGAGGATAGACATTCTAAAGGACAGACAGAGGATAGACATTCTAAAGGACAGACAGAGGATAGACATTCTAAAGGACAGACAGAGGATAGACATTCTAAAGGACAGACAGAGGATAGACATTCTAAAGGACAGACAGGGGATAGACATTCTAAAGGACAGACAGAGGATAGACATTCTAAGGGACGGACAGAGGATATACATTCTAAGGGACGGACAGAGGATAGACATTCTAAAGGACAGACAGAGGATAGACATTCTAAAGGACAGACAGAGGATAGACATTCTAAAGGACAGACAGAGGATAGACATTCTAAAGGACAGACAGAGGATGTACATTCTAAGGGACGGACAGAGGATTAAGAGTGTCTCAGTGGTGGTCTCTTGGTGGGTCTCATTCAGAGCTGCAGTGCAAAGCAGAGATGAGTAGAGTAGAGATGAGTAGAGGTGAGTAGAGCTGAATAGAGTGGAGTAGAGCAGATTAGAGCTGAGTAGAGCTGAGTAGAGCAGAGCTGAGTAGAGTTGAGTAGAGCTGAGTGGAGCAGAGTAGAGCAGAGTAGAGCAGAGTAGAGCAGAGTAGAGCAGAGTAGAGCAGAGTAAAGCAGAGCTGAGTAGAGTAGAGCAGAGTAGAGCAGAGCTGAGTAGAGCTGAGTAGAGTAGAGCTGAGTAGAGTAGAGCTAAGTAGAATAGAGCTGAGTAGAGCTAAGTAGAGTAGAGCTGAGTAGAGGATAACTGGATGAAAAGCAGAGGCACACTGGACTGGTGTAATAGTCCTGCCATCTGTGACCACTGCCAACACCAACACAATAAGAACTCCAGTCATTAATGAAGCCCATGAGTCACAGTGACTGATCACTGCCAAGGCACAGCCACCATCACTCTGCATACAGTACAGTAGTATAATACACACACACAAACAGTACACACACAAACACACATATATTCACACAAACACTCATGTGTCACACACATATGATTTCTGGTCCCATACCCACAGAAAGGTACAGAAACCTCCCTATGATGATTTCTGGTCCAATACCCTCGACACAGTACGGTACAGAAACCTTCCTATAAAAAAAGGTCACACTGCATCAGCAAACATCAAGCTTGGCAGCTGACATTTTTATCCTGATCTGCAGAACCAGGAGAATTAGTCTCTGACTCACTTTGTCTGTCTCACTGTCTGTCTCTGACTCACTGTCTGTCTCTGACTCACTTTGTCTGTCTCACTGTCTGTCTCTGACTCACTGTGTATGTCTCTGACTCACTGTGTCTGTCTCTGACTCACTGTGTCTGTCTCTGACTCACTGTGTCTGTCTCTGACTCACTGTGTCTGTCTCACTGTCTGTCTCTGACTCACTGTGTCTGTCTCTGATTCACTGTGTCTGATTCACTGTGTCTGTCTCACTGTGTCTGTCTCACTGTCGTTCTCACTGTCTGTCTCTGACTCACTGTGTTGTGCTTACCAACGCAGCGATGCAAAGTAACACTATAGGGATGCATTATGACATCAACATAGACAGAGGATTAAAGGAGGCATCATCATGTAATGACAAAGGTCATGCTAAAAAGCAGGTGTCTTACATGATTGCATGCATTTGTCTGTTCATTGTCAGTCAGTAAGGGACATGTTGGTGCCGATTTCTCCTCTTCCGACAAGAGTTGTAGTAGTCAAACTGCCTCCGTTTATTACGGTGATCAAATCCGGAAAGAGCTGAGTCGTTTTGGGAAGTTTGCTAGCGGTTTTGCGTGTACTGTCGACAGGTTTTCAGGCAGATACCGTTAAGTATGTTGTTTGATTCCCGAGGCAAGTGTTCATGTTTCTGAATAACAAATGAGCAACTCTTAAATGTACATTTTAAAGTGAGGCATGGGAAGGGGTCTCCACGCGGGGTTTGCCAGCACAGATAGTCTGCAGTGCTATGAGTGTGGGGATTTGGGGCATTAGATCTTTGCGTGCCCACATAAAGGCCGTAGACAAGGTGAGGGTACACGTGCCAGTGGGGGAAATCAAAGTCAACGTGCCAAGTCATGCTGTAGTGCTGTGATGTGATGGTGGTGGTGTAGATGAGGCTGGGTCTAGTCATGATATGGATAGTGGTGTAGATGAGGCTGGGCCTAGTCATGTTATGGATGGTGGTAATGCTATGGATGGTGCTGGGGGGAAGCCCTAACTAGAGAGAAAGGGCAGGTGGTCAGGATGGGAGATGGAGATGAGGAGGAGGAAGGTGAGTCTGAGGAAGAGGACGATGAGGATGCTTTCTTTTCAGAATTTTCAGAGGCTTTAATGAAATGAGGATGATTCATTAAAGAAAGAGGCTGTTCCCTTACTTCTATCCAAAATAAGGGAACAGTCAAGACTTTACTTCAATCCAAAATAAGGGAACAGTCAAGACTTTACTTCAATCCAAAATAAGGGAACAGTCAAGGCTTTACTTCTATCCAAAATAAGGGAACAGTCAATACTTTACTTCTATCCAAAATAAGGGAACAGTCAAGACTTTACTTCAATCCAAAATAAGGGAACAGTCAAGGCTTTACTTCTATCCAAAATAAGGGAACAGTCAAGGCTTTACTTCTATCCAAAATAAGGGAGTAGTCAAGGCTTTACTTCTATCCAAAATAAGGGAACAGTCAAGACTTTACTTCAATCCAAAATAAGGGAACAGTCAAGACTTTACTTCAATCCAAAATAAGGGAACAGTCAAGGCTTTACTTCTATCCAAAATAAGGGAACAGTCAATACTTTACTTCTATCCAAAATAAGGGAACAGTCAAGACTTTACTTCAATCCAAAATAAGGGAACAGTCAAGGCTTTACTTCTATCCAAAATAAGGGAACAGTCAAGACTTTACTTCTAACCAAAATAAGGGAACAGTCAAGACTTTACTTCTATCCAAAATAAGGGAACAGTCAAGACTTTACTTCAATCCAAAATAATGGAACAGTCAAGGCTTTACTTCTATTTAAAATAAGGGAACAGTCAAGACTTTACTTCTATCCAAAATAAGGGAACAGTCAAGACTTTACTTCTATTTAAAACAAGGGAACAGTCAAGACTTTACTTCTATCCAAAATAAGGGAACAGTCAAGACTTTACTTCAATCCAAAACAAGGGAACAGTCAAGACTTTACTTCAATCCAAAATAAGGGAACAGTCAAGGCTTTACTTCTATTTAAAATAAGGGAACAGTCAAGACTTTACTTCTATCCAAAATAAGGGAACAGTCAAGGCTTTACTTCTATTTAAAATAAGGGAACAGTCAAGGCTTTACTTCTATCCAAAATAAGGGAACAGTCAAGACTTTACTTCTATCCAAAATAAGGGAACAGTCAAGACTTTACTTCTATCCAAAATAAGGGAACAGTCAAGGCTTTACTTCTATCCAAAATAAGGGAACAGTCAAGGCTTTACTTCTATTTAAAATAAGGGAACAGTCAAGGCTTTACTTCAATCCAAAATAAGGGAACAGTCAAGACTTTACTTCTATCCAAAATAAGGGAACAGTCAAGGGGTGCGGGCACAAAGTAAGAGCTTCGTTGACATCAAGGGAGACCCAAAGGAGCAGGGGGTTTCTAAAGAAGTTTGGAATTAGCGAAAGGCTGGCCCTCTTTTCCCCTCTCATCCCTTAATCCTCTTCAGTACACTTGAAAATCAGGCACCATGCTGCTTGACTTAAACTGCCAGACACAAATATTCCCGAAGCCAGTCACTCTGTGGAGGACGCTTTGCTTCAGCAGCAACTGACATTTGTCTATTATTCCCCTCTGGATATGTCTAGAAAGCGAAATGACAATAAAACAGAGAATGACAGTGACATAGATGTCAAATGGTCTCATCCACCCCTGTGCTGTGTGGTCCTGACTCTCTGCTGTAGAGACAGCTATTCAGAGAGAGACACCACCACCACTGTAGGGGTGATAACAGGATCGTATCATTGTTCTCTTACTCTTCTCTTTGAAGTTACACAGACAGACAGGATATTTAGTTTCACTGCTGTTAGCCATCCCGCAGAACAAGCTAATCACATTCCATTAAAATGGTCGATCAGCGAACGTGATGCGCCATTGAATTTTTTTTCTGAATATCTTCATCAGGTGCCATTCTCGTTACACACTTCCAACAACTTTATGGGCGGATTCAATGCCGTAAAACGGGGTTATTCAACCTGTTGCTTACATATAAAGGGGGTCCATGGGTTGCCGATTTGCCTGGGCGGGGGTCCCTAGGCAAGAAAAGGTTTAAGACCCTTGCTGTAAAAAGGTCTGTTGTAATGGCGGTGCAGTGAGGTGTTATAATTGGGCACCATAATAAATCGGCTCCACCTCAGCTCCCACAAGGGCCCGTTTGACTCACGCATGGGACAAGCCACCAAGAGAAATAGCAGAGGAAATCTCTGACCTAGGCTATTCATAAAGCGCCTCAAAGTAGGAGTGCTGGTCTAGGATCAGGTTGCCCCTGTCTATATGATATTATTCATAATGATCAAAAAAGGCAAAACTGATCCTAGATGCTCTAAGACACATTATGAATAGTTTTAAGCACACCACAGTACATTGCCAAGGCAATCAATAAGCTAATTGACAGATGAATGAACTGCTCAAGGCTCTCAACATCTTTAAGGGGAATGCTGTGTTTAAAATGTTGTACACGATCCAGATCTGCATACAAATACACAACAAAAAGTTGACTGTCATTTGATATAATATATTGTTGCTGGTCGCGGGGGCCCCTCAGGGGTGTGTGCTCAATCCCCTCCTGTACTCCCTGTTCACTCATGACTGCATGGCCAGGTACGACTCCAACAACATCATTAAGTTGCAGACGACACAATAGCGGTAGGCCTGATCACCGACAACAACGAGACAGCCTATAAGGAGGAGGTCAGAGACCTGGCTGTGTGGTGTCAGGATAACAACCTCTCCCTCAACGTGATCAAGACTAAGGAGATGATTGTGGGCTACAGGAAAAGGAGCACCGAGCACGTCCCCATTCTCATCAATGGGCTGTAGTGGAGCAGGTTGAGAGCTTCAAATTCCTTGGTGTCCACATCAACAACAAACTAGAATGGTCCAAACACACCAAGACAGTCATGAAGAGGGCACGACAACACCTTCCCCCCCCCAGGAGACTGAACAGATTTGGCATGGGTACCCAGATCCTCAAAAAGTTCAATAACTGCACCATCGAGAGCATCCTGACCGGTTACATCACCGCCTGGTATGCTCGGCATCCGACCGTAAGGCGCTACAGAGGGTAGTGCTTGTGGCCCAGTACATCACTGGGGCCAAGCTACCTGCCATCCAGGACCCTCTATACCAGGCATGTCAGAGGAAGGCACTAAAAATGTTCAAAGTCTCCAGCCACCCTAGTCATAGACTGTTCTCTCTGCTACCGCACAGCAAGCGGTACCGGAGCGCCAAGTCTTGGTCCAAAAAACTTCATAACAGCTTCTACCCCCAAGCTTCTACCCCCTCTTTTACTCTGCTGCTACTCACTGTTATTATCTATGCATAGTCACTTTAACTCTAACTACATGTGCATATTACCTCGATTACCTCGACTAACCTGTGCCCCCACACATTAACTCTGTACCGGTACCCCCCTGTATATAGCCTGTTATTAGTGTATATATAAATAAATAAGTAATACATAATATAGTGTTATTTATCTATTTTTTACTTAACACTTATTTTTCAGCCCATCAGTGTCCAATAACAACCTCTCCCTTAAAACGGCATTAAAGGCTTGTAAGTAAGCATTTCACGATAAGGTCTACAGTGCCCACTTTTAGAAAACAAGAGATTGATTCTTCTAAGCAAATGTTGTTGATCAGTAACAATAAAATATAATTTTCTCATAGCAGTTACCAATAAAATAAGTCCTAAATGGAAGGGAGTGTTGATCATCTGTAGCCTCATGATATCAGTTAAAACAAGCTCAATAACTCCATGCATGACACACACTGATTCAGAGGGGTTAAATGTGGAAGACACATTTTCGGGTTGAATGCATTCAGTTGTGCAACTGAACATGTGTTCCCTTTCACCCATTGGTCTTTCACTCTTCTTCACCTGTATTGTGAATAGACCTGTGCTACATCTTGATTTACCCAGTTTATCAATAGAGATTTACCATTCAAATAAATGATTACCATTATGTTGTTTTGTAGTTAGATTGCAAAGTCAAAATTATTATGTAATTGATTCATTAATGCGTACATGGCTGTCTCTAAAACAATGGACATTAAATTGTTCAAATGTAATGATATTGAACTCAAAAAGATGCCCAACAATAAAACAGAGCAGTAGCTGAGTTTCTCTCTGGATCAAGTGCCATTCTGTGACTTTGGCTAATATGCTTTGTGTGTGTGTGTGTGTCAAAATGCTGGTATCGTGACACTAGTACGCTATGTAGCCGATGGGACATGCTTGGGTAAAATTAATCACCAAAGTATGTTAATTAATTAGGTGCTTGTAAATATGGGGCACTGCAGGTAAAAATAACTGTTTTGGCAATATCGGAACAGACACCCTTATCTGCGGCATCCCAGGCATATCTATGTGTTTGTGCGTGCGTGCTGTTGAAAATACTGAACCCAAAGATAAGGTGAACGACTACTATATTTAGAAGCTTAATAGACAAACAATAATCAGACATATGCATCAAAATAATATAGTGTAGATTTTTACTGTAATACCCAATGTAGTATACTGTACTATTTACAGTTTATTATCGTGTAAATACTGTAGTAAAACTGTTGTGTGTTTTTGTGGACTGTAGTATTTCTATGGACATTTCGGTAGTATTTTTGTGTGGATAATACTATAGTATTTACTATAGTATTCTACAGTATACTACAAAATTCTATACTAAGTACTACACATGATCGAGGGATACTACAGTGTGTATAATAGTATTCTACAGTATACTACAGAATTATACTGTAGTATTCTATAGTATTTTTTTAATTTGGGATGTTCCTCTGAGAGGTTCGTAGCAATCTACCCCCCTCCTCAAGGGCAGGCAGGGGTAAATACTCTTGCTTATCTGTTGTTCTGGGCCCCTGGTCACAACATTAGATCAAGGTTGTCGAGACCTCTAAGGTGGGTGAGAGAGAGAGAGCATTGTTAATTAGATTTGGTGGAGACAAATGAAGTGTTCTTCATCATTAAAATGCAGACTGGCACAGCAGACCCACGGAGCCCAATAACGTGCCAACTGCAAATTATCAAAGGGAAAAAAACTGCACATTTGTTGAGAAATTATAGGATAACACTAACTCAGTTAATGGGCTCGGCAACAGCAACGTGGTGGAGTAATACTTTGAATATTTTATTCAACCCTTTGCACTGATACTCAGTGATGCAGGCAATAGGACAACAATATCGGTGTGGGAAGGAGAGTGCAGTAAAACAGGCTCTAACCTACTGCTGTAGTGTTAATGGCCTCATCCCAACTGACAACACATCACTAATGACTTAGCAGTGTGGAAGGTAGCCTCTGTCTGGGGAAAAGAGTCATCAACACAGAATGGTTACAGACACAGAGACATGTGCTATGGCCTAAGATGTTTCACTGTCCCACAGCGTGAGCCTGTGGTGGGCGTCAACATGTTGGAGGGAGACTGGGCTATGACGGGGTAGGTAGAAGTAGCCTCTAACCACTGATACCGAGTCAGATCTTTTCCCATCCTCCTAATGATTACGGGTAGTATTGGGAGTAGGGTAATCGGATCCTAGATCTGTGGTTAGGGCTGGGGCAGGTATGACCCAGCCAAGGTGTAGTGGACAAGTCAACAAGGGTGTGAGGGAGACAGTTCTTCCCTGGGAAGTGACATGCCTGGTGGTGCCACTTCGTGGAACATTTCCTTTACCCATAATCCTCTGGGTAATAAATGATGACAGCCACAGATGCTCCGTTCCTGGAGAAGACCAATCAATGTGCCTCCTGCAGATTAGTGTAAACTACTTAACCTCCAGCGCAACAAATCTACTGTCACTCTACAGGGCACTCCTCACAGAGAACGGAAGTTCACTGTACCTGTTTGACACCATTGACCTTCAAACACCGAGAGAGTTGGCACGCTAGTATAAAAATATGCTAGCCTCAAGGCTGTCAAATTAAATATTCATGACTGTATTATAGGTACAATACATACAGAAGTATGTGGACACTCCTTCAAATTAGTGGATTCGGCTATTTAAGCCACACCCGTTGCTGACAGGTGTATACAATCGAGTACATAGCCATGCAATCTTCATAGCCAAACAGTTGACAGTTGAATTGCCCACGCTGATGAGCTCAGTCATTTTCAACTTGGCAACAGTCATAGGATGTCAAGTGTGCAACTTTCAAATTTCTGCCCTGCTAGAGCTGCCCAGGTCAACTGTAAGAGCTGTTATTGTGAAGTTGAAATGTCTAGGAGCAACAACGGCTCGGCCGCGAAGTGGTAGGCCACTTCACCGAATGCTGAAGCGCATAAAAATCATCTGTCCTCGGTTGCAACACTCATTACCGAGTTCCAAACTGCCTCTGGAAGCAACATCAGCACAAGAACTGTTGGTTGGGAGCTTCATGAAATGGGTTTCCATGCACAATGCCAAGAGTCGGCTGGAGTGGTGTAAAATTGAGGCTGTGATTAAAAAGTTAGAGCTCTTCTCTGTCTGCATTAACAAGGACAAATCAAATCAAATGTTATTTGATGACAACACACAGGTCTTTCCATCATTGTATGATTTTTTGTGTGAAAATGAACTCAAGTTTACAGACAATGTCAAATGTGATTTAGCGAAGCATCTGAGTGACTTGGGTGCGCAATTACGCAGGTACTTTCCCAAAATGGACAACACAAACAATTGGATTCGTTATCCCTTTCATGCCTTGCTTCCAGTCCACTTACTATCTGAACAAGAGAGCCTCATCGAAATTGCAACAAGCGGTTCTGTGAAAATGTAATTTAATCAGAAGCCACTGCCAGATTTCTGGATACGGCTGCGCTCAGAGTATTCTGCCTTGACAAATCGCGCTGTTACGACACTGATGCCCTTTGCAACCACGTACCTATGTGAGAGTGGATTCTCGGCCCTCACTAGCATGAAAACTAAATACAGGCACAGACTGTGTGGAAAATGATTTAAGACTCTCTCCAATACAACCCAACATTGCAGAGTTATATGCATCTTTTCAAGCACACCCTTCTCATTAACCTGTGGTGAGTTATTCACAATTTTCGATGAACAAATAAGTTTTAATATGTAAGATGGTTAAATAAAGAGCAGAATAATTGATTATTATTATATTATTATTTGTGCCCTGGTCCTATAAGAGCTCTTTGTCACTTCCCACGAGCCGGGTTGTGACAAAAACTCACACTCCTTCTTATGTTTAATAAATGTATCATATAGTGTGTGTGTGGCAGGCTTACAATGATGAAAGAAAAAAAAAACATTTGAGAGTGTGCTGACCCTGGTGCTAGAGGGGGTACGCAGATGGAGGTTGAATGTTTGAAGGGGTACGGGACTATAAAAAGTTTGGGAATCAATGCTCCAGATCATTAATTGTATTTTTTGCGATGCGAAACAACCTGGTTCAATTGGGTTTCTGAGGCAAAACCAGTCAGAACCACTGATCTTGATCCCCAGTCAGGTCAGGTCAGGTCAAGTCAAGTCAGGTCAAGTCAAGTCAAGTCAAGTCAATTCAGGTCAAGTTAGGGCAAGTCAAGTCAATTCAGGTCAAGTTAGGGCAAGTCAAGTCAAGTCAAGTCAAGTAAGGGCAAGTCAAGTCAAGTCAAGTCAAGTCAGGGCAAGTCAGGGCAAGTCAAGTCAAGTCAAGTCAAGTCAAGTCAAGTCAAGTCAAGTCAGTCAGTCAGTCAGTCCAAACATAACTGATCTGGGAGAAAGCAGATGCTAGGCTGAGGGCACTGTCCTTCCTAGGGATGGGGATTAAGGTCAATTGACAATAAATAATTTCCAGTTTTTTTTTTTTTACAGGGTCCACTGATGTTAGGTCAATATAGCCACGCTACGGAGTACACTCAATCTAAACAAAAGTAAGGGACAAGGGTATGGAAGAACAGTATACAACTAACTTTTCACTTCTGAACTTAATGTCAGGGTTCAGGGTTCTCCACATACCAGATTAGAACCATGTGATCATGATTAAACCAGTGCAAATGTAATTATTGGGCTTCTATTACCGGAATGCTAACACAATTAGCACAGGTAATAGTACATTTCCATAGAGGCTGCTAGCAAAATATGCTAACAAGCGCAAATGAAAATAAACATATTGCAAAGACAGGCAATCTAGCTCATAAAGTTATACATAGGTAAGAGCTATCGAATGTCATTTTTTTTGAGAGTTTGGACATTTACAAGCAAATGTGAAAGAGAGACATTGTGCAAATGCTTGTCTGAAGGAAGAACAGTACTGGGTCTGGAGCAGCATGTGTACAAGCGGTGACTGCTTTGAGTCTGGAGTCGCTACGGCAATGAGCCTGCCTGCTCTTCTTGGAGAAGAGGGGGGAGGAGCACCTGGAGTCGCTACGGCAACGGGCCTGCCTACGGGGAAGCAGAAGGGCCAACAACAGAGGAGAAAAACCACACGGAAATCAAAATACAGATAACAAAGAGCTTCTGAAACAGGAAGCATTATGATGCCCCGTCACCTTAATAATTCTGCCAGTAGCAGGTTAAACTTAAGGGTCTTGTTTAAGGCAGAATTGCGTAAACACAGATCTAAAATGCTTCTTATTGTCATTTTGGCATCAGACTCATTTTGTGCTTCAGTTGCACTTCTCCACTAAGATGAGAATTCACTAACAGGAATTCTATCAGCAGACGACGCTCTGACTGATGTGTAGCTACTTTTCTCCAGTACTTTTCTTGGTGTAGTCAGCCTACTTTTCCCCTGGAAAATACAAGATTAGCTTTAAGCAAAGGATTAGGATAGAAAGCCACTCCTATCACAGGGGACAGTGGGTCAGGCCTCTAAAACCACTCTCACAGGGCACAGTGGGTCAGGCCTCTAAAACCACTCTCACAGGGCACAGTGGGTCAGGCCTCTAAAACCACTCTCACAGGGCACAGTGGGTCAGGCCTCTAAAACCACTCTCACAGGGCACAGTGGGTCAGGCCTCTAAAACCACTCTCACAGGGCACAGTGGGATCTCCTTCGCTCCTTCTGTGCTGTGTGCACTGTGCACCTTTCCATTCGTACAGACACCAAGCCCCTCCTCCTTCTGTGCTGTGTGCACTGTGCACCTTCCCATTCGTACAGACAACAAGCCCCTCCTCCTTCTGTGCTGTTTGCATTGTGAACCTTCCCATTCGTACAGACACCAAGCCCCTCGTCCTCACAACGGCAACAACAAAGATAATTTCTTCCTCTCCACTATAGCTAGCAGCATTTTAGCCAGACTGTTATGTGCTAGCTGTCTAGTCTGTGTTTAATAAATGTGCAATGAGCATAAAAAGACTCATTCATATAAAGAATTTGCAACTTGTTCTCATTCTGCCACTTAATTTCAATATCTAAACAAAGTGAACAGGTTATGATGTTCTAACAGTTGGTGACGGACAGGAGGGTGTATTCAACTGTTCTACCTTGTTAGCAAGCAAATAGTTCCAAGTTGGCTAGACTTTAAACATAAAGATTAGCTTGCTCGTCACTAGCACGTGGGCTTGAGAGAGTGTTTATGTTCCAGAATGCCTGCTACATGAAGTTGATCTTTATTACTGGATGTGAATGGTTCTGGTTCAATTTGGGCAGCAGTAGGACCAGGGCAGCTGTAGGACCAGGGCAGCAGTAGGACCAGGGCAGCTGTAGAACCAGGGCAGCAGTAGGACCAGGGCAGCAGTAGGACCAGGGCAGCTGTAGGACCAGGGCAGCTGTAGGACCAGGGCAGCAGTAGGACCAGGGCAGCAGTAGGACCAGGGCAGCTTTAACATGGGCCACCGCAGTAGAACCAGGGCAGCAGTAGCACCAGGGCAGCAGTAGGACCAGGGCAGCTTTAACATGGACCACCGCAGTAGAACCAGGGCAGCAGTAGGACCAGGGCAGCAGTAGGACCAGGGCAGCTTTAACATGGACCACCGCAGTACAACCAGGGCAGCAGTAGGACCAGGGCAGCTTTAACAAAGACCATAGCAGTACAACCAGGGCAGCAGTAGGACCAGGGCAGCAGTATGACTTGGGCAGCAGTAGGACCAGGGAAGCAGTAGGACCAGGGGCAGGTTTAACATGGACCACAGCAGTAGGACGAGGGCAGCAGTAGGACCAGTGCAGTTTTAACATGGTCCACATCAGTAGGATTTAAGAGATGTCCAGTACATTATGCCATCATTAAATCCATTCAGCATCAATAGATGTCATATCTGAATCCTCATTAAAATCACATGATTGTTGTTAACCTTTGAACCCAAAACTGTTTAACTCGAGGGCATGTCTTCTCCAAATTGTAGATCTAGATCAACTGGAACAGGGCATGTAAAGTACATCACTGTGACTATCCTAGTTATGGCTCTATGCACCCTCAAAACTGTCTCGTTTTGGCTGTACATTTATTTCAGGCCTATTTTTCAAAATTGTCTGAGGATCTACGAACAGCTCAAAAATGCTCCAATCTTTCCAGAAATGTTCTCAAATTGTAGATCTAGATCAACTGGAACAGGGCATGTAAAGTACATCACTGTGACTATCCTAGTTATGGCTCTATGCACCCTCCAAACTGGCTCGTTTTGGCTGTACGTTCATTTCAGGCCTATTTTTCAAAATTGTCTGGGGATCTACGAACAGCTCAAAAATGCTCCAATCTTTACAGAAATGGTCTCAAATTGTAGATCTAGATCAACTGGAACAGAGCAGATTTTCAATTTGTTTCTACTCCTACTAGGCACAACGATACAAAGGTTCAAATTAGCTTCGATTTTAATGCAACCCTATGGGAGTACAGAATTGGGAAAATATTATTTAAAAATAGTTCCCAATATGCAATTGCGTTGAGTTTTGTCTCTAAAGTTACACAACGTTGTCCTCTAAATGACAGTGAAGGCAAAGCGTTTGCATCATTTGTCGTTTGCCCGGTACCGGTTCCCGAATAAATTAGTGCGGGTCATCTCAGGCCAGAGTAACATTATGAAATCATCATAAATCACCCAAAAATGCGTTCAAACTAGTTAAAATTGGTGTAGAGTCTTGCAAGCACTAGACCATCGTTTCCAATAAAAAAAAAATGATTTCTGAGCAGTATTTCCTGAGATATAACATTTTTATCACATTCTCTCAAGAGGTGAAACTCAGGGCTAGGTAAAAATAATAACACTAAAATATTAATAAAACGTTGAAAAAGTGTCGGAATTGAATTTTTTTTTTCGGCCTTGCTCATTTTAGAGGATGGCCTATTACAGTAAAAAGTTTTTTTTTCAAAATTCCAATGGGAAATAAATTATTGAGAAAAGGATTTCTGTTGAGAACTGATTGGAACTGGTGAGAAACAAGGCGAAACGTTGTCATTGTAACCGACGGGTATAAATTTGATATCGGCGCGTTCGGAATCCAATTAGGCTCGAGAATATATAAAAACCTTTCGCCTACGACCAAAAATGAATTATAACATTTTAGGGGATCTCGCCTCGAGAGGCGATACTTTGTTAAAAGGGGACCCCAAAATTTTCCATACAAAACTTATGGGCTCATATGAAAGAGGAGGTAAAATAAATGATATCTAGGGTCAAAGGTCAAAATTCCAGGTAGTCAAGGTCAGGGTGTTGAGCCTGGTGACTGGTAAAACAGTTACTCAGCTGTGCAAGATCCAGCTCATGTTGACTAAACCAATTTAGTGTTGACTGTGAATACTTACTGTGCCTGTGAAGTCACATCCTGTTTCATCTGAATGTTCTTGCAAAATTCCTGGACCTCAACCATTCTGATCAAAACATCACAACATCCACTCAAGACAATAGATCTCTTCAAAACCCTCTATGTCTAAATGCCTATTGTCTAAATGCAAACTAGCTACTAAAAGTGAGTATGTTGATGACAATACATATTGACCTTTCAAGTGGCCATTTTAAGACTAGCGACAATGAAACGATCAACAAATGTAGTGTAATTGTAATTGTGAACCCAAAATAGCCATGTTCAAGAGACTACTAAGGCGAAGGGGTCAAATGCAGACAAATTATTTTTATTGCCTATTCAGTTTCATTTCATGATGACAACTATTGAAAGACCAAAGGATTTTCAAATGGAACCACATTCAAGCTTCAGGGGGTTCGGAGACAAACACCAGAGAAACTGCAGTCTGATTGATGAGGAAACATTGCCTTCTGCCTGTAATGGCTTCACCAATAGGCTGTCAGATGTAGCCACACTGTTGGCAGTGACCGTCAAACCCAAACAACCATTTTCCCCAGTAGACTAGAAACCTCAGTGCCCGCAACAACAAACCAGTCATGCTGGATCTGTGAAAGGAGAAATTTACAAGGACAAACCCTTCGATATCAATTAGGAGAATGTCCCCCATTCGTCCCTTATTGACATGCCTTTGATTCATTCAGCGTTGCACTTCCGAGCCTCACTTTCCAATAGAAACAAGGACAGAAAGCCTTCACGGTAGGGATGCCCACCCAGCTAGCACATAATGTTCTTAGAACCATATGTTTCTTAGAGCTTGGTGAGAGCGTGGTTGTCCTATGGTTATTTTGCATACAACTTTCTCACAGTTTCTGAGAATGGTGCAGAATAGTTTGGAACATTCTCAGCACAATGAAGGAACTTGACAGAAAAACATACTTTTCTTGAAATTTCATTACATTAACAGAATGTTTCCTAAAAGTAAAAAAACTGTTACATTTTTATTTACATTTTGGTAATGTTCTAGGAACGTTCTCCAACTGGTTTGACATTGGGAATGTTCTCAAATTTCAGTGATTCAGCGCAACGTTTTCTGCAGGTTTCCTCATGGTTCTATTTAAAGTCATGTTCACAACTTGCAGAGAATGTTAAGAAACAGCGTTCTTCTGTGGGCATTTCAGTAATTCAGCATACTGTTTTCTGCAGGTTTCCTCATGGTTCCATTGAAAGTCATGTTCTCAGAACATTAAGATTTAAAAACATATACATTCTGTTCTCAGTGCCAACAAAACTCTATCTTCTATATCTCCCTAGTTGGCCACACCTGATCTTAATGAGTGCTTGTTTCTTTTAAAATGTGGTCTGTTTGAATATTCAACAACAACAGAACATGGCATGCTAGCTCTGTCCTGGTGGCACATTGGACTAATTCCATGGATAGAATACAGAAATAATAGGTTTGAATCTCACTGATGCCTTGCCACAATAAAAAAATAAATGTGTTTGCATGATTAATGCCTAAGCATCTGAATTTCTGTGTGTTATATGTGTTTGGAGTTTTTAAAAAAACTGTTACGTTAGCAGTGTTATTAAATCTTATTGAAATATTCAGTGAAAGCTTTAAGGAATTTATTCAAAAACCTCCAAATAACCTATCATTTACATTCTCAGAACGTTAACAAAACCTACCAGGATAACGTTCAGGGAGCAATAGTAAAACGTTCAGAACCTCCCTTCAACCTAAAAATGCATGTTCCCAGAACAGCTGACATTTTCACGTCCGTTCTCAGAACGTAAAAAATAAAAACAGTTTTGCCAGTCAGGAAACGTATGGCTTCGTTCCCAGAACCAATGGGAAACCAAAAATGGTACGTTCCCACAACTTCCAAGGAAACAAATGTGTTAGCTGGGCAATCCATTGCTCAATGATCCCCATCATACCTACAGAAACAAGAAACAACTGTGAAAGAACCGAAACTCAGGTAACCTGCAAGAACATGCGAACTTGGCAGAAGTTTTGGTGCCACGGGCAAAATTAAATTTTGGTGTTTTACCATTCATTGTTTTATGTGATTAGTTCCTCTTGGAGGCTTATGTACTGTAACAATCTCCTGTTTAAAATGGTAGAGCACTGCTGTCACATCAATATCTCCAGAGCCGGGCTGAGCTGTGCGCAGCTGGGGCCAACGATCTGGAGTTCTGGAGACAAATTAGTCTCTCTCAGTCTACCCCAGATGCCCTAAATTCAATTACAGCCTTAGAGCAGTCCCAGCAGGCACATAACGTTCTGAGAAGCATATGTTTCTTATAGCTTGGTGAGAGCTTGGTTGCCCTATAATTATTTTGCATTAAAGCTTCCCACAACATTCTGCAGGATACCCAGCTAGCACATACAGTTCTGAGAACCATATGTTTCTTAGGTGGGAATTTCTGTACTTCAGCATAATGTTTCTAACAGTGTTCTCCATGCTTCTATTTAAAGTAATATTCGCAAATTGTTCAGAGAACATTAACAAACTCTTTGAGGGGTTTTTGGCCTGGGTTTTTCACCGATATGATATTTTTGGCAGATACAGATACAGATACTTTTAAGCATTCTAGTACAGTTAAATAGTTAACACACACACACACACACACACATAGACGTCTAAGGCATTGCATCTCATTGCAAGAGGCGTCACTACAGTCTCTGGTTTGAATCCAGGCTGTATCACATCCGGCCGTGATTGGGAGTCCGATATGGCGGCAGGGTAGGCCGTAATTTTAAATAAGAATTTGTTCTTAACTGACTTGCCTAGTCAAATAAAAGTTACACACACCACACTGACCAAAAAGTTATTTTGTTGGCATTTACATATGTTCCCATTGTCAGTAAAACATAATCAAAACCTATTTCTTTCACTTACTTGCTGTGCTGTTTCGTTGTTTATTTGTTCAGGCATTTCATTCTCAACCAGGATTTTATCATACATGTCAAGCAGTGAAGTTTCAGCTCTGTCTGTGGCCTCTTTTCCTCGGTGTGCACTGTCACTTTGTCCGTTCCCATCTTGTCTAGCTGGGTACGTAACATTACACGTAAACCCTGTTTCTTGTCTGCATCAAAGTAGCGACCCTTGTACCTAGCATCGAGCATGATGGCGACACAGTAAAGAGGCTTAGAGAGAATACCACCAAATCACTTGTTCACAACCTCAACTTTTAACCCCGCGGTGTGTCGGCAGTTTTGCTTAGCAGGTGTTTCAATGCCATGACAGAGGGTATCACGTCTGCTGTAGACGCAGTTGATTAGCTTATTTCTCCAGTCAGTTTTTCGAATGGCACCAGGAGTGTGTTCATGTTTCAAACATGTTCTCAAATGCCATTGAAATGGCAGCAGTGGTATGAGAACCAGCACATTCTTGAGCATGCAGTACGGCTTTCCTCAGTATGAAATCCTCGTCGACCCACTGTGCTGTCAGACTCCGTATGCTCATGGAGCTGACATCGCTGGTCCAAATGTCAGTCGTGGACGCCCATACCAAGTAGCATAATGAATCTCATTATCTTGGCGTTAATGGATTTCGCCTTTGAGTTGTCTCGCTGAAATGTTCTTACTCTTTCAAATGACTGTACAACTTGAACTTGTTTAGTTGTTGGAAGTGTGCGCTTAGTATTTTTATGCTTATGTTCTCTGTAGTGCTGTATTTTTTGTGGTGTCCTTACGTAATCTACCTACGTTATATACGTATGCACGTCAGCTTTGACATCGGTTTTGCACACTGTCGTTAAACTAGACATCGGGCCGATGCCGATGTTACATTTTTTAACTAATATCGGCCGATTCCGATATGCTCACTGATATATTGTGCATCCCTCTCTCAAAGAGTGCAGCGTATTAAGTCAGAACGTCTGCTGTTTCAGCCACTGCTTGTCACCATGGGAGTACCCCAAGGCTCGATCCTAGGCCCCACACTCTTCTCAATTTACATCAACAACATAGCTCAGGCAGTAGGAAGCTCTCTCATCCATTTATATGCAGATGATACAGTCTTATACTTTGCTAGCCCCTCCCAAGATTTGGTGTTAAACACTCTACAACAAAGCTTTCTTAGTGTCCAACAAGCTTTCTCTGCCATTTACCTGGATCTGAACACCTCCAAAACAATGGGCACGTGGTTCGGTAAGAAGAATGCCCCTCTCCCCACTGGTGTGATTACTACCTCTGAGGGTTTAGAGCTTGAGGTAGTCACCTCATACAAGTACTTGGGAGTATGGATAGATGGTACACAGCCCTTCTCTCAGCACATATCTAAGTTGCAGGCTAAGGTTAAATCTTGACTTGGTTTCCTCTATAGTCATCGCTCAGCCTTCACCCCAGCTGCCAAACAAACCCTGATTCAGATGACCCTCCTACCCATGCTGGATTACGGAGATGTAATTTATAGATCGGCAGGTAAGGAAGGGTGCTCTTGAGCGTCTAGATGTTCTTTACTATTTGGCCAGCCGATTTGCTACCAATACTCCTTATAGGACACATCACTGCACTCTATACTACTCTGTACACTGGTCTTCTCAGTATACCCGACGCAAGGCCTCACTCTTAGGCCTCACTCCCCTCTATCTGATATACCTACAGCAGACATCATCCTCCACATACAACACCCGTTCTGCCTGTCAACTTTTAACAAAGGTCCCCAAAGCACACATATCCCTGGGTTGCTCCTCTTTTAATTTCACTGCAGCTAGCAACTGGAGCGAGCTGCAAGAACCATTCAAAGACTCATTCATGGATACTCTTACTGACACTTGTAGCTGCTTTGTGTGATGTATTGTTGTCTCTACCTTTTTCCCTTTGTGCTGTTGTGTGTACCCAATAATGTTTGTACCATTTTTGTGCTGCTGCCATGTTGTGTTGCTACCACGTTGTCGTCATGTTGTGTTGCTACCATGTTGTTGTCATGTTGTGTTGCTACCATGTTGTTGTCATGTTGTGTTGCTACCATGCTGTGGTCATGTTGTGTTGCTACCATGCTGTGTTGTCATGTGCTGCTGACATGCAGTGTTGTTATCTTAGGTCGCTCTTTATGAAGTGTTGTGGTGTCTCTCGTGTCGTGATGTGTGTTTTGTGCTATTTATTTATTTTTAACCACAGCCCCGTCCCCGCAGGAGGCCTTTTGCCTCTTGGTAGGCCGTCGTTGTAAATAAGCATTTGTTCTTAACTGACTTGTCTAGTTAAATAAAGGTCAAATAAAATGAAATGAAAATGAAACAACGTTCTTCTGTGGGAATTCCAGTACCTCAGTATTATGTTTTCTACAGGCTTCCTCATGGTTCTAGTTAAAGTAATGTTCTCAGTACATTAAGAAAACTTTTCATAAATAAAAAAAAAAAAAACATTAACGTTCAAAGATATACATTCCGTTATCTGCATCAACAAAACTCTATCTTAAAGAGTGCTTGTTTTCTTTGAAATGGGGTATGTTTAAATAGGCTAAAATGAACAGCTTTGTATGAGTAAAAAAAAAAATGGTTCGCTAGCTCTGTCCTGGTGGACTAATTCTAGAGACAGAGAATGAGAAAATCATATGTTCGAATCTGTGCTTGGAGTTCCAAACAGTTAATCTAAGCTAGCAGTATTTTTTTTAAAGTCTTTATTGAAACATGTTCTCAGAACATTATTTCATTACCTTTAAATAACCTTTAATTTCCATTCTTAGAATGTTAATAAAACCCCCCAGGAGAACTTTCAGGGAACCATAGTAAAAATGTTCTCAGATGTTCTCATGTATTTTCCCAGAACAGGCAAAATGTTCACTTCCGTTCTCAGAACGTTGCACTTCACAGGGATGATGTGCATTTAATTTCCATACAGACAGTAAGCATAGCAAAGCGGAAGCAGAGCATTCCATTAGGAGAGTGGTGGTGGTAAACTCACAGGTAGGGCCCAATAAAATCAGTTAGATTTTTTGCCCGATTCGTTTAGTTTTTCTCCAAATTTAGTTTTCTCTGTTTCGTTTTTCCAGGTTTCTGTTTTCTCAACTTTTCGCTTTCAAAACCACACTTTTTTTAAAATAGAAAAACAACTAAATTTGATGTTCTTTGTCCACAACAATGCTTAAACCACATCAGGAGACCGACCACTTTCGAGGTCTGGGAACATTTTTGAGAAATTTCGATTTTTGATTCAAGTTACCCGTTCATTTCCAGTCCACACCTAGCAACAGGCTGTTGTTTAGCGGTGTTTTTGTCCTGCACACGTGATGGTAGAGTTTGCAAAACAAATACCCACTGGATTGTGGCAAATAATCATGATGTCATTCTGCCAGGTCAGCATGGCTACTTTGCCGTTAACATTTTAATTGAGAAGATTTTGGGGGAAAAGCCTTTCCATCTACCAGAAGACTTTTCATCGTTAACGGCTACACAAAGTGGTAGATGGGCGTACCGCGGACACACACGTTTCCTCTTCAAAAAAAGTTACAGGAAATACAAATCACCGATGCATTCTGGTCATGTCTTATGATAAACCTGGGCAAATTAATTAATGTTCAATGCATTTAGTTGATTCCCTACTACATTCAATATATTTTTGAATATTGTTGAATTCCGTTTTTATCTCTGCAGTCCATGATTCTGTTCTTAACAGGTTATCCTTTCCCATCCTTTCCTAATGGCTGATGTCCATGCAATGCTCAAATCATGACTTATTCTTAGTCATTATAGACAAGGACATCTTGAGGATACACTGCGTGATGAGAGCATGTTGAACTCACTCCCTATAAAGATGGGAGAGGTGAGGCTGTGGACTAGCATGGACTAGCAGCGGGGTGGTTACGTGAAGGATGTGATTGCATGCGGCTTGTCTGCTGTGACATAGTAATTAGCTTTTGGAATTTCAATGAGAAATTCATACAAGAGGAGCAATGCAAAGCCCCAGGCTAATGTCTCCCACAGTGGCTAATGACTCCCCAGGCTAATGACTCCCCAGTCTACCAGAGAGAGGGCCAAGTGAATGGGAAACCATTAAGCTAGCCATGAGCAGCAGAGAAAAGCTCCCACCGCCAACCACTGCTCATACAGTCAGCTCTGTAGGCTACTAGTACTGCATCTACTGACCCCAACCGGCTCACTTGGTTCCTTGGAAGTTGTGAGTAAACACATTTTTGGTTTCCCATTAGTTCTGTGAACGAAGCCATATGTTTCCTGAATGGTAAAACTGAACATTTTTTAAACGTTCTGAGAACATAAGTGAAACTTTTGCCTGTTCTAGGAGTGTTCATTTTGATGTTGCAGGGACTTCTGAGAACATTTGACTATGGTTTCCTGGGATGTTTTATTAACGATCTGAGATTTGAAATGATAGGTTATTTGAAGGTAATTAAATAACATTCTTAATAACACTGCCAGCTTAGAACTCCAAACACAGATAGCAAATGCATTTCCATGTGTCCTAAGGCATTAATAAGGCAAAAACATGTAATTTTTATTGTGTCAGGGCATCAACAAGATTTGAACCTATGATCTTCTGTTCTCTGTCTATGGAATTCGCCCATGGAATTCATCCACTGCTCCACCAGGATGGAGCTAGCAACCCATTTTTTTTTTTACTCATGCAAAGCTGTTCATTTTAGTCTACTCAAACCATAGAGATAGATAGAGCCATTATAGTGTCTGTGACAACATGGGCAGTGCCATTGAGGCAACAACCCATAGGAATTCCCACCCAGTTGGCTACTTGACAACTTTAAAATGGTGGATGATGGCAAGGTCCAATAGTAGTGTCCATGCTAAAACGTGCTATATCCATGATGAGACTTCTATCTTTATGTTTCAAACAGACCTGTTTCAAAGGAAACAAGCACTCATTAAGATCAGGTGTGGCCAATTAATGGGGGCAGCCAACTTATTTTGTTGATGCTGAGAACGGAATGTATATGTTTTTAAATAACATTCTTAGAATGTTCTTTGAATGTTTATGTTTTTAAATAACATTCTTAGAATGTTCTTTGAATGTATATGTTTTTAAATAACATTCTTAGAATGTTCTTTGAATGTATATGTTTTTAAATAACATTCTTAGAATGTTATTTGAATGTTACTACTATTTTCTTGTGGTTTTTATGGAAAAGTTTTCTTAATGTGCTGAGAACACTAAATAGAACTTTAAATAGAACCATGAGGAAATATGTATAAAACATTATACTGAAGTACTGAAATTCCCACAGAAAAACATTTCTTAACATTCTCTGAACGTTCTGAGAATTTTACTTTAAATTGAACCATGCGGGAAATCTGTTAAAAAGTTATGCCGAACATATGGTTCTCAGAGCGTTATGTGCTGTCTGGGTCACTCCTGCTGCAAAGGTAATGAAATAATCTGAATGGCATCGTAAAGGGGCAGTGTTGAAAGGCATAATGCATGTATGCAGCAGGATAGAGCCAAACTAGAGTTGGAGAATCGCCCCCCCCCCACCCCACATCTGCCTCTAAAATCCAGAAGGTGGAGACAGTACAGATGCATCAAAGCAGGGACCGAGAGACTGAGAAACATCAGACTGTTAAACAGTCCCCACTGGCCTTAGTAACTATTCTAGCCGGTTACCACCTGGTACTCTACCTTGCACCTTACAGACTGGCGCCCTGTGTCATTAAACACTGGTCACTTTAATAATGTGGACATACGGTTTTACCCTCTTTATATGTATATTCTGTATTCTAGTCATTGAAAACTGGTCACTTTAGTAATGTTTACATACAAAACACACCATTGTATTGATATACATTAAATGTACAGTGGTTTGAAAAAGTATTCACCCCCCTTGGCATTTTTCCTAAAACCTGGAATTAAAATAGATCCATATAAATTGCAAGTTGTAATGCAACAAAATAGGAAAAACGTCAAGGGGGATGAATACTTTTGCAAGGCACTGAATTTAAATTCCGGTCTCTGACATTGCTCGTTCTGGTCATTCTTAATTTATTTATTCATTCTGGATTAGGTGTATTTAAAAAACATTTTGTTTAAATGTATTGCTAGGTAGTACTGTACTGTTGGAGCATTTCGCTGCACCTGCAATAACATCTGCAAATCTGTTCACGCAACCAATACATTTGATTTGAATCTCTCAGAAGCAGAGTCCAACACCAACAGCAGAAGGGTGTGCAGTAAGCAAGAACCAGATCAGTTTCCATTGGAACAGCATCATGAAGCCATCACTTGTCCCAATGCACCTGAGCACATAGAGAAATCACTACAATCTCTATACATCTCAATTCAGCACAGCCACACTGAAGGGAAGGTAAATCTATCCGTATCTAATCTAAACACTACTGTGTTCCATTAATGGTATGCTGTTACAGAGCGCCAGTGTAATTGAATGTATAGAACCATATATGTTGGTTTGCGCTCCCTTGGCCAGATCTACTGTATAGGGATAGGAGAGATGGAGGACACTGTTGGTCGCAGCGCCAAAACGCTTTCGTCATCCAGGCAGTGAATAAATCTAGTGCTGCAACTACTTCATCAATCCACACAAGTATGACAAATGTGACATGATGGAAATATTTGCCATCCCAACATCCGTCAATTACTCGATCGCACCCATCACACAGACATCCCCCAAAAGGATTCCAGTCAGAGAAGGCTGACAGAGGAAATGGAAGGAACCATCCTTCGAAGGATTCCCATGCTGCTACATCAATATCACACAGAGGTGGTAGAACGTGATTTCCCTTCAGTTCAGCTCACTGATGATCTCTCTCTCTCTCAATGAGAGAAGCGTGGGCACTTTAACTGGACAATGAGCAACAGAAAACACCTTGTTGCCAAGTAAACAGCGAAAATATTTACCTGTATCAATAAGTATGATAGCAATAGATTTGCTCAGCTCAAGCACTGTTTGTCCCTCCCTCCCACCAACGACCACCATATTCGGTGTTCTGAGCCACCAGGCTGCACGGCTGCTGCCTTCCTGTGCCTCTCGTCCTGCAGGAACCAGTTCCATTAGAACACGGGAGTGTTAGAGTTAGAGGTTACAGGGAGGAAGACTGGTGTACGATGGAAAACGATCTCTCCCACATCCCCATATGTAGGATCAACATGTTAATGCATGAGAGGCAACTGGAAAGTTCAGAGTTCAACTAAAGAAAGAAACAGAATCAGACTGCTGGAGCACGTAGACAATCAGTTAGTGACAGAAGTTTTACACCGAAAATAAACATAATATCCAAGGAAATTGCTTACTGTGACTGTAATAAAAAGTTACATTTCAAGCTCATACACAACAGAGATAAATTGGAAAAGCCCCCGATCCTTTATGCATGAGACTTATGTTATGATACAGCAGACCTTCGTTTGATAAAGTCCCACTACGTTGCCCCTCCCATCTTGCCTGTCTACTCAAACTCCTTACTCCGGCCTAACGTTAGGCCACGCCCACGGTCGTTAGTTTCTTCTCCGCAATGAGTCTGGATTTGTGTACCTCCACAATGATTTCTAGAACGGAAACACATTCGAACCGTTCTGATTGGTCCCAGAAACCGATGGGTTGGGTCAGAGCCAGAACACACGTGGGTAAAGCTGCATTTTGAACATTCATCATTGTCTTCAATACTCTGATTGGTTAGTAATGAGCCAATCGCTGATGACTTTGTTTTGTACAACACCCCTCATTTTGAAGTCACCACGCAAACGACTTCAACGTTGTCAGTCTCAGACTGAAGTTATGTAGCAAACATAGAGCAGAGGAAGAATTCAGTTTGAGTTGTCACAGAAACCACAGCTTACTGTGTAGTCACATGGGTCGAGCATCAGCCAGGCTACCTCCAATCCCCTTGTTTATATTTGAATACAAAATACACATGGAGCATGCTGTGTCTCCACAATATGTTACCCCTAATTGGTGTGCCTCGTATCAACATGCTAGCACAGACACACACACACACACACACACACTGCCTGTTATGCGAATGCAGTAAGCCAAGGTAAGTTGCTAGCTAGCATTAAACTTATCTTATAAAAAATAATCAATCAATCAATCATAATCACTAGTTAACTACACATGGTTGATGATATTACTAGTTTATCTAGCGTGTCCTGCGTTGCATATAATCGATGTGGTGCGTATTAGTGAAAAAGGACTGTCGTTGCTCCAACGTGTACCTAACCATAAACATCAATGCCTTTCTTAAAATCAATACACACAGAAGTATATATTTTTTAAACCTGCAATAACTTGTGTGTTATTATGTTATAACTAAGTCTATGATTTGATAGAGCAGTCTGACTGAGCGATGGCAGCAGCAGGCTCGTAAGCCTTCATTCAAACAGCACTTTCGTGCATTTTGCCAGCAGCTCTTCGCAATGCTTCAAGCATCGAGCTGTTTATGACTTCAAGCCTATCAACTCCCGAGATTAGGCTGGTGTTACCGATGTGAAATGGCTAGCTAGTTAGCGGGGTGTGCGCTAATAGCGTTTCAAACGTCACTCGCTCTGAGACTTGGAGTGGTTGTTCACCTTGCTCTGCATGGGTAACGCTACTTTGAGGGTGGCTGTTGTCGATGTGTTCCTGGTTCGAGCCCAGGTAGGAGCGAGGAGAGGGACCGAAGCTATACTGTTACACTGGCAATACTAAAGTGCCTATAAGAACATCCAATAGTCAAAGGTTAATGAAATACAAATGGAATGGAAATAATTGATATCGGCGTTGAAAACGGGGTGGCAAGGTAGCCTAGTGTTTAGAGCGTTGGACTAGTAATCGGAAGGTTGCAAGTTCAAACCCCCGAGCTGACAAGGTACAAATCTGTCATTCTGCCCCTGAACAGGCAGTTAACAGGCAGTTAACCCACTTTAGGCCGTCATCGAAAATAAGAATTTGTTCTTAACTGACTTGCCTAGTTAAATAACATAAACATCATAATCGGTTGACCTCTTTATGTACAGCTGCAGTGATTGGATAGCTGCTCAGATAGCTGATGTTTAAAGTTAGTGAGGCAAATGTAAGTCTCCAGCTTCAGAGATTTTTGTAATTCGTTCCAGTCACTGGCAGCAGAGAACAGATAGTAACAGATAACATTCAAATACTGACTGTCTCTGAAACTCACTTAGATTTGTCGATACAGTGGCAATACATGCTTATAACATCTATTGAAAAAACAGAAATATTTGGTTTATTTTCAGAGTAATATTCCTTTAAAGCTTAGAGCGGGTCTCATTTTAAAATGCTGTTGAATTAATATGGCTACAGGTTCACCTGCCTCACCTAAAGCCCATTCTGTGGGAAGTTGCTATACACTAGGGCTGGGCGATATGGCCAAAATATCATATCACAATATTTTACACATGCATGATTTATGAGTAGTACATGACCCTAGGGTGCGGAAACAAATTAGTGATTTCAATGGGGCTTTCTCCATTCTGAATGTTTTATACTGTTCAATCCATCTTCCACAAAATATATTTTCATAATTTTCATCAATTTCTGCATTTCCTGCACTTTTGTCATCATTTCCACACTGTGCCCCACAGAGCTGCATCAAATGGGTAAAACAAAATGTAGGCTTTGTTAGTTGTTAGTTGGAATCATGGAAATAGAATGATTAATCTTATTCTATAGTTGGAATATAGTGGGCAGCACCTTGAATACATTATTTGACATGACAATGAATTAATAAGCCACAGATGAATTATGACAGGGTAGGAACCAAAGTGCTGGTCAGTGTTTCCAGGGGACCCTAATTATTTGTTACATGTTTTCTTACTTTGGCTGCATTCCAAACACATAAAAGACACACCCTATCCTCTCAACCCTCAAATTAAGTGTACACTTCTAATGATGTATCATGACGTCTGACGAGTATACACTTGCAGGGCATGAGTGAGGGAGGAAGGAATGATTTTAAATGGACCGCACTTGTCTGGAAATTCCTCATCCTGTGATGATTGTGTTTTCAGCCACCGGTAGCTTGTGGGTGCTTTATATGCACCTCAGTCAATTATCATTGCATGTCTACTCATATTAACTATATAATTATTAATATACGCCTACTGTATGATAGTGTCATGATGTTGCTCTGTTGAGTAAGGTTTATGACCGCCCCGTAAATACATTTCCCCATTTTCTCTCCACTCTACAGAATGGACTATTGGAAAGCCCTTTGTTAACATAGAGAGAGTATGGTAACATCAAAAGGTCAGGGAATGGAACAATATTTCCCTTTCTCAACCAGTTGAATGTGTCTGTTGGTACTTAAAGAATATGATGTCAGATCAGATCAGCAAACTAGCTAACTAGCTAACATAGGCTGCAGTCAAAACATGTTATTTTCCCCCCTCAAACCTTGAGCTAGCCACTTTCTCTTGGGGGAATCCCTGTCACAACCGGATGCAATTTGATCGCCATCTTAAGTGGAGGTCCAATTCACTAATGTTGCCCCCTCTGCCCTCGATTTAGCTCGAGAGAGCGAGTGAAGAACTTTGATCACTTGTGGGGTTGATATGACCCACAATTCAATGCAAACTGTAGTCACGTATCATACTCCGGTGGTCGCGAGGTGTCAAATGTATTCAACACGGCTGCATTTTCAGCATGTCATACAAAATTATATACAGATGACATTGATTTTAGCGTTGGAAAATTGGCTTAGTCTCGTAGTGCAGACCCTATAAAACGTAGCTAGCTTCATAAACATATTTTTGGGGGAATTCTGAAATGTATTGGAATAAATTATCAAACTACAAAACTAGCTAGCCAGCTATGGGTAACTGTAGCTAGTTAGCTACCTGACAGGAGTGCTAGCTAGCTACATTCCCTTGCAAGGTACATTAACAGCATTAAGTTGGTTGTTTTTAAGCTCAATTTCAAGATTTCCAGCAAGGACGTTGCCTCTCCGATCATCACTCTCCCTCGCTTGGGTAAGGGACATTTAAGGTACACTTCAATTTGACGATGTAAAACGTAATTTAACAATTTTACAGTAATTTTCTTATTAGTAACTGGAATAATGCTTATTAGTAACTGGAATAATGCTTATTAGTAACTGGAATAATGCTTATTAGTAACTGGAATAATGCTTATTAGTAACTGGAATAAGCAATTTCTTAAATGTGTCAAGTGCAGCATCTGGTTGCTCCTCATTACGCACCACAGACCAGCAAATTTTCTTCAACTTAGGAATCAATACAAAACCCCTTGTATGACTTCTTATACACTATATTAGGCCCAGTTTTTGGAACTTTGGTTCTCTCTAGATATGGCTACTATATTATGATCACTACATCTGATGGATTAGGATACTGCTTTAGAGCAGATTTCTGCAGCATTAGTAAAGATGTGATCATACGTCTCTCTCCCTTTCTACTGCATGCTGCTTCCCAAGTCCTGCCCTCTGTCAAGAGCACTTTCTTGCCATTCATTCCGCAGTCTTCATGGTCAGATGCAGAAAGATGTTGGTGACAACGATGCTGCTTTCTATAAATGTTATATAATTAAACTATTTGTTTGTGTTATCTTACTGCTACTTTGTCGTTTCTTAGCAAGTTCTAGTTCTAGCTAAAATAAATTGCGTTAGTCGCAAAAAGCTAATGCTAGCTTGTTAAATGTACTAAGTCAGAGCAAATTTATATAGCTAATACAGCCTGGTACCAGTGCTGGTGTAGGCCTAGATAAGCATGTTGTTTGTGGAACAGTATCTTCCAAGTCAAAGAGGAATAGGCGAAGCATGAATATGGCTGCAGTCCAAATTCAAAGTAGAAAGCCCTTGGTCCTAAATCCTCAGCCCTTAAATCCCCATGGAATGATGAGGATTATTTTTTATTTTTTTCCAAATCAAATCAAATTTCAAATCAAATTTTATTTGTCACATGGGACAATGCAGTTATTAGAAAAATAACAAATAGTTAAAGAGCAGCAGTAAAATAACAATAACGAGGCTATATACAGGGGGTACCGGTACAGAGTCAAAGTGGGGGGGCACAGAATAGTTGAGGTAATTTGTACATGTAGGTAGAGTTAAAATGACTATGCATAGATAATAACCAGTGAGTAGCAGCAGCATAAAACAGGGGTTGGGGACGACGACAATGCAAATAACCTGTGTGGCCATTTGACTAGCTGTTCTGAGTCTTGTGGCTTGGGGGTAGAAGCTGTGAGCCTTTTGGACCTAGACTTGGCACTCCAGTACCACTAGCTGTGCGGTAGCAGGGAGAACAGTCTATGACTAGGGTGGCTGGAGAGAGGGATGAGAAGGTTGCCAGGTCTAGCAAAAAGGTATAAACCCAAACGACCACTCAAAACCTGCCAAAAAGGTATAAGCCCAAACGACCACTCAAAACCTGCCAAAAAGATATAAGCCCAAACGACCACTCAAAACCTGCCAAAAAGGTATAAGCCCAAACGACCACTCAAAACCTGCCAAAAAGATATAAGCCCAAACGACCACTCAAAACCTGCCAAAAAGGCAGGAAAACTAGCCCATTTTATTTTTTTCACAGCAAGAGAGGAGTTGACCTATTTAAACAATAAACCCTTTTTCCATAACGTTAACGAGCCAATTAAGAAGGAATATTAATATCACAGTAGCTGCTGCCTTGGCAGGAACTAATGAGGATATATAATGAACCCCAGGAAGAGTAGCTGCTGCCTTGGCAGGAACTAATGAGGATATATAATGAATCCCAGGAAGAGTAGCTGCTGCCTTGGCAGGAACTAATGAGGATATATAATGAATCCCAGGAAGAGTAGCTGCTGCCTTGGCAGGAACTAATGAGGATATATAATGAATCCCAGGAAGAGTAGCTGCTGCCTTGGCAGGAACTAATGAGGATATATAATGAATCCCAGGAAGAGTAGTTGCTGCCTTGGCAGGAACATGGGGATATATAATGAATCCCAGGAAGAGTAGCTGCTGCCTTGGCAGGAACTAATGAGGATATATAATGAATCCCAGGAAGAGTAGCTGCTGCCTTGGCAGGAACATGGGGATATATAATGAATCCCAGGAAGAGTAGCTGCTGCCTTGGCAGGAACTAATGAGGATATATAATGAATCCCAGGAAGAGTAGCTGCTGCCTTGGCAGGAACATGGGGATATATAATGAATCCCAGGAAGAGTAGCTGCTGCCTTGGCAGGAACTAATGAGGATATATAATGAATCCCAGGAAGAGTAGCTGCTGCCTTGGCAGGAACATGGGGATATATAATGAATCCCAGGAAGAGTAGCTGCTGCCTTGGCAGGAACTAATGAGGATATATAATGAATCCCAGGAAGAGTAGCTGCTGCCTTGGCAGGAACATGGGGATCCATAATAAAATACAAAACATAACCACAACCAAGCAGCCAGTCACCATGAGAGAGGAAATCAGAGGGTCATATCTGCAGACTGACTGTCAACTGAAGTCTTCAACAATCCCGTCATTCAATATGCTCTGTACAGCCAAGCTAACCTTGAGGGAGAGGTTGCCATGGCCACAGTCTGATTTGAAGCATTTTGTCATGGTGATGGTTTGGAGAAATATAGAATGGTGCACTCTCAATCTCCAAAGAATCAATCATCACAATACATAGACAAATAAAACACAGTTCAATGTACATTTGTTTATGTGTAACTGTGTTGTTGTTTATGTCGCACTGCTTTGGTTTATCTTGGCCAGGTTGCAGTTGTAAATGAGAACTGGTTCTCAACTGGCCTACCTGGTTAAATAAAGGTGAATTAAAAAAAATATTATGATAAATAAAAAATGTGTCTTCACCCGAGCGTTGTAGAAAGTGACACCAAACCACAGATGCAATACTATCAGTAAATTTGTGAAAAGTGAGTAGAAAGATTGGTAAAAGCACACTGGGCACAAAATGGTTAAACCAATGTTGTTTCAACGGAATTTGTCATTGTGATGTTGTGATATTGTGATGTGGAATCTACATGGAAAATATATTGGATTTGAATAAAGTGATCAACTTAAAATTGTTGTTTTGAGGGTAAAATGTAAACATATTTTCAACATAGACAAACCTTGTATAAAATACACTACATAACTAAAAGTATGTGGACACCTGCTCGTCGAACATCTCATTCCAAAATCATGGGCATTAATATGGAGTTGGTCCATAACAGCCTCCACTCTTCAGGCTTTCCACTAGATGTTGGAACATTACTGCAAAACAGCCTCCACTCTTCTGGGAAGGCTTTCCACATACACCTATACATCTGTCAGCAACGGGTGTGGCTGAAATAGCCAAACCCACTCATTTGAAGGGGTTTCCACATACATTTGTATTTACAGCACCAGTCAAAAGTTTAGACACACCTACTCATTCAAAAGGTTTTTCTTTATTTTTACTATTTTCTACATTGTAGAATAATAGTGAAGACATCAACACTATGAAATAACACATATGGAATCAAGTAGTAACCACAAAAAAAGTTATATTTTAGATTCTTCAAAGTAGCCACCTTGACAGCTTTGCACACCTTTGACATTCTCTTAACCAGATTCATGAGATAGTCACCTGGAATGCATTTCAATTAACAGGCCTTGTTAAAAGTTAATATGTGGAATTCCTTTAGTTTCTTTTCCTTCTTAATGAGTAGGTGTGTCCAAATCTTTGACTGGTACTGTATAATGTATGTTGAATTTGTACCTTTAAAAAAACATTAGCACTTCAACGTAATATCTACTATAAGAAAATAAAAAAAAAAGTGTCTCCACAGCACCACCTACTGGAGAGTTTATCTACAGCTATCCCTTTAGTCTCCCATCCAGGGTCAAATAAACATGTTCAAATCAAATTTTATTCATCACATCCTTCGTAAACAACAGGTGTGGACTAACAGTGAATTGCTTCCTTACGGGCCCTTCCCAACAATGCAGCGAAAAAGGGAAATAAAGTTAAACACGTAATAATAGATACACAATGATTAACGATAACTTGGCTATATACATGTACTGGAGTGGACTAAGCACGCACCCCTGAATGCATTTCAATTAACAGGTGTGCCTTGTTAAAAGTTCATTTGTAGGATTCCTTTCCTTTCTTTTCCTTCTTAATGAGTAGGTGTGTCCAAACTTGTGACTGGTACTGTCTAGTGTATGTTGAATTTGTACCTTTAATGTTGAGGGTCAGCGTGGCGGATGTGTTGTTGCCTATGTTTGGAAAAAAAATGTGTTTTACCAGATGAAGTTATTTTTCTATTAACATATTAAAAACATACGTTCAGCATTGACTATCAAGGCCACTCAGCATGTACTGCACTGATAAATAACTAATGACTGGCTGAAATAAATTGATAATGAGAAGATTGTGGGTGTTGTACTGTTAGACTTCAGTGCAGCCTTTGATATTATTATTGACCATTATCTGTTAATGGAAAAACGTATGTGTTATGGCTTTACACCCTCTGCCATGTCGAAAGCTAACTAATTAAACACTGAGTTTTCTTTAATGGAAGCCTCTCTAACATAAAACATGTTGAGTGTGGTATTCCGCAAGAAAACTATCTTGGTCCATTACTGTTTTCTATTTTTTACTAATGATCTACCACAAGACATATTGATCATATTCCACAAGACATGCAACCAGAAGTCTTTTCACAGTCCCTATAGCCAAAACAAATTCAATGCAACACACAGTAATATATAGAGCCATGATAGCATGGAACTCCCTGCCATCTTAAATCACTCAAGCAAGCAGCAAAAGCGTAAAAAGTTGCATTTAAAAAAAAAACGATAGGGCCTCCCGGGTGGCGCAGTGGTTAAGGGCGCTGTACTGCAGCGCCAGCTGTGCCATCAGAGTCCTGGGTTCGCGCCCAGGCTCTGTCGTAACCGGCCGCGACCGGGAGGTCCGTGGGGCGACGCACAATTGGCCTAGCGTCGCCCGGGTTAGGGAGGGCTTGGTCGGTAGGGGTGTCCTTGTCTCATCGCGCACCAGCGACTCCTGTGGCGGGCTGGGCGCAGTGTACGCTAGCCAAGGTGGCCGGGTGCACGGTGTTTCCTCCGGCGCATTGGTGCGGCTGGCTTCCGGGTTGGATGTGCGCTGTGTTAAAGAAGCAGCGGCTTGGTTGGTTGTGTATCGGAGGACGCATGACTTTCAACCTTCGTCTCTCCCGAGCCCGTACGGGAGTTGTAGCGATGAGACAAGATAGTAGCTACTACAACAATTGGATACTACGAAATTGGGGAGAAAAAGGGGTAAAATTCAAAAAAATAAACAAAATAAAAAACGATAAAAACATCACAACGCCTCTGACCTAAATAACTTGTAGCATCTCTCTTCCGAGCACATCTGGTGTTTGGGTTAAAGATAAGATAAGATGTGCCCTTGGCATTAGGATATCAGTGCCTGCTTAGAGAAAGCACTTCTAAGCAAAGCCTCTGTAGAGTAAGCACTTCCGTTGTGCGCCGTATGATATGATACTCTGCTCAGCTCACTGACTCACTGATGTGAGAATCTCTCAGGTTGTTTAAAGAACATTGGTGCAGTGACTTTAGGATATCAGGGCCTGCCTCAGTAGAGCAAAGTATTATTGATGGAATGTTAGGCTTAAGTGTATAGCGTGCATTCTTATTTTTAAATGCATCTAGTTCTGTCCTTGAGTTGATATCAATATTTAATTTCAGCACTGAGCTGATTCCAGGTCAGGTTAGTGCAAATTTGAACATTGTGAAAATGATACTGTGAACACTGATGCTGTACCCGCTTTAAGTTACAGTGGCCAAGTGGGCTACCGTGGCTATTTAATCACAATAGGCCTATAAGAGTGGCCTACCACCAAAAATGCATCCCATAACATTTGAACATTGAAATAGTTATTGAAATGTCTGTTCTATGATACAGTCTACAGTAGCAGCCAATGTCTGGTGTTAATGTAGGCCTACATTCCATGAGACTTTTGAAAACATTAACATTTAAAAATTAAAAGCTTAAAATTAACCTTTTTAGCCACTTGTCCGTCAGAGAAGTAGGTGACTGAAAATGTTGTTGTATTGTGTTGTATGAAGCAAAAAAACACTTCAAAATACAAATAATGACTATTCCCATACCAGTATAATTACAGAGAGTCAGACAAGAACATACGCTACCCTTTGCCTATTGTTTCTTAATACACACAAGCCTGTCTCAAAATACAACAAATCAAATCAAATGTTATTTGTCACATAGACATGGTTAGCAGATGTTAATGCGAGTGTAGCGAAATACTTGTGGTTCTAGTTCCGACAATGCAGTAATAACCAACAAGTAATCTAACCTAACAATTCCACAATTACTACCTTACACACACACAAGTGTAAAGGGATAAAGAATATGTACATAAAAATATATGATTTTGATGATGTGTGATGGTACAGAACGGCATAGTCAAGACGATAATTGCCATTAAATCTGGAGAGAAACATAATGGGGATGTATTCCAATCTGCTTCCTTATGCTTTAAGGCACTATAAATGTGCATCCCCTCATCATGATGCTGCCACCACCATTCAGGTCAAAGAGTTCAATCCTTTCATCCAGAGAGGAACTCTGGAGCTCAGTCAGAGTGACCATCGGGTTCTTGGTCACCTCCCTAACCAAGGCCTTTCTCCCCCGATTGCTCAGTTTGACCGGGCGGCGGTGGTGCCAAACTTTTTCCATTCAAGAATGATGGAGGCCACTGTGTTCTTGGGGACCTTCAATGCTGCAGAAATGTTTTGGTACCATGGTAATTCATGAGCAGTCAAAATTACTGCTTTATCGGTTCTAGTGTTAAAGAACTGTTGTGTGAACATTCTTACAACATTATAGGAATGTCATGCGCAACCTAACTTAAACATTGTATGAATGTCATTACAACTGAGAATATTTGTGTTTTGGGAACTTATCTCTTGTAATGTACCCACATTGTTCCCACAACCTAATTAAATCTTCTGGGAACCTTTAAAGAACTCAGTATGGCTGTTCTGCCAACATTCTTGCAAAGGAATGTTTTGTTCACCGTGAGAACAAACATTATCAGAATGTCAGCACAACTGGACAGTTTTAGTGTTTTGGGAACCACGCTCGTCATAGCCCCACAATGTTCCTATAGCCTAAAGAAACCTTCTGGGAACGTTTAAAGAACAGACTAAATTTGTTCTGGGAATGTTCTTGTAACATTAGGTAAACATGTTTGTTGCACCCTAAAAATAAACATTGTAAAATCATTGTAGAATCATCCACACAACTGGACAGTTCTTATGTTTTGGGAACACACACTACATGGCCAAAACGTATGTGGTCACCCCTTCAAATGAGTGGATTCGGCTATTTCAGCCACACCAGATGCTAACATGTTTATAAAGTCGAGCACACAGCCAAGCAATCTCCATAGACAAACATTGGCTGTAGAATGACCTTACTGAAGAGCTCAGTGACTTTCAACGTGACACTGTCATAGGTGCTGTTATTGTGAAGTGGAAACATCTAGGAGCAACAACGGCTCAGCTGCGAAGTGGTAGGCCACACAAGCTCACTGAACGGGATCGCCGAGTGCTGAAACGTGTAGCATGTAAAAATCATCTTTTGGTTGCAACACTCACTACCGAGTTTCAAACTGCCTCTGGAAGCAACGTCAGCACAATAGCTGTTAGTCTGGAGCTTCATGAAATTGGTTTCCATGGCTGTGCAGCAGAACACAAGCCTAAGGTCACCATGCACAATGCCAAACGTTGGCTGGAGTGGTGTAAAGCTCACCACCACGTGACTCTGGAGCAGTGGAAACACGTTCTCTGGAGTGATGAATCACGCTTCACCATTTGGCAGTCTGACAGACAAATCTGGGTTTGGCGGATGCCAGGAGAACGCTACCTGCCTCAATGCATAGTGCCAACTGTAAAGTTTGGTGGAGGAGGAATAATAGTCTGGGGCTGTTTTTCATGGTTCGGGCTAGGCCCTTAGTTCCTGTGAAGGGAAATCTTAAAGCTACAGCTTAAAATGACATTCTAGACGATTCTGTGCTTCCAACTTTGTGGCAACAGTTTGGGAAAGCCCTTTCCTGTTTCAGCATGACAATGCCCCCGTGCACAAAGCGAAGTCTAAACAGAAATGGTTTGTCAAGATCGGTATGGAAGAACTTGACTGGCCTGCACAGAGCCCTGACCTCAACCCCATCGTACATGAACTGGAACGCCGACTGCGAGCCAGGCCCAATCGCCCAACATCAGTGTCCGACCTCACTTATGCTCTTGTGGTTGAATGCAAGCAAGTCCCCACAGCAATGTGCCAGCATCTTGTGGAAAACCTTCCCAGAAGAGTGGAGGCTGTTATAGCAGCAAAGGGGGACCAAGTCCATATTAATGCCCATGAATTTTCAATGAGATGTTTCACTGCTGAAGCAAGCCCTCGTTCATTTGACAACAAGGCCTGCTAGAGCAGCTTAATGCTGCTTTCCATTTCAATGAAGTATTGTGTGCAGCATGCAAAGAGTGAGCATGGTGGTGATTATTGGCCTTTTGGACCAGTTAGCCCAGTTAGGGTTGGCCCTAGTCCTGTAAAATACAGGTCACTAGCATGTGGTGTAGCCTCCATAGCTTGGCCATCAGTCTGCCCTTGATTCTCAGTCTGCAAAAATATGGTTTGGGACTCTCTCTGAAAATGTATGTGAATGCCATGGATACTGAATTCATTAAATATAATTGGAAACTGAAGTGTTCTATTAAACATAAGCTGCCATCTACAGACTAATATTAGCAATGGAAGACTCCATTTGGCTAAATAGGTCAGATATATCTAGTAACAGACATGAGAACTGATGAAGAACAGATTTAGTCATTCTCAACACTTCAACACATCCAATTATCCCCAAGGATCTCCTCTAACATGTTATATAATTTGTATACATCTGATTTACACATCTCTGCTGATTATGAATGTCACAGGGAGCAAAAATGGAAAAGCAACTTCAGAAACGGCGTGGAAATAATCAATTCCACCGTGGTAGAGAGAGGGGTTAGAGAATAGAGTGGGCCTCCATTACACACGCAGAAACATACATCACTGTGACTGAATGAGTTAACCTCTGACCTCCTTCAGGGGGGGGGGGGGGGGGGGGGGGAAATCATAAACCAAGGACACAATCCCAACACTGACTGATGTTATAAATTCACCCAAACATTGGTAGAGAAACACCATTATTACATTACCCTAAGCATTTCAGCCATTACTCAATCACTATTGTGGGAAGGAGGGAAGTACGATGTAAGAGGATAATGATATTAATTGAGCTGAAACAAACACCTAGAGTCGTCTCTTCTTTCAAATTTTAAAACTTGTATTTTTCCATATATAGACACACCCTATGTGTTTAAATAAAATTAACTATTCAGTATGTAGGCTACTGAGCTTGTCTGATGTTTTAAGCACACTGTGATTAAGACAAAAAATTACTCAAGAGGGAGCCAGAGATCAAGATGGCCTAACCAGAAGGAAAAAAAACAAGTGTTTCTGACCCTCTTCCTCCTGCTGCTGCTGGCCTTCGCAGATTCTGCTGTTATGCTCCTGATGTTGCTGGTAGGTGATAGGCTACACAAGGGGTTGGCAACCTTTTCCATTTGGAGTGCCAATTTATCTTACCATTTCTATCGATCTGCGTGCCAGTTATGATTTTCATGTGCATATTTTTGTTTCATTTGATTTATAATAACGTCTCAAAATCATTATACAGTGGTAAATCAAATATCTAAAAGTTACTTATATTGCCATCTATGTAAAAATTGCCTACATAATGCCAACAAATAAATACATTTCATCCTGCAAGTAGAAAAAAATCCTGATTAAAAATATCCTATAAATCATATTGGCTATGCATTGCCTGTCTGCAAGGAACTTGAAACATTGTATCAACTATTCATTTGGGTCTGGCCTGGCCTGAAACTCACTCTAGCAAACTTGCAACATTATATAAAATATTCTAGGCCTTCAGAGTTTCCAGCGCAATTGAGCTCCGGACAGACATAGCTGTAGGCTATTTGCACAAAGGATAAGCAGTAATCAGGTAGGCCTATTTTATGACTTTCTACCGAATCAGAGCATGACATGTTTTTCCCCTTTCATACCCGAGTGGTTTTCAAAAGAGACCTGGAATTGTTTTTCAAATAGGCTACTTTGAGTAACTCTTGTCATTCTTAAATTGAAGTAAAAACAGATTTTGTTTACTTGCTGTTTGAAATAAATAAAACAATAATTTAAGACAATCAGAAAAACTATCAGATCCCCATATGGGCACTTTTATAGGCCTTGCGCGCAGGCCAGGTAGCCTAGTCCTACTTCTATGCATAATCAGGCACGCGTCCTTACTCAAAATTGACAGGGGCACTACAAACATGATTAGTCCACTGAGACAGGCCTCTGCAATGGATTAGTCCACTGAGACAGGCCTCTACAATGGATTAGTCCACTCAGACAGGCCTCTATAATGGATTAGTCCACTGAGACAGCCTCCGCAATGGATTAGTCCACTGAGACAGGCCTCTACAATGGATTAGTCCACTGAGACAGGCCTCTACAATGGATTAGTCCACTGAGACAGGCCTCTACAATGGATTAGTCCACTGAGACAGGCCTCTACAATGGATTAGTCCACTGAGACAGGCCTCTACAATGGATTAGTCCACTCAGACAGGCCTCTACAATGGATTAGTCCACTCAGACAGGCCTCTATAATGGATTAGTCCACTGAGATAGCCTCCGCAATGGATTAGTCCACTGAGACAGGCCTCTACAATGGATTAGTCCACTGAGACAGGCCTCTACAATGGATTAGTCCACTGAGACAGGCCTCTACAATGGATTAGTCCACTGAGACAGGCCTCTACAATGGATTAGTCCACTGAGACAGGCCTCTACAATGGATTAGTACACTGAGACAGGCCTCTACAATGGATTAGTCCACTGAGACAGGCCTCTACAACGGATTAGTCCACTGAGACAGGCGTGAATCAGACGTGTCTCATGTGCCATAAAAAATAAAGAAATATATAGAGTAGAGTGGACCTCCATTACACACACACCTGCAAGCTGACTTCAGTTGTCAGTTGGACGGTGTTTCCTCTGACACATTGGTGCGGCTAGGCTTCTGGGTTAAGCGAGCAGTGTGTGAAGAAGCAGCGCGGCTTGGCAGGTCATATTTCGAGGACGCATGACTCTTAACCTTCGCCTGTCCCGAGTCCGTTTGGGAGTTGCAGCGATGAGACAAGATCGTAACTACCAATTGGATATCATGAAATTGTGGAGAAAAAGGGGGCCACAAAAATAAAAGAAGCTAAGGCTAGGATTGTGCGGCTGTTCACAGGGTTAGTGACAAGTCTCTTCCCCTTTACTGTGATTAGTGGTCCGTTCATGAAACAACATGCTGCTGATGTATAATGCATTATGGCTTCTGCTGTAATAACATCCACAAAATGTGCACTTAGTGTGATCTTGGTGTCTTGAGAGACGGTTAAGTCTAGCCTTGTCTGAATGAGACCTAGGTGGGCCGCTGACAAACTGTATGGCCCAATTCTTTATTAAACGGCAAAAGTACAAATATGGCTTTGTTATTTAATTATTTTGCTTTTTGTCTCTATAACATGCTGGTACACAGAACCAGAACAGCGTGACTAATGGCTGGAGTATCAGTCTAAAATGAGAACACAGTCATTTTCCATGTTAAGAGAGAAAGGGTAGGGCACTGACACAGAGATTTGGGTACACACGCGCACAAACACGCACACACATCAATATGTACAAGCACAGATAGAGACACAGACAGAAAGGGAGAGTGAGTGAGGGAGAAGGGGGAGGGATAGATGTAGAGAGAGAAGAGAGAACCATATGGAACATTCCACATTAACTGCCAGCAATACTTATTTTCTCCAGTAACATCCCAGTAAGGTTTTGGTGTCTGGGTTTAAAAGAGCTTGACTATTTCTCTGATCCTGAAAAAATGAGAAATGGTGCTCTCTCTGTCTGTCACTCCCTTCAATCGCCATTGACATCCCCCAACTACATGTACCCCGACACACATCACAGCCAACTACACGTACCCCAAATAACATAAGCTAAACAGTTGGGGCTCAAAACAGGTAGCCTCTGGACTCATCTAATTACAGACATTGTAACGCCCAACACAGGAGGTGAGAAGCAGGTACAGGGAGTGAACCATTTAATATAGACGGACACACAACGGAACAGGAACAGCATCTGGACAAACACGACACGGCAAACAATACTACTACAGGGAACAACACAGAGGAACAGACATATACACAGGGGTAATCAACACAGTGTCCAGGTGAGTCCACTGAGCGCAGCTGCGCGTAATGATAGTAACAGGTACGTATGATGACGGATAGCCTGGCGCTCGAGGGGGAGCGGGAGCAGGCGTGACAGACATGAACACGTGTCTCATCTAATGAAGTTAGACATGAACACATGGCTCATCTAATGTTTACTTCATATACAGTATTTAGAAAGCATAGGCTTCCAAGCAATGGAAACCGCAACAGCCTTCCTTGTGTCACTGAGCTCTGGGCTGCTCAGGTCTGCTCTGCTCTGTGTTGGTGCACAATGCAGGCCTTCGTAAAGTCAGAAAAGAGTGCTCATCAAGGTGTGAAGAATCAGCCACAAGGGATGACAGTTTAGTTCCCGGTCAGAGGGAGCAGTGAGTAGGCCACAGCAAGTTATGTAACCCACAGCGATGCCCCTTTTGTTTCCCTACAATATGATACCTGGTCTGATGGGCTGGAAGATTATACCAGAAAAACAGGAAGTTAATACCAGAGGAACAGGAAGGTTATACCACAGAAACAGGCCGTTTATACCAGAGGAAGAAAACATTTACACCAGAGGAACAGTAAGTTCATACCAGAGGAACAGGACCGGGAAGTTTATACCAGAGGAACAGGAACCATTTACAGAGGACCGGTTAGGTTTTTACAAGCAGAGCAGTGCAATAGAAAACATTTCAGTCACTAGGAATGTAAATCCTACCACAGACTCATCTTCCACTGGCTGAACTCGATGCTCCTGTAATGAAACCCCCGATAATTATAATCTAATTGTCTTGGAAGGGTAGTCTGAAAACAACCCTCCTGACATTGGGCCAGTGGGACTAATATCCTAAACTTCTTGAGCTGCTCCAAAGCAGCCTGTCTCACTGAGACCACGTTCCTTTATTATTTAAATAACTGCCTTAACTTTGCTGGACCGCAAGGAAGAGTAGCTGCTGCCTTGGCAAATACCTGCACTGATCAAATCCATCACCATCACTGCTGCTGAAGGAGAGGACTCCGGGGAGTTATTGATGCAATTAAAGGCGTCATGCTGCTGAGCTTCAGGAGTCGTTGTCACAGCAACTGTTACCAGGACATCCAGCACGACCACACTGAAGTAGTAGAGAGACACTGACTGGCCAGTCTTGATCAACACAGTGCTATTTGAGACTAGGACACTCAATGTGGCTGGGGAGGGAGTGATTCTAGACCTCATGCTTCTCACTGCTGCTTCACTCACTGCAGGCTGCAGGATGTTTACCTCACAAAGAGATGCCATTATCACTCAGACAGCATTCAGGGTTCAGCCCTCCATTCCAAGAAGAAGGCTGATAGGGTCTTTAGTCTTATTAGCATGGAGGTATACAGAACTGTATTTTGTAAAGTTATCTCCACAGTACCCCTCCCCCCCATTTTGTTTACTCAAAAGGATTACTTAGGCTACTGTCTTTTTCAGCTAAATATGCACCAATGATTTTCCACTAAAGATGCCATTAAGGAAGACCCCAAGGCAAAGTCTATTCCAGTACCACGAGTACAATCAGACCTTTCTCGCACCAGTGCTGAGGCAATTGAAAATATTGCATCTGTGTTCAATTGAGCATTGATAACAGCTTGATGTGCAGTATGGTCTCCTCTGTTCATATCAGCGTTAGCTAACTACATCCTTCAGCAGTCATAACACCCAGCTGTTCATATCAGTGTTAGCTAGCTACCTCCTTCAGCAGTCATAACACCCAGCTGTTCATATCAGTGTTAGCTACATCCTTCAGCAGTCATAACACCCAGCAAGGACTCCCCATCACTACAGCTCAGTTAACCCACCATGGTACTGTTGTGTTTACGGGGCACTACCCCATAGTGGTAAAGGGTAAATGTATGTGAATACCATCTAAATAAAGACTCCTTTGTAGAAATAAGTCGCACAGAGCAAAATGTTTTACCCTTACAGTGTAGCATAATCAGCATGCCTACCCCCCTTCCATTTTTAATTCGCACGTTTTAGCTTCCGATGGAGAAACACGTCATCTCGCTCTCTCCTTCTCTTTAATTAACCTGAGTCGAGGTGGCAGTTGGCGAAATTCACATATTGAGACATTCAGAGACAGAACTTCCTGATGAGCTTCATGCATAAACAACAGCATGACCTAAAGCTTTTGGTTACGAGCTGGGAACAAGTAATACCCTAGTTATAGAGTCTCTCAAAACAAAAATAAATTACTCTTTGAGAGAATAAAATTACTCAGCCTACCCAAAGGACACTGAATTTTGCTGACAGGCAATGTTTAACTTTAAATTACGATGGTAATTCGAGCCTAGCTCACTGATGAAATCTCTATGTGAGATCTCTTGGAGAGTTCTTTTCAATATACACTAGTAGAGCATAGGCGAGTACTGCACACACTGCTGAACCCGCTCCCTGAAGGGCCGATCCTCAGGGCCAATACAGGAGGCCTCGCAGCATGCTGTGAGAACAACACTTTACACAGCAGATGGGAAACATGACAATATTTATTAGCAGCTAGGGTCAAACATACTGACCACACTGTCAGTCACAGGGCTCTATTTCAAGCATCTCTACTACGAAGCTCTTTTCATACCCATCTCTACTACAAGGCTCTACTTATAACCATCTCTACCACGAGGCTCTATTCATACCCATCTCTGCTACAAGGCTCTACTCATACCCATTGAATGAGTCCTCTGTGTGCTATTTCTCTCCATCATCACGTCTTCTTCCCTCTCTTCCCTATCCCTATCTCCCATCTCGCTCCCTCGCTCCCAGCAGGAAGCACTGTGGTCAGAAGATATTGCTAGTTGGACTATTCTCAGGAAAATAACCTAGTCTTGATCAAAGCTCCACCCTGTTCAAGGGCTATATCAGGGTCTTAGCATATACCTTAGTGTAATACCACAATGTGACAGGAACTCTGGGAGAAAACACGGTACAGAACAAGCAATCAGTTTTTGTCAATTTCAACAGGAAATATCGTGATTTACTACATGTCTGATGGATAAAGCTCAAGGTCTTAAATTAGCATTCACATTTCAAAAAGCATCCATTACCTTTCTTTAATATATCTTCTAACCATATTGTCATCTTCAGAACATCAGTCAGTCATTATCAAGCAGATCAGATTTCACATGAAAGGCAGCAATCTCAAAGCAGGAGTAGGCCTATTCTGAGATTTAGTGTTGTGCTAAACTATTGCACTGCAAAGAAAGGTAATCTCAAGCAGCTCTAATCTCAGAGAGAATCTTTAATAAGCACAGAGGTAAATAGCCTGGTAATGAAAAGTAAAATTTATCATGGCAGATCTCTGGCCATTCAAACACATCACAAACTGTCCCCTTTCCACAACCATACTGTATACCCAAGACAGACCAGTTGGTCTCATAACACACCATTAAATATTATGAAAGATAATTTATTTACCAAGGAAAACTAGGCCTGATGTACTAATGGGTATCTGAATGGACTAAACCTCTCCTCCCGATCCATATATCCACCTGGGTAATACTGATGTACTAATGGGTATCTGAATGGACTAAACCTCTCCTCCCGATCCATATACCCACCTGGGTAATACTGATGTACTAATGGGTATCTGAATGGACTAAACCTCTCCTCCCGATCCATATACCCATTAGTACATCAGTATTACCCAGGTGGGTATCTGAATGGACTAAACCTCTCCTCCCGATCCATATACCCACCTGGGTAATACTGATGTACTAATGGGTATCTGAATGGACTAAACCTCTCCTCCCGATCCATATACCCACCTGGGTAGTAGTTTAAGTTGCTCTCCCATCTGTCTAGTGAGGTTGTGAACAAGAAACACAGAACTAGTTCAGTACCCTTATTCACCACACCAACAGCTAAAGTCAGAGATGTTGACAATGGAGGTTAGAACCCAGACATTTTCCAGCACTGACATTTTCCAGCATAGTCTAGGCTCATTCATGCATACAGAACCTTGACGTTTATACAGTTACCATGTCAACCTGTAACCCTTAACAACAGACTGCTGTGAGGGGGTAAAAATGATCTCCTGCTTTAATGGCAAAGTTATAAAAAGACAACAAAAGGATGACACCGTTTAAAGGCATACTTAGATATAACATTTTGTTATGCTAAATTCTCTCACTCGACTTGACACACAGAAAAATAGAATGGAAAGTACTTATACCTTGAACACATTGCACTATAAGCAAATCAGACAGACAGCCAACCAGAACTCACTGAGATGTCAAAGACCTCCTCTGTGTCGTCCAACATGCGGACCTTGATGGTGACATGGCGTCCGGGAGGCATGGTGGGCGGCCTGTGGCCAGGGTCCAGGGTGCTGATACCCAGAGTCTCCTGGGCTTCAAGACGCTGGGCTGCTGATGCTCTGGGCTTGGGCTCCACCATGGTGCTCTGTCCTGCTACCATCCAGCCTGCAGGGGAGGCAGAAGTACCATCACACACACACATTCATGTAACAAAATAGGTTCCATCCTTGTCTCTCACTAGGCTCGAACCTGTACACACGTATACACAAACACCTTGCAAGTCTACAATGCAGTTCAGATCATGTCTGTTGACTGTTAAATCTATTCATTGTTCAACTTGAGCATTAGGAAGTGGGACCCCTGTCCTATCCTGGAGAAAACAGAGGGTAGTATTACCAGTGTTGGAAAAAGTAGTCAAAAGTCATACTTGAGTAAAAGTCATACTTGAGTAAAAGTAAAGATACCTTAATAGAAAATAAGAGAGTGTTCACATTGTTAGACTAGCAATGTAATCTAAGCTAATGGGTGATAATGGTATCTTTTGGCAGAAGCAATTAGCTCCGTCTCTCTGCAAATGATTTGCTTGATTTCAAAGTGCAATGGAATAACAAAGGGAAAGGGAATACCTAGTCAGTTGTACAACTGAATGAATTCATCCAAAATATGTTTCCTGCACCAAAATATGTTTTCTGTATTAATTCAACCGAAATATGTTTTCTGAATTAATTCTGAATGATATCATCCTAACCAACCTGCCCTCCAAATACACCTCTGCTGTCTTCAAACAGAATCTCAGCGATCACTGCCTCATTGGCTGCATCCGTAATGGGTCTGCGGTCAAACGACCACCCCTCAACATGGTCAAACGCTCCCTAAAACACTTCAGTGAGCAGGCCTTTCTAAATGACCTGGCCCGGGTATCCTGGAAGGATATTGACCTCATTCCGACAGTAGAGGATGCCTGGTTATTCTTTAAAAGTGCTTTCCTCACAGTCTTAAAAAAGCATGCACCGTTCAAAAAATGTTGAACCAGGAACAGATATAGATAGCCCTTGGTTCACTCCAGACCTGACTGCCCTTGACCAGCACAAAAACATCACATCACTGCACTGAGGCTAGGAAACACTGTCACCACCGATAAATCCATGATAATTGAGAATTTCAATAAGCATTTTTCTACGGCTGGCCATGCTTTCCACCTGGCTACCCCTACCCAGGTCAACAGCCCTGCACCCTCTACAGAAACTTTCCCAAGCCTCCCCCATTTCTCTTTCACTCAAATCCAGCTAGCTGATGTTCTGAAAGAGCTGCAAAATCTGGACCACTACAAATCAGCCGGGCTAGACAATCTGGACCCTCTCTTTCTAAAATTATCCGTTGAAATTGTTGCAACCCCTATTTACTAGCCTGTTCAACCTCTTGTTCGTATCGTCTGAGATCCCCAAAGATTGGAAAGCTGCCGCAGTCATCCTCCTCTTCAAAGGGGGAGACACTCTAGACCCAAACTGCTACAGACCTATATCTATCCTACCCTGCCTTTCTAAGGTCTTAGAAAGCCAAGTTAACAAACAGATCACCGACCATTTCAAATCGCATCGTGCCTTCTCCACTATGCAATCTGGTTTCAGAGCTGGTCATCGTTGCACCTCAGCCATGCTCAAGGTACTAAACGATATCATAACCGCCATCGATAAGAGACAATACTGTGCAGCCGTATTCATCGACCTGGCCAAGGCTTTCGACTCTGTCAATCACCACATTCTTATCGGCAGACTCAACAGCCTTGGTTTCTCAAATGATTGGCTGGTTCACCAACTACAGAGTTCAGTGTGTCAAATCAGTGGGCATGTTGTCCGGACCTCTGGCAGTCTCTATGGGGGTGCAACAGGGTTCAATTCTCGGGCCTACTCTTTTCTCTGTATACATCAATGATGTAGCTGTTGCTGCAGGTGATTCTCTGGTCCACCTCTATGCAGACGACACCATTTTGTATACCTCTGGCCCTTCTTTGGACACTGTGTTAACTAACCTTCAGACGGGCTTCAATGCCATACAACTCTCCTTCCGTGGACTCCAACTGCTCTTAAATGCAAGCAAAACGAAATACATGCTCTTGAACCGATCGCTGCCAACACCTGCCCGCCCGTCCAGCATCACTACTCTGGACGGTTCTGACTTAGAATATGTGAACAGCTACAAATACCTAGGTGTCTGGTTAGACTGTAAACTCTCCTTCCAGACTCACATTAAGCATCTCCAATCCAAAATTAAATCTAGAATTGGCTTCCTATTTCGCAACAAAGCATCCTTCACTCATGCTGCCAAACATACCCTTGTAAAAGTGACCATCCTACCAATCCTTGACTTCTGCGATGTCATTTACAAAATAGCCTCCAGCAATCTACTCAGCAAATTGGATGCAGTCTATCACAGTGCCATTTGTTTTGTCACCAAAGGCCCATATACTACCCACCACTGTGACCTGTATGCTCTCGTTGGCTGGCCCTTGCTTCATATTCGTTGGCAAACCCACTGGCTCCAGGTAATCTATAAGTCGCTGCTAGGTATAGCCCCGCCTTACATCAGCTCACGGGTTACCATAGCAGCACCCACCTGTAGCACGTGCTCCAGCAGGTATATTTCACTGTTCACCCTCAAAGCCAATTCCTCATTTGGCCGCCTTTCCTTCCAGGTATCTGCTGCTAATGACTGGAACGAACTGAAAAAGTCACTGAAGCTGGAGACTCATATCTCCCTCCCTAACTTTAAGCACCAGCTGTACTGCACCTGTAGATAGCCCATCTGTAATTAGCCCACTCAACTACCTCATCCCCCATACTGTTATTTATTTTGCCCCTTTGCAAAGGAAGTGGAAATTAAGCCTGTTCTGGGAAAATACATTTTTAGGATGCAGGGAGGTTCTGAGAAAGTTTTTCTATGTTTCCCTGAAAGTTTTCCTGGGAGGTTTTATTAACATTCTGAGAATGGAAATTATAGGTTATTTAAAGGTAATTAAAAAACGTTCTGAGAACATGTTTCAATAAGACTTTTAGTAACCCGGCTTGCTTAGTTTGGGTTAACTGTTTTGAACTCAAAGCACAGATAGGACACTTGGAATCAGTGAGATTCAAACCTATGATCTTCTGCTCTCTATTCATGGAATTAGTCCATTGCGCCACCAGGATGGAGCTAGCTTGCCATGTTTGTTTTTTACTCATTACAAAGCTGTTCATTTTATTCTATTCAAACAGACCCCACTTCAAAAATAAACAAGCACTCATTAAGATCAGAATAGTGGGGACGGCCAACAGACCTGACCACATTTAACAACTGAGGATAGAGAGAGTTTTGTTGATGCTGAGAACAGAATGTATTTGATTTTAAATAACACTTTTACAGCGTTCTTTAAAAATGTTACTAATGTTTTCTTGTGGTTTTTATGGAATGTTCTCTTTATGTTCTGAGAACATTACTTTAAATAGAGAGTAGAGACTGCAGAAAACTTTATACTGGAAATCCAGTAGAATAGGGATGGGCAACTGCAGTCCTCAGGGGCCGGTGAGGTGTCACTTTTCCCCATCCCTAGCAAACACAGCTGATTAAATTAATAACTTTCTAAACTGAATATCATGATTAAATGATTATTGGAGTCAGGTGTGTTAGGTGGGGAAAACGTGTGACACCAATCAGGCCCACAAAGACTGCAGTTGCCCATCCCTGCCATAGAAGAATGTTGTTAAACTTTCTCTGAACGCTCTGAAAACATGACTTTAAATAGAACCCTGAGGAAACCTGTAGAAAACGTTGTGCTGAAGTACTGAAATTCCCACTGAAGAACGTTGTTTTCTTAATGTTCACAAATTAAGAACAAACCTGTCTCGGAGCTCAACGGATAATTCCTTCGACCTCATGGCTTGGTTTTTTCTCTGAGATGCACGGTCAACCATGGGACCTTATATTTGGAACCAACGGGGCGGCAGTGTGCAACTGCGCGGCATTGTGCAAAAATCTCTAAAAACCTGTATTCGCCATGTCATTATGGGGTATTGTCTGTGGACCACACAGCCCAGATGGTATGCCCTCATTAGCAGATGGATGTCTGTGGACCACACAGCCCAGATGGTATGTCCTCATTAGCAGATGGATGTCTGTGAACCACACAGCCCAGATGGTATGTCCTTATTAGCAGATGGATGTCTGTGAACCACACAGCCCAGATGGTATGCCCTTATTAGGGGCATTCTCTCTCTCTCACTCGGTTGCTTCTTACCTTCTCTACTGTTTTGTAGTTCACTCACTCTTTGTGCTAGTATTCCAACGCTAATTTGGTAATTTGTACAAACAAGTCCCTTCTCTTGCTGATGTTGTTTCATCATAGATTGATGGGCTTGCCTTTTGAAAGTTCCTATGAAGAGTCAGTTATGTCACACATCAAAAATATATGGAATTATCCGTTGAACCATCTGGGCTGTGTGGTTCACAGACATCCAGCTGCTAATAAGGACATACCATCTGGGCTGTGTGCAGCTAGTCAATGAATGACAAGCTCCGGGTGGTGGAATGTTGACCTGTTGCAGGAGCATTTTGGGTTGAGGCAGCCGAAGCAGGACAATCCACACCTAGAGGTCCTGCTTCATTCTCTGTTTATCACACATTACAGTCTGCTGTTGTCATCTGTAGACCTCACCAACTGGGGCATTGCAGCGTGATGAAGGTGGAGAGAAACCCGGGGAAACCTGGGGACACCCAGGGCTATGAGAATAGAGAGACCCAGGGCTATGAGAATAGAGAGACCCAGGGCTATGAGAATAGAGAGACCCAGGGCAATGCCAATAGAGTGACCCAGGGCTATGAGAATAGAGAGACCCAGGGCAATGAGAATAGAGAGACCCAGGACTATGAGAATAGAGATACCCTGGGCTATGAGAATAGAGAGACCCAGGGCTATGAGAATAGAGAGACCCAGGGCTATGAGAATAGAGATACCCAGGGCAATGAGAATAGAGAGACCCAGGGCTATGAGAATAGAGAGACCCAGGGCTATGAGAATAGAGAGACCCAGGGCTATGAGAATAGAGAGACCCAGGGCTACAGATGTAGGATCTTAAGGGCTATGAGAGAGCAGACAATGATAATCTCAACTGACACTTCACCTTCCCTGCACCCAAGCTCGACAGCCAATCTACCATGTGTTGCCCTATAGTATGTGGCCCTCTGAATAAGAAGGCAGTATTCGGCTAGTGTAACTCACAGTCACAGCTCTGTTACTACTATGTTGTTACTGTTGTCGTGTCTTTGGCTATGCCTGAGTAAGTGATATGACATGCTATTCTATAAAATCCTTACTCTGTAATTAATATTACCTGATTGAGCTAATCATGTAAATGTGATTAACTAGAAAGTCAGGTCACCACAAAATTATATTTATAGAGCAGTTATCTTTCAAATAAACTCTTAAAGACCTAGTAATATTTTACATCAATAGCAGTCAATATCAATCGTCACCTTATTTCAGTCTCATCTGAAAGTTGTAAATTCTTGGTTATCTTCACGAACCTTGGCTAACAAGTTGAATCAGCAATGCAAAATTGGGTTTAATTATTTATTTACTAAATACCTAACTAATCACACAGAATTACATATACACCGAATTAATCATACCTTGATTACAAATTATGTCATAAAGGAAAACGTCCCTGGCGGACGGAACAGATATGACAGCTGGTTACCCAAAGAAAAGGGGGCTGGGTTTGAGTGAAAGAGCAGGAAGACTGAAGAACAAAGGGAGAAGCAATGTCTCTATCGGGCCGTAGGCAGCTACTCTATCGTAAATACAGAATCTTATGCATTCTAAATTACCACCCATTTGGAAAAGGAAAATGCAATAAATATTTACTCTGAGCTGCGCCTCGGTAGGTTGGTCATAGATGCTGGTCGTGTTGGCCAACAGAGATCTTCCTGTCCTCGGAAGAATGTCTCTGGCGGTAATTTGGATACATTGTAGTAACGTCGTTGTGTGGTAGATGGGATACTCTGTCTGACCTCTCCTAGCCCATGTTTACAGCGGCCTCTGCTAACTCAACGGCTAGGAGGTATCACTTCTGTAGCGAATAAGAGTTCAAAGTTCATACCATTCGCAACCAAAGCTCATGCTGAGGTTGGCTTCGTTCAGTAGTTATTATCGGAACCCTTCTGACATCGGATCGTCATCCTAATGTACCCGGAACAGGAGGTTACATTTTCGTCAAGGGCTATTAGTGGAGGGAGAATAGTTTATAGCCCATGTCTCTTCACAGGGGCGGGCCACTGATTGAGCAGAGCCCTAACCTTATGAAAACCCAAATCTCTCATTTGGAAGCTAAAATTACATTTAATCTTTTCACCAATAATTTTATATTTAAACATTTGAATTGCACAACAATTCCATTTGAATCTGATAACTATAATGTGTAGACTTTCCCAGATACAGTTTAGTCCAGTCCTGTCATCAGTCATAATGTCTCACATGACAACCGAACTCACATCATTAAGTACCAACGCATATTTTCAACTGGTGCTATTACCCGAAATATCGTTCCTTTCCCTCCACTTGTTTGATGTTCCCAGACTCTCTGTTTAACAAAGGCCATTCAAGAGTCCCTCTGTAGAGTCTAGAGAGAGTGAAGGGAGAAAGGTATTTATGGGGGGGGGGTCATAAACCTTACCCACAGGCCAACGTCATGACACTGTGGAAGACAGCCGTGCTGTGACATACGAATGGTATGCTAGCTCAAGAATGGACACTATATGTAACGGATGTGAAACGGCTAGCTTAGTTAGCGGTGCGCGCTAAATAGCGTTTAAACCGGTGACGTCACTCGCTCTGAGACCTTGAAGTAGTAGTTCCCTTTGCTCTGCAAGGGCTGCGGCTTTTGTGGAGTGATGGGTAACGATGCTTCGTGGGTGACTGTTGTTGATGTGTGCAGAGGGTCCCTGGTTCGCGCCCGGGTATGGGCGAGGGGACGGTCTAAAGTTATACTGTTACATATACACTATATTCCCCTCAACTGCATAAAATAGTGCTGTGGTGGCTGGCTCTGGCAGGCCGTTTGGGCTGTAACAGAGGCTCCTCTGTCTGTATGCAGCAGGCAGCAGGAGCACACAGAGCCCTTCAGAGCAGTCCAATGCACGCAGGCAACATTTCTGCAACTGCACAGCTGGATTTGATTACAGCCAGCTGAATGGCTTGAGGATGGTGTAGTTCAGCCAACGGTCTGCCTGAGACTTGCTGAAAATCCACTCCCATTTCCACTGGATTGAGCAACATGCTTTAGCTCCACAGACATTAATACCTGGGTGTGGCTCTCATATTGGAGCCTAGGCATTCAATTGAATGCCGAATTTCAATTTCTAATTTGAATACCATCATGCCATTGTAAATTATGTGTTAAAGGGGGTTTGTGTGATTGAACATGATTTCAAGAAATATACCCAGAAATCTGAAATGATGCAAGACCCCCACACCAGGGAAAACAAACGAAACCACTCTATGACTGAGGTTCCTATGGGATCTATCAAATTACATAACATTAGTATGCCTTCTCCACAATACAAGATTGTTAATGAGTGTATCTTTGGCGGAGGGGCGACCGTTTGACAGTTTGGTGAGCAATTTACGCACACCATATCAAATAAATATAAACTGACAAACAGCTTTCAGGCTATGTAGCCTTCATGTCTTTTGAGAAAACAAGAAAGTTACTGGATTATTGGGGAAATTGTTATTGATCGAAGTCTTTATCACATTTTACGCACATACCGGCCTGTAGGTTAGAGGAGTACAGTAGCCTAATCCTTGGATATTTTTGTTAGGCTACCACGCGTACTGTGACACAAATACACAGCCTGCACTCAATTGACCAGCTACTAACAACCCTCAATGGTAACAAAGTAACAATGGACTCTCACTGATTACATGTGTTTTTCATTTACATTGCAAACGTTATTGAGGATGTCTAAGTAAATGCCGCATATTCAACACCCATTGTTCATGCCAAAAATATTGTATGAAGGCTATGGTCTATGGTCATGAGATGTTCTCCCATTCAGTTTTGGTCTTGTACATCAGATGTAGTGTAGTGCATGGCTATTGCTTTTTATCACCACTCTCAGTCGCAAGATAGTCTACCTATCAAGAACGATAGGGCAAAAACACAGTTAAATCTTCCATTCATTGACTACTTGATTGTAATAACGATGTATAACTATCTGCGACAATTATAGGGTGATTATGATGTTAAAATTCGTTATGCTTCAAAATCCATGTCAGTTGGGGATAGTTCTACGATTTATTTATAATCTTCTCTTCTGAAACAAGTTGCACACTGCCGTTTTGCACATAGGGAAACGAACGGTAAATCTTACCCCGTCTTAAAACTGTGGACAATTCCCGTGTATATTTCCCAATTGACAAAATATTTTATATCCACTTCCAGACGCAGTTCAAGCTGCTTCTGTGGAACCAAATTGAATTCAGATGCTGGTTTCTCCAGCGAGAAGCTTCTTCATGGTCGCCATGTCGGCCGACTGTGCGATAGACAGGATTACATTGAAATTAGTGGCAGATCCTCTCTTGTCTTGTTACTCCAACTATCAAGGAGGCGCAGTGCCTCCAGCTATTGTGCAAGGCACTGCACCTACTTGCAGCCCATTCCTTGCCAAATAAATGTTATGATAGCCACATAGCTCCATCTAGCTGTAGAATATGGGGCATAGGCTAAATTAGGCCTAGGCCAACAAAACCCAGCAAAGAAGTGATCGGCATTCCGAGTCTGTACTGAGAGGCCTACTTGATATTCAAGTTACTATTCACTCATTTATGAAGTTCAGTGCATTTCAAAATTGAGTAGAATACAGAAGTGTTTTCTGTCAAAGGGTACCGTGTATCACAGCCAAGAGAAGTGTAAGGATGGATGAATTTCCTAAATAATTACAGGATTTATTGAATAAAACTGGCGAGACGCTTAATAATTGACGACTGCATTTGTGGGCTTAAGACCAAAGATTTTTTTATATTTTTTTATAGGAAAATACACTTTAGCTTAGTCACTTTGCACTTAACATGTCGCAAACATATGTTGTTTTAAGCACTTGTTGGCTGCTTTTCCTTCACTCTGTGGTCCAACTCATCCCAAACCATCTCAATTGGGTAGAAGTCATGTGATTGTGGAGGCCAGGTCATCTGATGCAGCACTCCATCACTCTCAACAAACCATTTTTGTATGGACTTTGCTTTGTGTAAGGGGGCATTGTCATGCTGAAACAGGTAACTGTTGCCACAAAGTTAGAAGCATATAATCGTCTAGAATATTATTGTATACTGTAGCGTTAAGATTTCCCTTCACTGGAACTAAGGGGCCTAGCCCGAACCATAAAAAACAGCCTCAGACCATTATTCCAAACTTTACTATGCCTTGGGGCAGGTAGCTTTCTCCTGGCATCGGCCAGATGTGCCGAATACGACAGAGTATTTGTCGAGGGTGCAACAGGTCAGCACCTCAGGAGTAAATGTCAGTTGGCTTTTCATAGCCGATCATTGAGAGTATCTCTACCGCTCCTGCTGTCTCCAGAGAGTTAACCAACAATGCAGTTTTAAGAAAAATAAGTAAAAAATATATTTAAAAAATATATACTTTTTTTTACTTAAGTTAAAACTAATTAAAGAGCAGCAGTAAGGCTATATACAGGGGGTACCGGTACAGAGTCAATGTGCAGGGGCACCGGTTAGTCAAGGTAATTGAGGTAATACAGTATGTACATGTAGATAGAGTTAGTGACTATGCATAGATAATAAACTTAACCAACAATGCAGTTAAGAAAAATAAGTAAAAAATATATTTTAAAAATATATAATTTTTTTACTTAAGTTAAAACTAATTAAAGAGCAGCAGTAAGGCTATATACAGGGGGTACCGGTACAGAGTCAATGTGCAGGGGCACCGGTTAGTCAAGGTAATTGAGGTAATACAGTACGTACATGTAGATAGAGTTAGTGACTATGCATAGATAATAAACAGAGAGTAGCAGCAGCGTAAAATAAGGGGGGGGGGGGCAATGCAAATAGTCTGGGTAGCCATTTGATTAGATGTTCAGGAGTCTTATGGCTTGGGGGTAAGAGCTGTTAAGAAGCCTTTTGGACCTAGACCTGGCACTCCGGTACCGCTTGCCATGCGGTAGCAGAGAGAACAGTCTATGACTAAGATGGCTGGAGTCGTTGACAATTTATAGGACCTTCCTCCAACACCGCCTGGTATAGAGGGTCCTGAATGGCAGGAAGCTTTAGACCCTGGTTTAGACCCTTTCTTCTTTAAGGTTGTTGCCCCTGTCATTGCCAAGCCTACCTCTGACCTTTTTAACCTGACTTTAATAGACTCGCTAGTGTTATTTTACTTCTGCTCTTTAATTATTTGTTACTTATATTTCTTATTCTTATTTAATTGTTTTTGTTGTTTTTGGTAATATTTGTTTTATTTAATATTTTAACTGCATTGTTTGTTAGGGCTTGCAAGTAAGCATTTCACAGTAAGGTCTACTATACATGCTTTATTTTGCGCATTGTGACAAATATGATTTGTTTTGAGACTTGCTGTCTCTGCCTGGCCGGTTCTCCTCTCTCCACTGGGATTCTCTGCCTATAACCCTATTACAGGGGCTGAGTCACTGGCTTACTGGTGCTCTTCCATGCCGTCCTTAGGAGGGCTGCATCACTTGAGTGGGTTGAGTCACTGACGTGGACTTCCTGTCTGGGTTGGTGCCCCCCCTTGGGTTGTGCCGTGGCGGAGGTCTTTGTAGGCTATACTCGGCCTTGTCTCAGGATGGTAAGTTGGTGGTTGAAGATATCCCTCTAGTGGTGTGGGGGCTGTGCTTTGGCAAAGTGGGTGGGGTTATATCCTGCCTGTTTGGCCCTGTCCGGGGGTATCATCGGATGGGGCCACAGTGTCTCCTGACCCCTCCTGTCTCAGCCTCCAGTATTTATGCTGCAGTAGTTTATGTGTCGGGTGGCTAGGGTCAGTCTTTATATCTGGAGTATTTATCCTGTCTTATCCGGTGTCCTGTGTGAATTTAAGTATGCTCTCTCTAATTCTCTCTTTCTTTCTACCTGGCATGATAACTCCTTGCTGTCCCCAGTCCACCTGGCCGTGCTGCTGCTCCAGTTTCAACTGTTCTGCCTGCGGCTATGGAACCCTGACCTGTTCACCGGACGTGCTATCTGTCCCAGACCTGCTGTTTTCAACTCTCTGGAGACAGCAGGAGCGGTAGAGATACTCTCAATGATCGGCTATGAAAAGCCAACTGACATTTACTCCTGAGGTGCTGACCTGTTGCACCCTCGACAACCACTGTGATTATTATTATTTGACCATACTCGTCATTTATGAACAGTTTATCATCTTGGCCATGTTCTGTTATAATCTCCAACCGGGACAGCCAGAAGAGGACTGGCCACCCCTCATAGCCTGGTTCCTCTCTAGGTTTCTTCCTAGGTGCTTTTACACCTGCATTGCTTGCTGTTTGGGGTTTAGGCTGGGTTTCTGTACCGCACTTTGAGATATCAGCTGATGTAAGAAGGGCTATATAAATACATTTGATTTGATTTGAATGCTTATGTATATAAGTCATTTTTCGTTTTTATAAATGTGCAAACTTTTTTTTTAAACTGTTTTTGCTTTGTCATTATGGGGCATTGTGTTTAGATTGATGAGGAATTGTATTTATTTAATCAATTTTAGAATAAGGCTGTAATGTCACAAAATGTGGAAAAGTACAAGGGGTCTGAATACTTTCCGAATGCACTGTATGGTGTACCACTATTTCATACCACCAACTGACAATATATACTAACAATATATAGCCATGGGGGTTGATATTCGGAATTGGTCGATTCCCCATCAGGCTATACTGACTGCTCCCCCCATAGCTTTAAATAGCTCTATAAGTGCTGCTAACATGGATGAAACTTTTGATGGACTTTATGTTATTGTTACACTACTGTTAAGGTACCGTGTTGCCACTTCCTCGTACAGGCAGAGGGGTATTGTTAGAAGTAATCTTATTTCCATCCAACTCAGGCCTGTCAGTAGTTACACGAGGAAGCGTCGCTCATCTAATATTACCTTGAATGCTCCATCTGATATGAGCTCTCGAAATAGTGGCCTAAGAATTATTCATTTGAATGCTAGAAGCTTGATCCAAAAGCTAGATTTGATTAAAATACTGGTCTCACAATCACATGTTGACATAATGATTATATCTGAATCCTGGCTGTGTGTCTCTGTTCCAGACTCAGATGTTCTGTTAGCTGGGTCTAATGTCTACAGAGCAGACAGAGTGGGTAGAGGTGGAGGTATTTCAATGTATGTTAAATGCAACCTAGATGTCACTGTGTCCATTTCAACTTCTGTTCTGAAACAGTGTGACTGCTTAGTTCTAAATGTGGTCCTTGGTCATAATGCACTATTAACGCTAGCGGGAGTTTATTGCCCACCCTCAGCTCTGGTATCTGCTCTATGCAAATTGTTTGAGTTAATGTCTAATTATGCAAACTCTGAATTATTGATTATCGGAGATCTCAATCTTGACTGGCTAATGCCAGCATCGTTTAAATTAAAATACATTTGTAACGAACTAAATCTTACTCAACTAATAACTATACCTACCCGTCCTAATCCAAAAGACCCCATCTACATTAATAGACCTTATCTTAACAAATACACCTCACAAATACATAGATTGTGGGTTATCTGCTAATGACATCAGTGACCACTGCCCTACTGCATGTATCAGAGATACTAGGCTAAAAACCCCTGACCCCCGTATTATTCTAAAGAGAAACTATAAACACTTCTCAGAGCAAGCCTTTATCCATGACCTTAAATATTCAGAGCTTTTATCCGTAAACTGCATAATGTTTTAGCGTTCTCTTTCTTTTCATACATTTTTAGCTTTATGTCTGATAAGCACTCTCCTGTTTGGCTAAAATTCTAGAGTCACTGGTGAATAGGCAACTACAATCTTCTTTAACTGTTAACAATAGTCTTTATAGTAAACAATCTGGCTTCAGACCTAAACTATTAGGTACTATTACGGCCACTGTACGTGTTGTAAATGATATTACTAATGTCCTAGATAATAGAAAGTACTGTGCCGCCTTGTTCATAGATCTAAGGCTTTTGACATTGTAGACCATGCGATAATTTTGGGTAAGCCGTCGTCAATAGGACTGGGATTGGATTCCTGTTGTTGGTTTCATGACTATCTGAAGGATAGAAGTCAGGCTGTTAGAGTCGACGGCATCCAGTTGGAGACATTGGAGTTGGTTAAAGGGGTCCCACAATGTTCTATACTTGGTCCATTACTGTTCACAGAAAGTGTCAAATTCATTTATACGCTGATGACACGGTCATGTAGTCTATCGCTTCAACGGCTCACCAAGCATTATCACTTTTGGAGACATATTTTAAGATATTACAAGGATCTTTTATACAGCTGAAACTTGTTTTAAATGCAAAGAAAACATATTTTAAGATTTTTAACAAAAAAGTTGTTTGAAAATACACTTGCACTTACGAGCTTAGATGGTTCTTGAATTAATCAGGTCTCTGCATATAAATAGGGATATGGTTGAATGATAAACTGTCTTTTAAAATGCATATTGACGAACTTTGTAAACGGCTAAAAATCAAGCTAAGCTTCCTCTAAAGAAACAGGACATGTTTGTCCTCTACAAATAGAAGACAAATTGTACAAGCTACTTTTATGTCTGTTATAGATTATGGTGATATTATTTACATGCATGCTACTGCATCAACACTTAAATCGCTGGATGCTACTTATCATTGCGCACTTAGGTTTATTATGGGTGCTAGCTACAGAACTCACCACTGTGTTTTACATCATAATGTGGGTTGGACAACATGCTCTCCTGTTTGTCTATAAAGCACTTCTGAATAAGCTACCTTCTTATTTATCATCACTCATCAATATTTGATTTAGAATTCCTAAAACCAGGTCTCAAGCATGGATTACACTTGAGGCCCATGCGGTTTCCACAGAGTTGTGTATGGCTTCCTTTTACTTTACTGTTTTGCTGTATTTTTTTGTGTTATCTGTGATCGTTTTTTTTGTCTTAGTTTCTTAATCATTGGACCTAAACTATATTTGTAAACATGTATACGCAGGGCCCAGTTGTAAAAGAGACCTTAGTCTCAGTCTGTGTTCCTTGTTGAAATAAAGGTATAATAATAATAATAATAATAATAGTCCTACACCTACAATACATTGAGTACAATAGTATCAGTCATTATACCCATAAAACCTAGCGGTAAACCCCGGAAATGGTTCTAATATTTTTTTCAACATTAATTTTTGCGTCTGGGATTTTAGAACTATTTCATATAAACTCTGTGTTTCATATTGGCTTAACCTGGCAAGCCATTTTGATAACCGCGCAAATCTCTCAGACATGGTAAATTGTATCAATATATTCACGTGTAATTACCTCCAAAATGAAATGCCAATGGGACTTTCATAAAGAACTACACATCTTGTCGCAAAGTATGACGTCAAACCCTCAAGGCACAGTTCTCCACGCAAACTCCTCGACAAGTAGCCTAGCAAGAAACAGATATTATAGGCGTTTTAGTTTCTCGTGTGTATATCGCTTGCTACCTTAACGTCATTGAATTACTATAATTAATAAGTTAGCCTCTGCAGATAACTAGCTAACCTTAGGTCTCTACGTCGACCAGAAGCAAGGATGGTTCTGTGCTATGTAACGTTACCGGATTGTAACCACTACTCCAATAAGCACATGCACATTTTATCGTTTTCCAATCTCTAAGTGAGAGGCATCGCTAGAGCTGTGTGATAAGGTAAGCCCTGTTTGCTATATGCTAACAAGCACATTTGGTTAGGTCAAAGATGTGTGGTAAACTAGGTGCTTATGAAGCTGATATGTAACGCACGTTGCCTTATTTACAAGTACAAAGAATCAGCATAATGGACTTTTGTCGACTTTTTATTGACCAGTCTTTAGTGAGCTAGCCAGCTACTTTTCCAAATGTGAACATGCTAGCTAGCGTTAGCCCACCAGTGAAATGATATTTAGCTAGCTAATTAACTTTAATTCACGGTTCGTGTAGTCTGACTTTGCTTGATAACATGGCAAGGATAGTTGGTTAGCATGTCACCACTTAGAAGTCTGACTACACTAATTTTTAATGTGAGTTAATGTTAACTAATTATCTAGCTAATGTCGCCGGGTGGGCTAGCTAGTTGGGCACTTTGGTTGCTAGTTAGTCACATTAGCTAAAGTTGGCTGGCTAGTTCACAAAGCACTTGTGGACTCAATGTTTTCCCCATATAAAACACAAACAGGGTTCTTCAATGTTACCTTTTTGTTGACAAGGTCTTTAGTGACCTAGCCAGCTAGTTAACGTTAAGCCGGCTCCGTGGATAGTTGGTTAGTTAGCACTTAGTAAAGTCTGACTACACGAACTAACGTTAGCTAGCTAGTAAGCCAAATATATGTAGAGTGAGGCGCCTTGGTTGGCTAGTTAGCTACATTAGCCGAAGCTGGCTAGCTAGCTCACAAAGCACTTGTGGGCTCAATGTTGTCCTCATACAAAACAGACACGGTTTTGTTCCACAAGTGCATCTGTTGTAACGCTACATGATTAATCAAATGACCTGTAAAGTCAGTAAGAAATGTCTGCAGGGATGGAAATGAATCTAGCCGGAGGCTAGTACTTCTCAGACGGGACTAGTAGACAATATGCCAAATTAGCCTGACACAGCAGTGACATTTTTCATTTACAAACATCGCATGCCACAGATGTAGGACCTGAATGTAGAAATCGTGGTCTGCTAGCCTGGTGCCCAATATCCTTGTTAAATCCCTAATTGCTGTTCAACTTTCAGACGATCCCCATATAACTGTTGGTCATCCTCAGTGACCTTAAGGCTGAGGGTTTTAACTTTCCTCTTGAGAATTACAATCAGAAGTACAGTCTTTTAGCTCATTGCAATACTTCACCTCTTCGGGACAATAGCAACCTAGACTGTCCTGATCTAGTTGAGGATTCCAGATGATTCCTCCATTCTAACAGAAATGTCTCATCCACATAGTAGGATTTTTAAGATTTTTAGATCTGCAGATAGACCAAAGCCTAGTCTGTTTAATAGTTTTCTACAGTCAAGTATGTGGGTTATGGTATTTTAATATAGATATTACCATGGTATTTTAATATAGATATTACCATTTTTTTATTAATCAACTTAGCTAGTAAAAGTAACTTATTTGTTTTGTCTTTCAGATGGACGGACCGGAAACCCAGTGACAACACTCGGGTCTGTAGCTGCCATTTTCCAGTGGGATAGAGAGATGGCTCTGTATTTACCAGAGTAGGTAGTTCATCCATCATGGTGGATGAGGAAGATCCAGACTGTGTATTGGGAATCAAAAACAAACCAATAGGGTTGAGTAGTGAGTGCAATAAACAATGCTTTTTTTTCTTTCTAGATAAAGATGGTGATACAGCATTGGAAAAATACCTACCACTGACCAAATGTCTCTTTGTGTTCCAGTCCAAAAGGAGTGAATCCTGAGGAGTGAATCCGGTGCATGGACATCCTGAGGAGTGAATCCGGTGCATGGACATCCTGTGGCAGTGTGTTCCGGTGCATGGACATCCTGTGGCAGTGTGATCTGGTTGTGGAGACGACAGCAGATCGGGCCTGTGGACAGACAGGTCAGTAAACTCATAAAATATACAATATTGTGTAAAACATTTAGAATTATAATGGATCCCCATTAGCTGCTGCCAAAGCATCGGGTACTCTTCCTGGGGTCCAGCGACATTTAAAGCAGTTTATACAAGTTTAAAAACATTACAATATATTCAGATTTCACACACTGTGTGCCCTCACGCCCCTACTCCACCACTACCACACATCTACAGTACTAAATCCATGTGTATGTATAGTGCATATGTTATCGCGTGTTATGCATGTGTATGCGCCAATGTTTGTGTTGACTCAGTCATTGAATCTGTAGATGCATCAACATTTGGACTTTGTCCCCTTTTCCTCATGTTTTAGACAAGAGGCGTGACATGTGGAACATCAGGCGCTCACCATGAGAAGCAGTGCATGATCAACACCAGCCTCCGCAAGGAGATCTTGTCACGGCTGTTGAAGGAGGGGGACCAAGGTGCAACGTGGTGAGCGTACATATTCTTTATCATTATGACGTCGACAATAAACACTACAAAACAAACCATAAAGCTATGTGCCCTAAACAAAGTCAACTTCCCACAAAGAAAGGAGGGGGGGAAAAAGTAATACCTAAGTATGATTCCCAATCAGAGACAATGACAGACAGCTGTCCCTGATTGAGAGCCATACCCGACCAAAACATAGAAACACCAAATCATAGAAAACGAAACATAGAATGCCCACCCCAAATCACACAGAGACATTAAAAGGCTCTCTACGGTCAGGGTGTGACAGATCTGCTGGGAGTGATGTCTTACCCCCAGAGTGAGAGAGTACATCATTTAAACGTCACAGATAAATAAATAAAAAATCCCACTGTGCCCGTGATAAAATTCAATGTGAGTTGTGTTGTACTACTGAATGAAACTGAGAAGGTGCAGCACTAGGGCTGGGCGTTATACTGTGTTTTACTATATACCGGTATTAATTCAGGACCTGTTTTTTTGTTTGTTTTTTTCCGTCCTTACCACTGCTCCATCATTGCTGTCGTCATGGTGTACCAGTTGGGAATGGTGCGCTGTCCAACGGTTTCCTGCTGCTCCACCGACAACGCCACGCCAGCCAGGATGCCTGCATGCCCCAGGTGCCCTTGTTTTTTTTTTAACAATATCAGGCACAGACAGGGATGACAGGGAGGGTAGCGATTGTTCTGGCTCAGGTTCAACAAGACATGCCATTCCACTGAACCTGCCCCTGAGATGGTTCCTTACCCACTAACGATCTCGTGACAGACGGTTGTAGTCTTTGGACCGGTAAAGTTCCATTGACTGTACCTGGTTGGGCAGGGATTTTATTATTTAACATACCAATCATTTAATGGGAAGGATCCTATAAATCAAGACTGAATGCATGTACCACTGAATAACTAAATACTGTGTCTTTGAAGATTTGTCTCTGGTAAATTACAATACAGGCTGGATGTCTAAACTAAGTACATATATATATTTTTTAGATTCATTCTCATCGATGACAACATTGTAGAACTCAGGTTTCATTCATCGAAGTCTGTTATCCAGGGTAATCTGGTTAATGATTATTTCATTATTATATCATCGTTCTTCTACACCTGCATTGCTTGCTGTTTGGGGTTTTAGGCTGGATTTCTGTACAGCACTTTGAGATATCAGCTGATGTACGAAGGGTTATATAAATACATTTGATTTGATCATTGGCTCTTTGTCGAATGTTGACAGCTGTATAGAACACACTGTTTTATAAGTTGCTCAAACTGAACTTAATAGCTACACTCACTGACACAAGAAACGTCATCCCTCATGCTGGCCCTGATCAAACCGGTAAGCTGCACTTCTCCACTTTGTCCTTTATTTACGTTGAGATTAAAAATCAACTTTTTACAAGAGAGCCCTGAACACATTACAATAAAAACATACATGTGTATAAAACACTAATTCAGCACACAATTAACAAAAATAATAAAAGCAAACACATTCAACTACATAGAGGATCTCAATCAATATTGTAAACTGTCTGAGTGACACCAGCACATCTAACTGCAGTGAACTCTGCAGATTGTTCCACAAATTGGGCAAAAAACAAAAATGCGGGTTTTCCTAAATCTGTGGAAACAAGGGATCTCTTATGTTATCCATTCCTGTGACCGAGTTTGGTAACTTATGATTCTAGACTTAATTAAGTTACATATAGGGGGAGTTTCTGTCAGATTGCTTTGTAAAAAAAAATAAGAGAATGCAGCTCTCTTCTTACAGAGGTCCATCCCACGTTTTATATACAGACTACAATGATTGAGTCCTAAAATTGTCCCCTGTGATAAAAAGTTTTGCGGTATGGTAGATTGCGTCCCGATGGATTTTAAACAGAGGTTGGCGCATGCATGTAAACAATATCACCAAAATCCAATACAGGGAGAAGCGTTTCTTGAACAACCTACAGTCAAAAGTTTGGACACACCTACTCATTCAAAGGTTTTTCTTTTGTTAGTTCCCAGATATGCTGAGCAGTTGTTGGCTGCTTGTTCTTCACTCTGTGGTCCAACTCATCCCAAACCATCTCAATTGGGTTAAAGTTGTGTGATTTGTGGAGGCCAGGTCATCTGATGCAGCACTCCATCACTCTCCTCCTGGTCAAATAGCCTTTACACAGCCTGGGGGTGTGTTTTGGGTCATTGTCCTGTTGAAAAACAAATGATCGTCCGACGAAGCGCAAACCAGATGGGATGGCGTATCGCTGTAGAATGCTGTGATAGCCATGCTGGTTAAGTGTGCCTTGAATTCTGAATTAATCAGTGTCACCAGCAAAGCACACCATCACACCTCTTCCATGCCCCTGTATATTTATTTTTTATTCAACCTTTTATTTAACCAGGCAAGTCAGTTCAGAACAAATTCTTAGGTACAATGATGGCCTCCTTACTGTTATTTTGTTGCTCATTAATATTTTTTATTTTATTTTAGTAAATACTTAAAACCTCTCTGGGATAGACGGGACACAAATGTCCCACCTGGCCAATTGTCAGGGAAAATGCAGAGCACCAAATTCAAATAAAATACTATGAAATTCAAACTTTCATTAAATCACACATGTAAGATACCAAATTAAAGCTACACTCGTTGTGAATCCAGCCAACATGTCAGATTTCAAAAAAGGCTTTTCAGCGAAAGCATAAGAAGCTATTATCTGATAGCACAACAGAGAATGGCATATTTCAACCCTGCAGGCACCACACAAAACGCAGCAATAAAATATAAATCATGCTTTACCTTAGACGAGCTTCTTTTGTTGGCACTCCAATATGTCCCATAAACATCACAAATGGTCCTTTTGTTCAATTAATTAAACAGCTTCCAATTTGCGCAACGTCACTACAAAATATCTCAAACGTTACCTGTAAACTTTGCAAAAACATTTCAAACTTCTTTTGTAATACAACTTTAGGTATTTTTAAACGTTAATAATCAATCAAATTGAAGACAGGTCTGTCTATCTGTTTTCAATACAGGAGGATCACAAACTAACGCTACTTTTCTAGTCTTCCGCAACTCTCAAACAGTACACATAACGTTACCCTGATCCAAGATGGCCGTACTACTTCATTGCACAAAGGAATAACATCAACCAAATTCTAAAGACTGGTGACATCCAGTGGAAGTGGTAGGAACTGCAAACAAGTGCCTTAGTTTCCCAATGAAAACTCATTGAATAGACAGTGGCGTCAAAAAAAATAATTCTGAATGTTTCGTCCTCTGGATTTTTCCTGCTACATAAGTTCTGTTATACTCACAGACATGATTCAAACAGTTTTAGAAACTTCAGTGTGTTCTATCCAAATCTACTAATAATATGCATATCTTATATTCTTGGCATGAGTAGCAGGAAGTTGAAATTGGGCACGCTATTTATCCAAAAGTGAAAATGCTGACCCCTATCCCAAAGAGGTTTTAACACTTGTTTTTCTTAACTACAATGTTGGTGTAATTTAAGGGCTTGTAGTAAGTAAGCATTTCACCTGTTGTATTCAGCGCATGTGACAAATAAGATTTGATTTCATGGTGGGAACCACACCTGCGGAGATGATCCATTCACCTACTCTGCATCTCGGTTGGATCCAAAAATCTCAAATTTGGACTCATCAGACCAAAGGACAGATTTCCACCAGTCTAAAGTCCATTGCTCGTTTTTCTTGGCCAAAGCAAGTCTCTTCTTATTGGTGTCCTTCAATAGTGGTTTCTTTGCAGCAGTTTGACCGTAAAGGCCTGATTGGGCTCCCGACCAATCTGGTTCCACGCTTCGATCACGTGGATTGGGATATGTTCCGCATTGCTTCCAACAACAACATTGACGAGTACGCTGATTCGGTGAGCGAGTTCATTAGAAAGTGCATTGATGATGTCGTTCCCATAGCAATGCTTAAAACATTCCCAAACCAGAAACCGTGGATTGATGGCAGCATTCGCGTGAAACTGAAAGTGCGCACCACTGCTTTTAACCAGGGCAAGGTGACCGGAAACATGACCGAATACAAACAGTGTAGCTATTCCCTCCGCAAGGCAATCAAACAAGCTAAGCGTCAGTATAGAGACAAAGTAGAGTCGCAATTCAACGGCTCAGACACAAGAGGTATGTGGCAGGGTCTACAGTCAATCACGGGTTACAAAAAGAAAACCAGCCCCGTCACGGACCAGGATGTCTTGCTCCCAGACAGACTAAATAACCTTTTTGCCCGCTTTGAGGACAATACAGTGCCACTGACACGGCCCGCTACCAAAACCTGCGGACTCTCCTTCACTGCAGCCGACTTGAGTAAAACATTTAAACGTGTTAACCCTCGCAAGGCTGCAGGCCCAGAAGGCATCCCCAGCCGCGTCCTCAGAGCATGCGCAGACCAGCTGGCTGGTGTGTTTACGGACATATTCAATCAATCCTTATCCCAGTCTGCTGTTCCCACATGCTTCAAGAGGGCCACCATTGTCCCTGTTCCCAAGAAAGCTAAGGTAACTGAGCTAAACGACTACCACTACTTCCGTCATCATGAATTGCTTTTAAAGACTAGTCAAGGACCATATCACCTCCACCCTACCTGACACCCTAGACCCACTCCAATTTGCTTACTGCCCAAATAGGTCCACAGACGATGCAGTCTCAACCACACTGCCCTAACCCATCTGGACAAGAGGAATACCTATGTGAGAATGCTGTTCATTGACCATAGCTCAGCATTTAAACCCATAGTACCCTCCAAACTCGTCATCAAGCTCGAGACCCTGGGTCTCGACCCCGCCCTGTGCAACTGGGTACTGGACTTCATGACGGGCCGCCCCCAGGTGGTGAGGGTAGGTAACAACATCTCCACCCCGCTGATCCTCAACACTGGGGCCCCACAAGGGTGCGTTCTGAGCCCTCTCCTGTACTCCCTGTTCACCCACGACTGCGTGGCCATGCACGTCTCCAACTCAATCATCAAGTTCGCGGACGACACGACAATGGTAGGCTTGATTACCAACAACGACGAGACGACCTACAGGGAGGAGGTGAGGGCCCTCGGAGTGTGGTGTCAGGAAAGTAACTTCACACTCAACGTCAAAAACAAAGGAGATGATTGTGGACTTCAGGAAACAGCGGAGGGAGCTTTCCCCTATCCACATCGATGGGACAGTAGTGGAGAGGGGAAAGTTCCTCGGCGTACACTTCACGGACAAACTGAATTGGTCCACCCACACAGACAGCGTCGTGAAGAAGTCGCAGCAGCGCCTCTTCAACCTCAGGAGGCTGAAGAAATTCGGCTTGTCACAGTATATACACTATATATATATGTATCGAGAGCATCCTGTCGGGCTGTATCACCGCCTGGTACGGCAACTGCTCCGCCCACAACCGTAAGGCTCTCCAGAGGGTAGTGAGGTCTGCACAACGCATCACCAGGGGCAAACTACCTGCCCTCCAGGACACCTACACCACCCGATGTCACAGGAAGGCCATAAAGATCATCAAGGACAACACCACCCTAGCCACTGCCTGTTCACCCCGCTATCATCCAGAAGGCGAGGTCAGTACAGGTTCATCAAAGCAGGGACCAAGAGACTGAAAAACAGCTTCTATCTCAAGGCCATCAGACTGTTAAACAGCCACCACTAACATTGAGTGGCTGCTGCCAACACACTGACACTGACTCAACTCCAGCCACTTTAATAATGGGAATTGATGTAAAATATATCACTAGCCACTTTAAACAATGCTACTTAATATAATGTTTACATACCCTACATTATTCATCTCATATGTACATGTATATACTGTACTTTATCATCTACTGCATCTTTATGTAATACATGTATCACTAGCCACTTTAACTATGCCACTTTGTTTACATACCCTACATTACTCATCTCATATGTATTTACTGTACTCGATACCACCTACTGCATCTTGTCTGCCGTTCTGTACCATCACTCATTCACATATCTTTATGTACATAGTTAGATCCGTTTGATCCGGAGGCTGTAATCAGAAGACCCATAGGACGACGCACAATTGGCCCAGTGTTGTCTGGGTTAACTAACTTTCCTAGCTAAATTTAAGGTAAACTTAAAAAAAAAAAAAAATAATGCAAAAAATACGTTAGGACACCCTCAGTTCAACCTTCCCCTGAACAAGTCCACCTTGCACTGGTCAAGAATCCTGCATAAAAAGATTTTGTCTAGCCTATTATTAAACAAATTCTACTAATCACCTTTTGAGTGTGGCTTGTCTCATCGCGCACCGGCGACTCCTGTGGTGGGCCGGGCGCAGTGCGCGGTAACGAGGGTAGCCAGGTGTACGGTGTTTCCTCCGACACATTGGTGCGGCTGGCTTCCGGGTTGGAGGCGCGCTGTGTTAAGAAGCAGTGCGGCTTGGTTGGGTTGTGTATCGGAGGACGCATGGCTTTCGACCTTCGTCTCTTCCGAGCCCGTACGGGAGTTGTAGCGATGAGACAAGATAGTAATGACTAACAATTGGACACCACGAAATTGGGGAGAAAAATAAAAAAAAGAATCCTGCATAAAAATATTTTGTCTAGCCTATTATGCCAGCAGCATACCACTGCTGGCTTGCTTCTGAAGCTAAGCAGCGTTGGTCCTGGTCAGTCCCTGGATGGGAGACCAGATGCTGCTGGAAGTGGTGTTGGAGGGCCAGTAGGAGCCACTCTTTCCTCTGGTCTAAAAAATATCCCAATGCCCCAGGGCAGTGATTGGGGACACTGCCCTGTGTAGGGTGCTGTCTTTCGGATGGGACGTTAAACGGGTGTCCTGACTCGCTGAGGTCATTAAAGATCCCATGGCACTTATTGTAAGAGTAGGGGTGTTAACCCCGATGTCCTGGCTAAATTCCCAATCTGGCCCTCAAACCATCACATTTGCCTAATAATCCCCAGTTTACAATTGGTTCATTCATCCCCCTGCTCTCCCCTGTAACTATTCCTCCGGTCGTGGCTGCAAATGAGAACATGTTCTCAGTCAATTTACCTGGTAAAATATCGGATAGATAAATAAATAAAACAAATTCTACTAGTCACCTTTTGAGTGTGGACTGTTATTATGCATACTAGATGGACTGGTTACCTTATTCTATGCTTCAAAAGTTCCATTCATGAGTCTAGGAGAATACGTGTAGGCCTAGACGATGCTGTTGGTTCATTGATTGTGCAGGGTGGCTATGCTTACAATTTATAGTGGATTTGACTTTGAATAGACTCGTAATATGGATTATACTTTTTCATAGGCTGACGCGTTACCTTTTGCAACAGAATATCTCACCACCATACATTTCCATATTTTCCTCTCTCTCTCCTTCAGTCCGTTCCCCAGTGCACAGAGAGAGGGGCTGGCAACAGTTTAATGAAATATTATTTTGTTGTGAAAAACATGTTACTATCAATGTTCTCGCACAGAGTTCACTAGCTTTCCCAAATTATGCACTGGGTAAATTCAGAAACAGGGTTGCAGAGCCTATGGAATACAGAGTTTGGGCAGAATATCTACTCTTATCTTCACATTACCAAGACCTTATCAGCTCTCAAAAACCTATTTATTTTATTTCACCTTTATTTAACCAGGTAGGCAAATTGAGAACAAGTTCTCATTTACAATTGCGACCTGGCCAAGATAAAGCAAAGCAGTTCGACACATACAACGACACAGAGTTACACATGGAGTAAAACAAACACAGTCAATAATACAGTATAAACAAGTCTATAGACGATGTGAGCAATTGAGGTGAGAAGGGAGGTAAAGGCAAAAAAAGGCCATGGTGGCAAAGTAAATACAATATAGCAAGTAAAACACTGGAATGGTAGTTTTGCAGTGGAAGAATGTGCAAAGTAGAAATAAAAATAATGGGGTGCAAAGGAGCTAAATAAATTAAATACAATAGGGAAAGAGGTAGTTGTTTGGGCTAAATTATACATGGGCTATGTACAGGTGCAGTAATCTGTGAGCTGCTCTGACAGTTGGTGCTTAAAGCTAGTGAGGGAGATAAGTGTTTCCAGTTTCAGAGATTTTTGTAGTTTGTTCCAGTCATTGGCAGCAGAGAACTGGAAGGAGAGGCGGCCAAAGAAAGAATTGGTTTTGGGGGTGACCAGAGAGATATACCTGCTGGAGCGCGTGCTACAGGTGGGTGATGCTATGGTGACCAGCGAGCTGAGATAAGGGGGGACTTTACCTAGCAGGGCCTTGTAGATGACCTGGAGCCAGTGGGTTTGGCGACGAGTATGAAGCGAGGGCCAGCCAACGAGAGCGTACAGGTCCTCACCTAAAGTGAAGACTGGGTGTCAGTCTGATGAACCAAGCTACCCAATAATCCCCTCCATATAGTCTAATTCTCCACACACAATCAATACGATATCTATTGTATACTGAGTGTATCATGTACAATTAAGTAATATGCCTTAACTGATTGAACAGATATTTTTGTTGTACTCACATATGCCCCTTTTGGCTTCGAACCTCACCTGCTGTCACGTATAGGCAGGGAGCAGGTGAAGACTGAAAGTTTTTAATAACAACGATGAAAGGCAACAACAGGAGAAGCGTACTGAACATGAAAACAAACCAAAAGTGCCTGGCGACTGCGGGCTAAATAAAGGAAAGCTAATCAAGGTGATGAAGTTCAGGTGTGCGTAATGATGGTTGCCAGGACCGGTAGTTAGTAGTCCCAGCAATGTTGAAGGCTGGAGCGGGAGTAGGTGATACCTGCACACTGTTTTTATTTTTTATTTTATATGTACTGTTTTGTCTTTCACTGCATGCTCCTCAAATAGTGGCCTTCTTTCACTATTCAAGTGCATGTGGATGAGATGTCTTTATTCCCCTGCCCCTGTTCCTGACCGATGGGTCATTCTAAATCTAAACTAATTTGACATATTAGACTGTGGCAAGCAACACAGCACTAGCTTTTTATTTTTTATTATTATTTTTTTTTAACGTTCTCAAATCCTCAATAACCTATAGTTGCATCATGCAGCCCTGATATGTTTTGATTTCTGAGACATTCTAACTTAAGGTGCCAAATAACTCTTAAGTCTAGCGTATAGGACCTGTTTCAAAGTATCCCTTTTACGCTCAACATAGCCAATTGCTCCGGAATGGGAAAAATATCCTTTCTATTATATTCAGCTAAGTTCAATTACACTCTTCTTACTATAAAATAATACCACAGGACTTATAAGCATATCTTGTCTGCTAAATGAACAAGCCTAGAGCCTGTGGCATGGTGCACAGACAGATAACATACAGTAGGACAACTCCTATTCGGTTCTTTCTTTATTGTGATGGTGTATATTATTAAACTTTTTTTAAGTAGATGTTCCAGCAGTTTGTATGAGTTTGTTTGTCATTGTAAATAAGTGTCATTTTTTTTTAAGAACAAATTATTATTTTCAATGACTGCTTGTGGGTTAACTGCCTGTTCAGGGGCAGAACGACAGATTTGTACCTTGTCAGCACGGGGATATGAACTTGCAACCTTTCGGTTACTAATCCAACACTCTAACCACTAGGCTACCCTTAACTGACTTGCCTAGTTAAATAAAATGCATTGAGGCCTAGAGATGCTAAACGTGTTGATATTAATTAACGGTCAATTACTGTGAGACCAGCAGTCTTTGGCATGACAATAACCGGCTGACAAAATGTCATGACAGCCACAGCCGTAACTCGGGTTCACTTTGAATGTTTATGCTGTACTGGGGCCTTAATAGGTCCCTGGAGGAAAGCATTTGTGTGTCTCCAACACCTCTAATTGGTATAATTCCTTAGAGTTTTGGACCTCAATTGTTCCAGAGCCTTGCATACAGGTAATAACAGGACCCTCTGGTGTCAAACTTAACCAAGTCAAAACTAACGTCATTAAAGAGTTGTCCACTTACCCAGTAGAGACAATATAGTCCCAGTGACATCAGTCACAGAGAACAGATAGAGTTTTGCTGATGTAAGATGCTCTTTAGGAATCATGTAGACTAAAGTCTATATATTTGATATATTTTTTGGGGTCATTTAGCAAATTCTCTTACCCAGAGTGACTTACAGAAGCAATTAGGGTTGAGTGCCTTGCTCAAGGGAACATTTTTCACCTAGGCTCAAGGATTTGAACCAGTGACCTTTATCTTACTGGCCCAACATTTTAACTACTAGAATATCTGCCGCCCGTGTTTGAGTGTTGTTTTTATTCATCTTATATGTATATTATTTATTGTATGTTCATGTTCATAGGGCTCCCCTGCAAATGAGATCCTGGTCTCAATGGTGACTCACACTGTTTGTGTTTGACACCTTTTCATTGGTAGAGTGATATGTGTCATTGTGACAGAGCCCTGCATGTTTTGAATATGTAAATGTGGGACTTGTGTACTAACGTTACAGTTTTCCGTACGTCACGTAATATTATTGTGTTGTGTATTTGTATGCCGACGTCTCTAAATTAATTTCCATGTAAATGGACAATGCAGTATGTAGTAGTACTATCAAAACCCTCTGGAATCTGATAGAACAACAAACTATATTTAAAATGTAAAAAAAAAAAATCAACGTATATTGGCCACGTACACAGATCTGCAGGTTGTATGACAGGTGCAGCAAAATGCTTGTTACATTCTACTGCACCGTTGGAGCTAGTATCGGACATACAATACAACAACACAATTAATCAAACAAGAAATCAATAAATAACCAAGTAGATATATTAGCGTGGTGTGTATAGACAGAATATCAATAGGTGGTGTGTGTATAGACAGAATATCAATAGGGGGTGTGTGTATAGACAGAATATCAATAGGGGGTGTGTATAGACAGAATATCAATAGGGGGTGTGTATAGACAGAATATCAATAGGGGGTGTGTGTATAGACAGAATATCAATAGGGTGATTGACAGCCTTGATAAAGATGAGAAATAATGAATGTATAAAATAAATAATTAGAATATTTGTGAAATATTATTTTATACTAATGCAAATTTCTCAAAGGTAACGGTAAAAATGATTGAGACTTTTTAAAGATTCTTACAATAAAGTAGTGAAAAGGTTAGTATTTCGTACCATCTTGCTAGCACGCAATGACTAAATCAAGCTTGTGACTCTACAAACTTGTTGGATGCATTTGCAGTTTGTTTTGGTGGTGGTTCAGATTATTTGGTGCCCAATAGAAATTATGGTAAATAATGTATTGTTATTTTGGAGTGTCCCTTGTGATAAATAAGAATATAATATGTTTCTACATTTACTGTGGATTATAAACTGGGTGTTTCGAGCCCTGAATGCTAATTAGCTGACAGCCGTGGTACAGTACCTTACAAAATTATAATTATTCACCCCCCCCCCCTTGCCGTTTTTCCTATTTTGTTGCATTACAACCTGTAATTTAAATATATTTTATTTGGTTTTCATGTAATGGACATACACAAAATAGTCTAAATTGTTGAAGTGAATTTAAAAAATAATAATATGGAAAAGTGGTGAGTGTGTCACCCACTTTGCTATGAAGCCCCTAAATAAGATCTGGTGCAACCAATTACCTTCAGAAGTCACATAATTATTTAGATTGCACCCAGGTGGACTTTATTGAAGTGTCACATGATCTCAGTATATTTTCACCTGTTCTGAAAGGCCCCAGAGTCTGCAACACCACTAAGGAAGGGTCACCACCAAGGAAGCGGCACCATGAAGATCAGGTCAGGGACGAAGTTGTGGAGAACAGATCAGGGTTGGGTTATAAAAAAAATATCAGAAACTTTTAACATCCCACGGAGCATCATTAAATCCATTATTAAAAAATTGAAAGAATATGGCACCACAACAAACCTGCCAAGAGAGGGCTGCCCACCAAAAGTCACGGACCAGGCAAGGAGGGCATTTAATCAGAGAGGCAACAATGAGACCAAGATAACCCTGAAGGAGCTGCAAAGCTCCACAGCGGAGATTGGAGTATCTGTCCATGTATACCTCTATGGACGCGGCCTTACCTTTTTTTTTTGCCATTTATCAATTTTCGAGTTAACGGAATGAGTAGCAGCTACGTTTGGCTACATACAGATTGGTAGTGGAATTCCCACCAGAGAGTAACTGTTAATGTGATTGGATGTTAATTATTTGACATTGTGTTGTTATTTCGCTGAACACTAGATGGTTACATTTTATTTTTGGCAGTGAAACGAGGCTACTTAGGCGATTAAAAAAAACATCACCCAAATATATAGCCCTGTTGGTAAATCTACATGGTCTGTTTAAAAATGTGAATCACAGTTTTATTTGGCGTACCCCCGACGGCATTGCGCGTAACCCAAGCAAGAGCATATCGATGGTAAAACAATAATTACACAACACGGAAGATGTTAAAATAAATATATTTATTTTATTCCAAAAACAGCCACACTGTTGTAATAGTGTGAGGTGTAAATTCAGACACACTCTATTCTGAGTAAATTACCGTTTTTCGTCTGAGAATGCTAACATTCACGTTTGCAGTGACAGGTCTACCAAAACCAAAGTGTGGATTGCAGTCACTCATTTGAGCAGTTCATAGACTGCTTACAGGGTAATGGAACCAATATCTAAATACATCATTTAACTGAACATTACATTTAAAGGATCAGTACCTTTTTTAAAGGCCCAGTAAGAGTGCAGCCAAACAAAGCAAAGTTTGAAAATAGTCTGCGGTTAAAAGACTGTAGCACTGGAAATATTTAAAGGTTAGGATATACAGTGCCTTGCGAAAGTATTCGGCCCCCTTGAACTTTGCGACCTTTTGCCACATTTCAGGCTTCAAACATAAAGATATAAAACTGTATTATTTTGTGAAGAATCAACAACAAGTGGGACACAATCATGAAGTGGAACGACATTTATTTGATATTTCAAACTTTTTTAACAAATCAAAAACTGAAAAATTGGGTGTGCAAAATTATTCAGCCCCTTTACTTTCAGTGCAGCAAACTCTCTCCAGAAGTTCAGTGAGGATCTCTGAATGATCCAATGTTGACCTAAATGACTAATGATGATAAATACAATCCACCTGTGTGTAATCAAGTCTCCGTATAAATGCACCTGCACTGTGATTGTCTCAGAGGTCCGTTAAAAGCGCAGAGCGCATCATGAAGAACAAGGAACACACCAGGCAGGTCCGAGATACTGTTGTGAAGAAGTTTAAAGCCGGATTTGGATACAAAAAGATTTCCCAAGCTTTAACCATCCCAAGGAGCACTGCAAGCGATAATATTGGGAGAAAAAAAAAATTTGGAAAATGAAATCAGACCACTGCAAATCTACCAAGACCTGGCCGTCCCTCTAAACTTTCAGCTCATACAAGGAGAAGACTGATCAGAGATGCAGCCAAGAGGTCCATGATCACTCTGGATGAACTGCAGAGATCTACAGCTGAGGTGGGAGACTCTGTCCATAGGACAACAATCAGTCGTATATTCCACAAATCTGGCCTTTATGGAAGAGTGGCAAGAAGAAAGCCATTTCTTAAAGATATCCATAAAAAGTGTTGGTAAAAGTTTGCCACAAGCCACCTGGGAGACACACCAAACGTGGAAGAAGGTGCTCTGGTCAGATGAAACCAAAATTGAACTTTTTGGCAACAATGCAAAACGTTATGTTTGGCGTAAAAGCAGCACACCATCCCCACTGTCAAACATGGTGGTGGCAGCATCATGGTTTGGGCCTGCTTTTCTTCAGCAGGGACAGGGAAGATGGTTAAAATTGATGGGAAGATGGATGGAGCCAAATACAGGACCATTCTGGAAGAAAACCTGATGGAGTCTGCAAAAGACCTGAGACTGGGACGGAGATTTGTCTTCCAACAAGACAATGATCCAAAACATAAAGCAAAATCTACAATGGAATGGTTCAAAAATAAACATATCCAGGTGTTAGAATGGCCAAGTCAAAGTCCAGTCCTGAATCCAATCGAGAATCTGTGGAAAGAACTGAAAACTGCTGTTCACAAATGCTCTCCATCCAACCTCACTGAGCTCGAGCTGTTTTGCAAGGAGGAATGGGAAAAAATGTGAGTCTCTCGATGTGCAAAACTGATAGAGACATACCCCAAGCGACTTACAGCTGTAATCGCAGAAAAAGGTGGCGCTACAAAGTATTAACTTAAGGGGGCTGAATAATTTTGCACGCCCAATTTTTCAGTTTTTGATTTGTTAAAAAAGTTTGAAATATCCAATAAATGTCGTTCCACTTCATGATTGTGTCCCACTTGTTGTTTATTCTTCACAAAATAATACAGTTTTATATCTTTATGTTTGAAGCCTGAAATGTGGCAAAAGGTCGCAAAGTTCAAGGGGGCCGAATACTTTCGCAAGGCACTGTACATGTATAATTTCTACCTGAAAATACCTCCATTTCAATCACATATCAGTAGTAATGAAGGAATAAAATCCACTAGATAAAAACTGTACAGTCTGACCAGCTCTTGTGTGTAGGCTACATCTCCCTGTTTTATAATTAGTTTGTGGTTGACAACTTTAGCTAAATATTTGCAATACAACACTTCCTCACATCTTTGCAATAGTTCTTAAACAACAGTATTTGTGAAATGAATGTTAGATATATTTCCTTAAACATCCTTTGTTGTGTGCTTATTCTTTAACCATTGATATGCTCCTGGTCATTTTGAAACCTTCATCGTCTACCAATGGCATGTCCAACTTATTGTGAGAAATTACCCTGGTCACTCAAAACATTTATTAATCATTTCAAAAGTATAAATGGCTCTCATTTTAGATCAGGGACTCCAAAAATATTTTATTAGTACTAATGATTAGTAAATGGTTTAAATATACAAAATCCAATGACTCATTAAAAGTTATTTATAAATGTGAGAATACCTAGCTGACTAACATTTAACAAATATGGGAGTAATGATTCATAAATGGTCACAAAACTGTAAAGGCCTGTAAATGCTTTATTACTGAATGTTATTATAAAGTGTTACTGAATTAGGTCATGAATATTAATGCCCCAAAAGTCTGATTCACACAATCACACTGTTTACTGTTACAGTACAGTATTTAGACTTGTATTATAGGTGGTCCTTGTGCCCAGAGTCTGGGGGCTACCGCTGAAGCTGTTGAAGGCTATCTTCATTAAATGGCTAATTGTGAATTATTCCAAAAGATGTCATTTTTTTCTGAAATGTTCTTTAATAAGTGCTTTTGAGATGATTGATTCAACTAAATTAAATGGAAATTACATTTAGTCTTTTAAATCAGAGAAAACAACACACCAGAAAAGGAAAACAACATTACGGGGTGATTGGGTCAGAATACAGTGTGGTTGTTCTGATGTCTGACAAATAGTATTTGTACCCATGATGTAACTGAGACAAAGTCTACCTCAACTTGAAGAAGTACTATTCATAATTTAGTTCATAATGGACATTTCTAAACGTCTGGAATGTTCATTTGTAATGCCACTATTCATTTTGACTGCATGTGCTCTAGTGCATACCCCATAAGGCCCTACAAAGACAAAACACAGTTACTACGTAATTTATTTTACGGCAAAATCTGACTTTCACGTCGTTTTCTGTCTAGACAGACACCAATTGCTAAAACTCTATGATATAGTCTGATCAACTGGCTTGTTCCTGTGTCAGGAAACTAAATACCACATTAATCAGATAATATAACCGGCCAGTAAAACAGATTCAATTTGTAGGGCTGCATACGTTTATGCCATTTCATCAACTTCCCTACTGTCAACTTTCCTCCACACTGGCCAGCTGACATGTGGTCATGTCTCCTGAGGTTGTAGATTATGGTCCAAACTAAGCACTAATCACTCAAAACTGTTAGTCTGCACAATTATCCTATTTCCCATGTAAAATAGCCTTTGAGTGACCAGAACATCTCCCATACTATATATTCTCATTTTTTTCCCCCATATATTTTCCCATTAAAATTCTCAGTTGAGAAAATGTACCTTTTGCTCTCATCTCTAACTACCAGTAAGACTGAAGGACATGCTAGGTGGGCAGAGAAACCAATCCTGTTATACATTACATCATAAATTATTTGTTTATCTAACCGTTCTAACCATTTGTGTGCTCAAGTGTGTGTTTTCATGCAGAGAGACTCCGGGGAGGGGAGTTTCTGCCATTAACTCTGGGATAAATAGAGAGGCAGAGCTCAGAGTTTGTCAGAAGGCTGACCTGACAGGGTCACACACAGGACCAAGCAGGAGCAGGACCTCAGCATTTCTACCCTTGATTACAGATGGAGAAACATGAAGATGTTCAGTATTGTTTTCAAGACGGAAACTCTTCTTGCAGAAAGGCTTTGCTATCGACATCTATCTATATAACACTGTACATCTTCTTCTCATTGATTTCAGCAGTTACAGTATTTTTGAACATACTGGTGATCATCTCCATCTCTCACTTCAAGCAGCTCCACACTACAACCAACCTGCTCATCCTCTCTCTGGCTGTGTCAGATCTCCTGGTGGGACTGATTGTGATACCAGTAACGACTGTAGCATTAATGGAATCATGCTGGGGTTTTGGGAAATATTTCTGTGTGTTTCAGATCTACATTACTTTCTTATGTAGTTCTTTATCTCTGGGCAATTTGGTCTTGATATCTATTGACCGCTATGTTGCTTTGTGTGATCCCTTATTGTACCACTCTAAAATAACAATAACAAGAATTATGTGTTGTATATTCATTACCTGGTGTTGTTGTATCATATACCGTGCTGCTATTGTAAAAAACTTTGTCAATGTACAGGTACCCAGTAGGTGTTTGAAAGAATGTTTTATTGTTGAAGGAATAACCTGGGGAAATATAATTGACCTTCTATTTACAATGGTTGTCCCGTGCTCTATTATTATAACACTTTATATGAAAATCTTTGTGGTGGCCAGATCACAGGCCAGAAAGGTATTTTCTAAAGAGGCTGCCAGGGTGTCTGGTGTTAAAACTGCACAGGCAAATAAGTCTGAGAGAAAAGCAGCAAAAACTCTCTCTATTGTTGTTTTCAACTATTTCATTTGTTGGATTCCATTTTTATTTTCTTTCTTTTTGTATTTTTTAATTGACAGTTTGTTTTCAGTTATGATCATCGGCTTTCTACCACTTTTTAACTCTTTTATCAATCCAATAATTTATGCTTTCTTTTATCCATGGTTCAAAGTGACAGCTAAACGTATTTTAACTCTGAACTTTTAAATTGTATTATTTATTTATTTTATTCTTTATTTAACTAGTCGGTTAAGAACAAGTTCTTATTTACAATGTCGGCCTAACTTAAGGCATAAATCGTTTTTATTCCTACGTTTGACAAACATGTGTTTTGATATAGTTTTGTAATACAATTGTTGTAATTGCTTCTTTCATGTAACAATACACTGACATTACTTATCTCAGTATTGTCATCATATGGTAGATGCGTGTGATACAGCATTATTTGTCTGGATTGGTTTGGAACGACTTGGAAAAAGTATAAGAAAGCATAAGCTTGTTTTATCAGATACATTGTAGTCATTTTGGGTTGTACATTCCAAATACCAAAGGCTGTTGTTCCGTGTTATTTAATAATAAATAGTATGTAAGTATTCTAAAAGTACATTCTGAGAACGAGTCATTATGTATATTGTTTAACATCTCCCTCTAGTGGCTCAATTGGAACACAACGCCTTCAAGTGCAGTAAAATGTAAATGTACAATACTGCATGATATCAGATAATGTACAAGTCTATGTAAGTAGTTGAGAGTAAAATGCAAGTATATGAAAATATGTGTAACACTTTATAGTGTTCAGTAATAAGCCATGTGTAAGGCATTTACATTTTTGGTCACCATTTATGATTACACCCACATTTGTTAAATGTTACTCACCTAGGTATTCTGACATTTATAAATTACTACTCTATACATTAATGATTAAACACAATAATGCAGGAGACCACAGCAGACACTTCAACCTCAACATACTGGTTATGAACACTACCACTACTCTCACTACATCCCTGCTGCCAGGTCAAGGGTCACGCCAGAACAGCTCTCTCAGAAGCTGTTTAGTGTGAATGAATATAGTGATTGGGTAACACACTAAATTATTCATAATGGATAAGTAAATAGTTTATAATTTATTTATCATTACTCCCACATTTGTTTTAGTAAGCTAGTTATTCACACATTTATTAACAACTTTTTATCGTCTCTAATAATGATTTATAAGATAATTCAAAAGATGTTTAATGAATTAACTTATAAACCATTAACTGATCATTAGTAAAGTAGTATTGCAGTCCCTAATCTAAAGTGAGGACTATTCATATTTTCTTAATACTTTATAAATGTTTTGAACAGTGACCAGTGTAATTTATCACAAAAAGATGGACATGCTATTGATATATTCCAGCAGTACCTGATGCTCCTTAAGTTCTCAAAATGACCTAGAACATATCAATGGTTAAACAATAAGCACACAACACAGAGGATGTTAAAGGAAATATATTGAACATTTTATTCAAAAACAGTCACATTGTTGTGGTAGTGTGCCGATGTAGTAACGTGTTTTGTCTGAAAATACTAGCATTCGTGTTTGTTGGCAGTGACTTTCAAAACCAAAGTGTGGATTGCAGTCACTCATTAGAGCAGTTCATAGACTGCTTACAGGGTAAGGGAACCGATATCTAAATACATAACTGAACATTACATTTAAAGGGTTACTACCTTTAACACACTACAAGTGTTTTTAACCAACATGGAGTCGACATTAAATTGACATCTGTGCACAGTGGGTATGGATTGTTTTCAGTATGTGAAGTGGCCATAGGATGACAGTAATCTGTGACTGAGAAGGATAACTTCATTCTATATGAAAGACAATTATGTCTGCTCTATAAAGTCAATTTCTAGCTGAACTTTCTGTGTTAGGTGAAAAGTGTGTCTCTGCCAAACTGAGAAGAGACCATCTGTCTGAATAATACCAGACTTCATTACAGGAGACTCCCTGAATATAATGGTCTTATTTTGATTAATGAACAAAATATGCACAACACATGTAAAACCAAACTTTCCTTATATTTACTCCACCTACCACCTGTTAACCCTAACAGTCCTGAGGCTCCAGCAAAAAAATGGTGTGCAGGATGGCGTGGTTGGTGCCGTTCAGTCTCTCACTCAGCGGCAATGGGCACTCTCCCCGTGGTGGAAGTTGGCCAGGTAGCCCTGCGGAGGAATTATTTGAATTAGCTCTATGTATAGTCCATATCCCGATTGATTGTGCCGTGGTTGATGCTTCAAGTTCCAGCAACGCAAAGCTGTCATGGAAGTTCTGGTTTATTGTGAAGTCAATAACTGCAAAAAAATAAGCCCCCTCATGTGCAATGAAACATGTTGTTTTGTGGCCTTCAGAGAGGCAAATATCAAAAGGTTAGAGTGTGATTAAAATGAGCCCACAGTGGCAACCCATGTGGTTACTGTGGAGTAGGCTAGTGTATAAGGAAAGTAGCCTTCCTAAACCCCCCCCCCCCCCCCCCCCCAGCCATATTCGAACTGTCACTAATTGTGCTGTCAATTGAAGTTCTTATTTTGTGTACTAGACAAAATTTGTATCTGAAACTTTTGGCAGGAATTCCTGTAACTTTGAGATAATTATCAAGTTAATACAACATTGTGATCACATTAATACAAGATAATTGTCACTTTAATATGTGATACTGAAATGATCTCATATTAACTTCTTAAATGTTAATTCACCAATTTAGGGGACTTTCATTTTCATTTAGATTCTGTGTTTAATATTCATATGTACACGTGTGATTGCAGAGTACAGTGAAAATCTCAGGCTCTGAGCTTGAACATGCAGGACTAAGTTAAATAAAATAATGAAAATGGTTATAAAAATAAAACATTTGAAATAGCATTATAAATACTTGTCCATTGGGTTGGAGGCAGAGTAAAAACTGCTAATGTTGTAGGGGGGAAGGACCATAGGGGGAGCAGCATGACCATTGAATGGATGTGGGGATCAAGTTAAGACAGACCTAATTTGTAAAGTATCCTGAGGTTGAAGAGTTGCTGTTGTGCTTTATTCCTCACGGTGTCTGTGTGGTTCTGGGTCAGTTTGACCCAGCAAGTTGACCTTGACCTTGGTCCATGTAATTATTGAATGCTTTGTCCTTGAAACAAGCTGCTTCATGCACCAGAATGGTGAAACCATGCTGATCACATTGATATCATGATGTCCCTATGATGCTCAGGCACTGAGGAACAGTGATCTGAAGTCAATTTGACCTTGACCTTTGTGTTAGTAACAAATTGTATTCTGTGCAGTAAAGGTCTATCCATGCTGATCACAAGGATATAGGTACAGTTGAAGTCGGAAGTTTACATACAGTTAGGTTGGAGTCATTAAAACTAGTTTTTCAAACACTCCACAAATGTCTTATTCACAAACTATAGTTTTGGCAAGTCGGTTAGGACATCTACTTTGTGCATGACACAAGTAATTTTCCCAACAATTATTTACAGAAAGATTATTTCACTTATAATTCACTGTATCACAATTCTAGTGGGTCAGAAGTTTACATACATTAAGTTGACTGTGCCTTTAAACAGCTTGGAAACATCCAGAAAATGATATCATGGCTTTAGAAGCTTCTGATAGACTAATTGACATCATTTGAGTCAATTGGAGGTGTACCTGTGGATGTATTTCAAGGCCTACCTTCAAACTCAGTGCCTCTTTGCTTGACATCATGGAAAATCAAAAGAAATCAGGCAGGACTTCAGGAAAAAAATCGTAGACCTCCACAAGTCTGGTTCATCCTTGGGAGCAATTTCCAAATGCTTGAAGGTACCACGTTCATCTGTACAAACAATAGTACGCAAGTACAGGAATGAGATGCGTTCTGTCTCCTAGAGATGAACGTACTTTGGTGCGAAAAGTGCAATCAATCCTAAAACAACAGCAAAGGACCTTGTGAAGATGCTGGAGAAAAAAAAGTACAAAAGTATCTATATCCACACTAAAAACCAGTCCTATATCGACATAACCTGAGAGGCCGCTCAGCAAGGAAGAAGCCACTGCTCCAAAACCGCCATAAAAAAGCCAGACTACGGTTTGCAACTGCACATGGGGACAAAAATCCTACTTTTTGGAGAAATGTCCTCTGGTCTGATGAAACAAATAAAGAACTGTTGGGCCATAATGACCATCGTTATGTTTGGAGGAAAAGGGGGATGCTTGCAAGCCAAAGAACACCATCCCAACTGTGAAGCACGGGGGTGGCAGCATCATCTAGTGGGGGTGCTTTGCTGCAGGAGGGTCTGGTGCACTTCACAAAATAGATGGCATCGTGGGGAAAGGAAAATTATGTGGATATATTGAAGCAACATCTCAAGACATCAGTCAGGAAGTAAAAACTTGGTCGCAAATGGGTCTTCCAAATGGACAATGACCTCAAGCATGCTTCCAAAGTAATGGCAAAATGGCTTAAGGACAAAAAAGTCAAGGTATTGGAGTGGCCATCACAGAGCCCTGACCTAAATTCTATGGAAAAGTTGTTGGCACATCTGAAAAAGCGTGTGCGAGCAAGGAGGCCTACAAACCTGACTCAGTTACACCAGCTCTGTCAGGAGGAATGGGCCAAAATTCACCCAACTTATTGTGGAGAAGCTTGTGGAAGGCTACCACGTTTGACCTAAGTTAACTCTTGTAACTACCCATCCCGGATCCAGGAGCGTAATCATCAACTGACACTAATTAGCATAACGCAACGGACATAAATATTACTAGAAAATAGTCATTATTCAAAATCACAAGTGAAATATATTGAAACACAGCTTAGCCTTTTGTTAATCACCCTGTCATCTCAGATTTTGCAAATATGCTTTACAGCCAAAGCAAGACAAGCATTTGTGTAAGTTTATCGATAGCCTAGCATAGCATTATGCCTAGCTAGCAGCAGGCAACCTGGTCACGAAAATCAGAAAAGCAATCAAATTAAATTGTTTACCTTTGATGAGCTTCGGATGTTTTCACTCAGAAGACTCCCAGTTAAATAGCAAATGTTCCTTTTTTCCAAAAATATTATTTTTGTAGCCGAAATAACTCGACCGGAAATTGCGGTCACGACAACGCTAAAAAATATTCAAAATTAGCTCCATAATATCGACAGAAACATGGCAAACGTTGTTTATAATCAATCCTCAAGGTGTTTTTCAAATATCTATTCGATAATATATCAACCGGGACAGATGGCTTCTTAGTAGGATAGAGAGAAACAATGGCCGCATTTGTCCTTTACGCACAAAACACTCTGAGAGGCTTCAGCTGACCACTGATGCAATGTTGACGTTCAGGCTCATTTTTCAAAATAAAAGCCTGAAACTATGTATTTTGACACTAGACACATTAGGGAAGCCATAGAAAAAGGAATCTGGTTGATATCTCATTCACTGCTCAATAGGGACGCATAGGAACTCAGAGGTTTCTAAATAAGAGTCACTTCCTGGTTTGATATTTCTCAGGGTTTTGCCTGCAATATCAGTTCTGTTATACTCACAGACAATATTTTGACAGTTTTGGAAACTTTAGAGTGTTTTCTATCCTAATCTGTCAATTATATGCATATTCTAGCATCTGGTCCTGAGAAATAGGCCGTTTACTTTGGGAACGTTATTTTTCCAAACATAAAAATAGTGCCCCCTAGCTTCAAGAGGATTATTATTCAAACTTAAATCCGTTTGACCAAATTTCTATCAGCATGTTGGGGATAGACGTCACGCTAGCGGAACAACTTCCATTTAAACTGGAGGGCGCGTAATTCAAATAAATTCAAATAATTATTATAGATTTTAAACATTTAGGTACACATAAGAGTCTTATATCGGCTGAAAGCTTAAATTATTGTTAATCTAACTGCACTGTCCAATTTACAGTGGCTATTACAGCGAAAACATTCCATGTGATTATTTGAGGCACAGGTTTCATACATTCACATATTAAAGATGAAATATTCACTTACTTTTTGAAAATCTTCCTCTGATTTGTCATCCAATGGGTCCCAGAGATAACATGTAGTGTCGTTTTGTTTAATAAAATCCTTCTTTATATCCCAAAAGGTCTGTTTAGTTGGCGCCATCGATTTGAGTAATCCATTCGTTCAACTTGCAGAGAAAGGAATCTGAAAACCTTCCCCTAAACTTTGTTTCAACAAGTCAAAATTCATTTGTATTTTCTCCTCAGACACGCTAAAATGTAATCAAATTATAATATATATTTCAGAAAGAAGTATGTTCAATAGGAAATAGGATTTTAGCAGGTGCCCAACTTCATCATTACGCGCGGTGACACGGATTTTGCAGACTGTGACCTCATACAAAAACTCTTATTTGTTTTTGAAGTTACAATCCTACAATGTGATTTTCTAGATTTTTTTTTTCTCATTTTGTCTGTCATAGTTGAAGTGCTGAAAATTACAGGCCTCTCTCATCTTTTTAAGTGGGAGAACTTGCACAATTGGTGGCTGACTAAATACTTTTTTGCCCCACTGTATATACACTGTACTCGATACCATCTACTGCATCTTGCCTATGCCGTTCTGTACCATCACTCATTCATATATCTTTATGTACATATTCTTTATCCCTTTACACTTGTGTGTATAAGATAGTAGTTTTGGAATTGTTAGGTTAGATTACTCGTTGGTTATTACTGCATTGTCGGAACTAGAAGCAAAAGCATTTCGCTACACTCGCATTAACATCTGCTAACCGTGTGTATGTGACAAATAAATTTAATTTGATTACTGTACCATTTGGTTTTTGAAAACAACTGCATCTGAAGTTCATTCACTCCCATTTGTTTTTGGGCAAAAATTAACCAATGAAAAAGGAATGAGGCTAAGGCTAAGTCGGAGAGCATTTGGTTTGTTTATTGCAGCTAAATGCCTATATTGACTCTGACATTTCAAGTACTGTCAATTGAAGTCTAGGTCCTACTTTTAGAGTGTGAACATAATATGTCTTGTTTTGTCTGTCCCCTGCAGGTAGACAGGTTATAGCAGCAGCTGCCACGGATGCGTGGAGAAACATCTGTTCCTCAACATGTCTGTCTTCCGCACACCAAGGTTCCTCCTGGTGCCACAGGCCCTCAGTGTGTCACTGTACAAGGGAGAGGATCAAGCTACAAGGCCAAATGCAGGCTAGTGCTGTCCCAGTTGGTTAAGCTAGAACCATAGCCCAGATACCTCACAGCACTGGCAGAGAACTGACATAAACCGGGTCATAACTATGGACTGGTGTTGGAGCTGCAGCCACATCCAGGCCACGCACTGACCACGGACATCTTCATATCCCACCACCCGGGGAAAGGCTGTCCCGTTCCAGTTGAGGGCTACCACTGTCATTATTGTATATAATTATCCAGCAATCCTGTTCAGCTCAGCTGCTGGTAATCATGAGGGAGCAGTTGGCAAAATGGAAGAGCTTCACTGGTCGCTGTATCCCTAATTATAAATAAACTATTTACTAATCCATTACAAATTCTTTAGTGTGATACCCACTCTCTATATTCACAGCATCTGAGAGAGCTGCTCTTAAGTGATCCCTGACCTGTCAGCAGTGATGTAGTGTTGAAGTGTCTTGCACTGTAGTTTTAAATAATTAACGCATATAATGTAGTAGTTATTTATAAATGTGAGAATATTTGAGTAAAATTTTGCAAATGTGGAATTAATAATAAATGGTTAACATTGTAAATGCCTTAGAAATGGTTTATAACTGAACATTATAAAGTGTTACCAATAATTGCATATTCTTACATTTTACCATCAACTACTTACACAATTTAGTTAGACCTGGATGTTATCTGATATCTTGCAGTATTGTACATTTCAACTTTACAGCGCTTGTTGCAGGCATTGTCCAAATTACACCACTAGAGGGTGATGTTAGACAATACATAGAATGACTCATGACATTCTTGAAATGAACTTTTAGAATACTTACATACTATTTATAATTTTGGTGTTTATTAGGATCCCCATTATCCACTGCAAAAGCATCAGCTAATCTTCCTGTGGTCCACATTAAATACCATGGGACATCAACAGGCTTTGATATTTGGAAAATACAACCCTAAAATTACTACAATGTATTTTATATATCATTAAGTAACATGGAACAACCACAGCCTTAGGTATTTGGAGTACACAATCTACAATGACTACAATGTCTTTTATAAAACAAGCTTATTCCTTCTCCAAGTCATTCCAATCCAATCCAGACAAAACATTCTGTATGAACACCACATGTATTTATGATGACAACACTGAGATAAGTAATGTCAGTATTGTTACAAGAAAGAAGAAATTACAACAATTCTATAACATAACTATATCAAACCTATGTTTGTCAAATTTAGGAGTAAAAACATAGGAACTATGAATGCCTTACCTTCAGAGTTAAAATATGTTTAGCTGTCACTCTGAACCATGGATAAAAGAAAGCATAAATTATTGGATTTATTAAGGAATTAACAAGTGGCAGAAAACGGATGAAAAGTGATAAATTGTCACTAAAAAAAGACAAAAAAAAGAAAACAAATAGAGATGGAATCCAAGAAATTAAATAGTTGACAACAACAATAGACAGAGTTTTTGCTGCTTTTCTCTCAGACTTATTTGCCTGTACAGTTTTAACACCAGACACACTGGCAGCCTCTTTTGAAAATACCTTTCTGGCCTGTGATCTGGCCACCACAAAGATTTTCAAATAAAGTGTTATAATAATAGAGCAAGGGACAACCATTGTAATTAAAATTTCAACGATATTAGCCCAGGTTATCCCTTCAACAATAAAACATTCATTCAAACACCTACTATGTACCTGTACATTTACAAAGCTTTTTACAATAGCAGCACGGTATATGATACAACAACACCAGGTAATGGATATACAACATGTCATTCTTGTTATTGTTGTTTTAGAGTGGTACGATAAGGGATCACACACAGCAACATAGCGGTCAATAGATATCAAGACCAAATTGCCCAGAGATAAAGAAGTACATAAAAAAGCCATATATAAGTGAAACACACAGAAATATTCCCCAAAACCCCAGCATGATTCCATTATTGCTACAGTCGTTACTGGTATCACAATCAGTCCCACCAGGAGATCTGACACAGCCAGAGAGAGGATGAGCAGGTTGGTTGGAGTGTGGAGCTGCTTGAAGTGAGAGATGGAGATGATCACCAGTACGTTCAAAAATACTGTAACTGCTGAAATCAATGACAAGAAGATGTACAGTGTTATGTAGATAGATGTTGATAGCAAATCCTTTCTGCAAGAAGAGTTTCTGTCTTGAAAACAGTATTGAACATCTTCATGTTTTTCCATTTGTAATAAAGGGTCCTGCTTCTGCTTGGTCCTGTGTGTGACCCTGTCAGGTCTGCCTTCTGACAAACTCTGAGCTCTGCCTCTCTATTTATTCTTGAGTTACTGACAGAAACTCCACCCTCTCCGGAGTCTCTCTGCACACACACACACACACACACACACACACACACACACACACACACACACACACACACACACACACACACGATCACACAAATTAACTAATGTTTAGATAAACAAATAATTTATGATGTAATGTATGAGAGGATTGGATGTTTCTGTGCCCACCTAGCCTGTCCTTTCAACCTTATTGATAGTTAGAAATGAGAATAAAGATACATTTTCTCAACTGAGCATTTTAATATGGAAAATATAGTATAGGTGATGTTGTGGTTACTCAAAGGCTATTTCACATGGGAAGTAGGATAACTGTGCAGACTAACTGGTTTGGGGGATGTCAGTGCTCAGTTTGGCCCATAATCCACAACCTCAGGAGACATGACGGCACACTACATGTCAGCTAGTCAGTGTGTAGGAAAGTTGACAGTAGGGAAGTTGACAGTAGGGAAGTTGACAGTAGGGAAGTTGACAGTAGGAAAGTTGACAGTAGGGAAGTTGACAGTAGGAAAGTTGACAGTAGGGAAGTTGACAGTAGGGAAGTTGACAGTAGGAAAGTTGACAGTAGGGAAGTTGACAGTAGGGAAGTTGACAGTAGGGAAGTTGACAGTAGGGGAGTTGACAGTAGGGAAGTTGACAGTAGGGAAGTTGACAGTAGGAAAGTTGACAGTAGGGAAGTTGACAGTAGGGAAGTTGACAGTAGGGAAGTTGACAGTAGGGAAGTTGACAGTAGGAAAGTTGACAGTAGGGAAGTTGACAGTAGGGAAGTTGACAGTAGGGAAGTTGACAGTAGGAAAGTTGACAGTAGGGAAGTTGACAGTAGGGAAGTTGACAGTAGGGAAGTTGACAGTAGGGAAGTTGACAGTAGGAAAGTTGACAGTAGGGAAGTTGACAGTAGGGAAGTTGACAGTAGGGAAGTTGATGAGATGGCTTAAGTCTATGCTGCACTACAAAGACAAAACGCAGTAACTACGAATTCAGTTATATTATCTTATTAATGTGGTATTTAGTTTCCTGACACAGGAACAAGCCATTTGATCCGAATATATAATGGTGTATCAGAAAGTACTGTCTAGACAGAAAAAGACGTGAAAGTCAGATTTAGCAGTAAAATAAATTACGTAGTAACTGTGTTTTGTCTTTGTAGGGCCTTATGGGGTATGCACTAGAGCACATGCAGTCAAAATGAATAGTGGCATTACATATGAACATTCCATAGACGTTTAGAAATGTCCATCTGAACTGACTTATGAACTATACTTCTTCAAGTTGAGGGAGAATTTGTCTCAGTTACATCATTGGAACAAATACTATTTGTCAGACATCAGAACAACAACACTGTATTCTGACCCAATCACCCCTTGATGTTGTTTTCCTTTTCTGGTGTGTTCTCTGATTTAAACAAAATAAGACGAAGTAATGTAATTTCCATTTAATTTAGTTGAATCAATCATCTCAAAATCACTTATAAAATAACCTTTCAGAAAAAAATGACAAATCTTTTGGAACAATTCAATATTAGCCATTTAATCAAGTTAGCCCTCCGGGGCGGCAGGGTAGCCTAGTGAGTAGAGCGTTAGACTAGTTGGACTAGTAACCGAAGTCAAATCCCCGAGCTGACAAGGTAAAAATCTGTTGTTCTGCCCCTGAACAGGCAGTTAACTCACTGTTCGTAGGCCGTCATTGTAAATAAGAATTTTTTCTTAACTGACTTGCCTCGTTAAATAAAGGTTAAAAAAAACAGCTTCAGCGGTAGCCCCCAGACCCTGGGCACAAGGACCACCTATAATACAAGTCTAAATACTGTTCTGTAACAGTAAACAGTGTGATTGTGTGAATCAGACAAACACTTTATAATAACATTCAGTAATAAAGCATTTACAGGCCTTTACAGTTTTGTGACCATTTATGAATCATTTCTCCCATATTTGTTAAATGTTAGTAAGCTAGGTATTTTCACATTTATAAATAACTTTTAATGAGTCATTGGATTATGTATATTTAAACCATTTACTAATCAATAGTACTAATCAAATATTTTTGCAGTCCCTAATCTAAAGTGAGACCTATTTAGACTTTTGAAATAATTAATCACTATTTTGAGTGACCAGGGTAATTTCTCACAATAAGTTGGACATGCCATTGGTAGACGATGAAGGTTTCAAAATGACTTGGAGCATATCAAATATATGGGGGATTGGAAATGATGCAGACAATTACATTGATGGAAGCAACAATCTATCCGCAATATTAAAGCTGATCCACCCCTTAATTTTTATTTTTTTATTTTTAAATATGTACCGTATAATGTGAGTGTGGCAGGCTTACAATGATAGCAAAAAAACAACATTGAGAGTAGCACCAGGGTCAGCGCAGAGGGGGTACGCAGCTGGAGGTTGAATGTTTCACAAGCATTTCGCTACACTCGCATTAACATCTGCTAACCATGTGTATGTGACCAATAAAAATGTATTTGACTAGAAATGTTTGAAGGGATACGGGACTATAAAAAGTTTGGGAACAACTGCTCTAGGTCATTTTATAAAAAAATATAAAGCATTTATATAAAAATATTTATTTTAGCTCTGTGTTGTGTGATTATTGTTTAACCATTGATATGTTCTAGGTCATTCTGAGACCTTAAGGGGCAGCTGAACTCAACCAACTCTTCTGGTTGAAAAAGGCCGATGTTGCATCGATATTAGTCAGGAACATTGATTCTAGTGTATAAAAGTGTAAATCGCATAATTTTGGTAGTATCTCACAAAACATATATATATTTTTTCATTTAAGTAACCTGGTATTTTCCTAGATCACTTGTATATTTGATGGTTGAGTTTTGAGTTGAGTCCTGCCCACTAACAGGGGATGGTGTAACGCCAGAATTGTCATGCATGGAGAAACAGCTGCACAGATTGCGCTCTAACCAATCCTACAATAGAACCAGTGAAACAGAACAGTGAGACAGACCTGCAGCAACTCAGACCTGTTAATAACATACGACAACACACACTTGTTAACATGAGACAACACATCACCAATATTATGTTGAAAGAACACTTGGCTCCTAGCCCTTTATGGAGTGGCCACTTGTTGATGTGTTTGATTAGTGATCACTCCAGTCTGCCACTGATTTTTCAAGTGACAATTGAGACAATGTGCTCTTGCATCCCAACTGCCACTTGTCAATATTTCCAAATACAAAACCCATTTGTGAGCATCTTGTGTTACGCCGCAACCTGTTTTGTAACATGAAACACTGCCAGACAGACACATACAGTATTAGAAAATGAGAACGTTGTCAAAACGGAGCGGTCGCCATCCGGCAGAGACTTTATAAGTTGATTTAGCTAACTGTCCAATGTGCTACTAGCTAGCTTCATAACAGCGACTTTATAAGTTGATTTAGCTAACTGTCCAATGTGCTACTAGCTAGCTTCATAACAGCGACTTTATAAGTTGATTTAGCTAACTGTCCAATGTGCTACTAGCTAGCTTCATAACAAAGTTAGCTGATTTAGGTCATGTGGACTAGATTAGGGTAACCAGACGTCCACATTTTCCGGGCACAGTCCCCGTTTTTGGTGGCCTGTCCCCGGTTGGAGCTGTCCCCGGAAATGTCCCCGTTTTTAACTGTGCGTTATAAACAGACTGCAAAGGGAAATAATATTATACGTGGCAAGACCAGGCAGCAGAGCCTACGGGTTGACGTCTCAATCGCGTTGTGCTTGTTTTGTCCAGCAGAGGGGGCTGCTCGATGTAGCAGCTTCACTCACTCTTCTTCTTCTAACTACTTGTTCGCGTTAGTTTTAGAGAAAACTGCTGTGGAAAACTCGGCCAGAAGCTAGCAAGTGTCAAGTGAATCCACAACATCCCCACAAACAAACAAAGCTACACTCGTTTGAGATACTAATGATGTTATAATGTCACAATTTATTATATAGATAGATGATCTGCTCTATAAGGTTTTAAATAGGTTATGTTAGCTAACATTAGCTATGTCGACTAAGTTATCTAGCTAGGTTAGCCAGCTACTGTCATGGTAGCTAGGTAAAAAAACGTTCACATGTAAACATGCAGTGGACGGGCTATATTGAAAATATGATTATATTAAATTAACGCACAATTAATTATCAGAATATTTATTTGTAGATTACAATTTTAATGGTTTGGCATTATAAGTAGTGTGAAAATATATTTTGAAATTTGCATGGATAACATTAGCATAATGTTTTCTGTTAGAGTGGAGAGGAGGAAGACTGGATAGGAATGGTCTGGCACCCATGCAAACTACGCAACTAGTGGGGGTTGTATTGGCTGCTTGTTCGGTCAATAATAACCAATTGTTAGACAAACCTGAGACACCTGTAGCAACCCGAATGTTCTCATCCGGGGTAGGGGTAGTGACCACTAAAACAGCAGAACCCCACCCATCCCTGTGCTGGGGTAGGGTATGTGGCTTTGCCATACTGTCACGCACCGTCACAGAAGTAGGCTGTGGTTGTGGCGTAAAGCAGATATATAGTGTGAAATAGACTTCAGTCCTGCTGATATCTACATATGGGGACAACGTAAAAACCTGGCAACCCATAGTGGTCCCAGGTCGTACAATCAGCTTTAGTTGAAAACCAGTGCGTGAAAGTGTATGCCGTTTGCGCCAGGCAAGGACAACCCGTCCCTTGGAATAGCTGGACCAGTCATGCCCCGTTTCCGCCACCAGGTTTTTCCAAGACCACTCACCATATCCCCCTTTGGTTATATACCAGTTAAAACTGGAATAAGTCCTGGCAGGTAGCCCCAGACTATTTCGCGCATTACCCAAAAGGCTCCAAGGCAGGTAAGCGGTGGTGGTGGCATTGAAAGGCAAACACAAGGTGGTGCTCTTCAACTCCTGGGGGGTGAACTTAGTGACCCCCACCTCACGCCTAGAAACGGTATGGTCTTGTGGTAGATAAGAGGGAAAAGAGAGAGAGTTAGTTTCACCTGGCAGAGTAGAATTCAGTGTGTGAATCTGTAGTGGGTGCATCTGTTGGTCTATAAGCCATGTGAGTGTGCATACAGTGACTCCTCCTATGAGAAGAATAATAACAAACAGGGGTCCGGAGATCCGGTGTGACTTAGTCAGTGAATATGGGGCTGAACCTCCCATTTTCCCTGGCTAAATAGATGTAGAATTTGGGACCGAATGTAGACCACTTAGGTCAGTTCTGACTTCTGTCAGTGTGCGGGAAGGGGTTGGAGCTGGTGTACAATGTGTGAGGTGGTGCCAAGGTGCGCCCAATTTACCTTTGACCTGGACTGAGTGTGAAGTAACCTCCTTCACTTCGTACGGACCAGTCCACCTGGGTTCCAGCCACTTTCTTTTGTGGACCTTTACCCTTACCCAGTCTCCAACTTTTACCTTCAGTGGTGGCGTGTCCCCCGGCAGCTCCCCCTTCTGGACCTTGTGAACCTGGGTAGAGAGTGCTGCAGAGAGAACCGTCAGTTTTTTCACATAATTAGACATTACAATTTATTGCACATCAAGGGCGGGCATATGACCTCCCTCCATTGGTGGGCCAGGCATGACTCTACCAGTCATTATCTCATGAGGAGAGAGATGGGTGCCTGACCCTGGTGAGGCTCTCATGGCCATCAACGCCAGGGGCAGGGCTTCGACCCATTTCAACTTCGATCCGGCACATACGTTTGACTTGCGCGTTCCATGAGACCTTGGGATTGTGGCCTATAACTGATTTCGCATCCTCCCCCGCCGTTGGAATTGCCTCTACCCATTTGGAAAACCTATCCACCATCACTAATAGGTATTGTTTCCCATTAACCACATTATTCGTCCCCATGTCAGTGTAATCTATGCTAATATCCTGAAATCATGTCTTAGGTACTGGGTATGAGCCCATTGGTGTTCGATATGGTTTCTTTGGGTTGTGTCTGTCACAAACATTGCATTCATCACAAAATAAATCATCGTCATAAAATAAGTCAGTCATATTTTTTATGTGAGGGTGCCACCAGATGTGCGAGGCCTTTTGGAGGGTCTTTAGTTTGCCTTCGTGTGTGGGGCCATGTGTTTCTCATAAAAGTTCTGGGTCCATCAGTGTGGACTGCTTCATGGGCATAGGCTGAGTCTCTATAGATATTCACAGTCTTTCCTTTTCCTCTGATGAGGGCCTGTGTCAATCCGATGATTTCAGCTAATTGGGCCGATGCTGGTTGAGGGATGATGGCTGATTGAAGGGTGACATCACGAGGTGAGCTGTTTTTTCAATAGCTTTTGCTACTGCAGCAACGTATCTGGAGCATGTTGTCTGTCCTACCTCAATGTGGTCAAGTTTGGAAGAGTAGTACATCAAGACCCTTATCTCCCCCTCTTGTTTCTGGAATAGGACGGATGAGGTGAATCCTTCCCTTTCAGAAACATCCAAATGGAACTTGTTCTTGTAGTCAGGTGCAGTCAGAGCTGCTGCCGCTGATAGATCTGTTTTCAGGAGTGCTATGGCTGTTGATGCTTCAGCCGTCCAGGCCAGGGGTGCATGGAGGTTCCTTGATCGTAGGATGACCGGTGCTGCCACCCCCTCTGGGCCACACACAATGGTACAACACCTGATAGGTGGGGTCAGGTGCATCATGTCTTCGTCCCAGTCTGCAGTGTAGAGGCAGTCATCAGTTTCTGTTGCATTGAGTGTGCAATGCATCTCAGCTTGGGAAGTCTTATATGGGTGCAGAGTGTAGATTTGAGCTTTCAGTTGGTTGAACTTAAACTGGATGTGAGGGGTGGCAGGCCCTGTGGGTAGGCATTTTAGCCAGTACACTTCTGGGGTTTCAGACAGTGTGGGCATCTTTTATGGCCAGGGCATGGTGTTCCCTGCCATACCTTGCTGCTGCATGTGGCTGGGTCCTGGGTGGTTGTATTGTAGAGGAAGGAGTCCTCTTCTTCCTCCTCCTCATCCTGTGTTCGTGGCTTTGGCTAGTTGTGTTTTCATTGCAGTTGGTGTAGCCATGTAGCGGCTCCTCCATGTAGGCTGGGCATCTGTCCCATCAATGTGGTCTTCCAAGGCTGGTACTCAACGAAGCGTGGATCAGCTGCTGGGCGTAGGGGAAGTTGGTAGGCCCCTTCCTGCTCCTTTCAGTGCTTGTGTCAAGCCTATGATTTCATCTAATTGTCTGTGTTTGGAGTAGAGGAGAACTGAATAAGACCGTGGCCTTCTCTCTTTAGGAGGCCCGGTTGAGATCCACCTTCCCTTCCTTGTGGGTAGTTCGGCAGGGACCCACCTGGGCCTTGTAGTACTGTGGGGCTTGAGCAATCAGGCCTTTCTTCACAGACGAGGTGGCCTTCTTGAATCCCCACAGTCATGTTCCCTTTTAGCTGTCCTCCCTGCACCATAAAGACCGGGGCCTGTATGGCTGCTGGTGTGGTGTGGGTTTTAAATGGGTTGTGTGGGAGGTGCGTGAATGGATTTTGTGAATAGAGAGGTGGCACTTCAGTCTTCTCTTCCTGTGGCAGTGGCGGGTATAGAGAGAGCGGGGCCGATGGGGTGGTCACGGTGGGCGGTGGTGTGTTGTGGTTGTTGATTGTGCCTTCTCTGACGTCATCTGAGGCCCCAGCAAGCACACCCATCATATCAGGTTTCTTTTGTGGGCGTGTCCTTTTTGTCTCCTCTATTGCCCATGTCCCTATTCTCAGCTCAGCCTCAGCTCTCTCTCTCTCCTTCGTTCCTTCCTTCTTGAAAAAATGGCTGCTATTCCTTTCTGCCTCACTCTCTTTCCCGTGCCTGACTGCCTCCTCTAATTCTCTTTCCATAGCGCTGAGTTGTTCCCTTGACGGGGCAACTCCACTAATGTAACCTGCCTGGGTCCATCTCAGCCTAATTCCCCCCCATATCTTCTTTATTGATTTATATTCCTGTTTTCCTCCTGCCCTTTCCTGTATTCTCTGATCTAAATATTTGTTGAATTTGAGTTTGGGAACGGTAATTGAGGCCATATTGACTATTCACTATGTCTGGGTCCTATAAAAAATAATGTAAAACAATTAAAAAACAGCTAAATGTGCTAACAAGACATTGCACTATGGCCCTCAGCAAATATGTGCACTTAGCCCGTCACTTGGCCGAAACCAGCAATGTATCCCTGGTGCCAACACAGACTTATCTCTCGTGTCTCACCCTCGTGCACAAAGAGTTTTGTAGAATTACTGTACTATAATATCGAAAAGGGATATTCGCAAGATAATTATGCGTCTAGGGTATTTTATTGGAGTAATTTTACAGCTTCACACATTTCTACTGCCTGGCGAAATGTTAGTGTCCCAAACGCCTACTTTTGGGTCAATGACAATGCATTCATATGCCTTCTATAATATTTGTCAAATTAATTCTAGGCAACCCCAACAGCACAAAGGGAACAGAAATCAATTCGTTACATCGCACGGCGGCCGCACAACCCCGCCCAAACTTTTGACTCGGCGGTCAAATTTAGAGCCGGTAGTCAGTATCCCTCGGTCTCATGGAACGGTGAATCAGTGACATTAAACTGGAGAGATCAGGTTTAATTCCTTCACTCCTAGTCCAATTATTTAGCTTATTAACTGATGCTCCTAGTGGGATGCCAACTCCACTAGTCCCAGTCTTAAATATACGTCTCGATCAATTAACAAAACATTTCATCATCTCATTCATATTTCATTTCACTGAGTTATCGAATCCCTCACCGTAACACCTAACCGATTGCCACATCGACTATTGCCAGACTATATGGATCCGATTAAAACAGTGTATCACATTCCATCAAATTCTGTTATCAAATCCTTCACTGTAACACCTAGCCGATTTACATATCAACTATTGCCAGACTATATGGATTAGATTTTAAACAATATATCACATTCTGTCCTCCAATTCCTCACCGTTACACCCAGCCGATTTACATATCAACTATTGCCAGACTATTTGAATCAGATTTGAACAATATATTTACACAGATATCATTATGCAAATGCCTTTGGTTATCGGATAATTTTTTCATCAATTTAAGGGCAATTCATACTCACGCACTCAGTACTCCTGATCATAATTTGGATATTGACTATGATATAATATGCAGATTTTGATTTAACAGGTTCTGCTTACCTTATAGTGTCGAGCTCTTTGATCAGTTTCCTGAGGCGAGTTGAATCCCCGATGGCTCCTGTAGACAGGTCGCCCGTCCTTCTAGAATCTGTCGTCAACTTGTCTTTTCTCTCATCAAGTCTATGGACCGAATTCATGGGTTTCAACCATCCTCTTGCTACCAATTTGTTAATGATTAGTTATTGGAGAAACGAGACCAAGATGAGACTCTGGACAAGGCGGATACGGTATAATAAAGGCCGTTTATTCATGCGTAATGATATTTGGCAAAACGTGCTGCACGGCCCCCTTTCGTCTAGTTCTTAAGGAACTATCAGAAAAAGAGGCCTAAAACATATTGTGCAGTTCATTTATACATTGAAATGACGTAGGTAGATTCTGGTAGTCCTGGCTTCTGGTAGGTTGCTTGTAGGTGATAGACAGTCCTCTCCAGCCTGATGTCAGTATCCCATTGGTTCTCGACAGAGTTCTTTGTCTTTGGAGCCCATCCCAAAGGGTTTTGAGTGTGTGCGTGTATTTATGGGTTTTCAGTGTGTATATTATCTTAGTCAGCCACCCGTGTGGGGGTTTCCAGTGTAGTTAGTATATAGAGAAACAGAGAGAGGGTATAACACAGAGTGCAAGATATTATTGCATAGTTAAGCACAGGCAGACAACAGTCAGTGAATGCGTTATTACATGCTTTAATATGTTATTACACCAGTTAGATAGCAAATGTTCCTTTTTTCTAAAAATATTAAGTTTGTTCTTCACGTTTGGCTGAGAATTCGACCGGAAATTGTGGTCACGACAACGCTAAAAAATATTCAAAATTAGCTCCATAATATCGACAGAAACATGGCAAACGTTGTTTATAATCAATCCTCAAGGTGTTTTTCAAATATCTATTCGATAATATATCAACCGGGACAGATGGCTTCTTAGTAGGATAGAGAGAAACAATGGCCGCATTTGTCCTTTACGCACAAAACACTCTGAGAGGCTTCAGCTGACCACCGACGCAATGTTGACGTTCAGGCTCATTTTTCAAAATTAAAGCCTGAAACTATGTATTGTGACACTAGACACATTAGGGAAGCCATAGAAAAATGAATCTGGTTGATATCTCATTCACTGCTCAATAGGGACGCATAGGAACTCAGAGGTTTCTAAATAAGAGTCACTTCCTGGTTTGATATTTCTCAGGGTTTTGCCTGCAATATCAGTTTCCAAATATTTTGACAGTTTTGGAAACTTTAGAGTGTTTTCTATCCTAATCTGTCAATTATATGCATATTCTAGCATCTGGTCCTGAGAAATAGGCCGTTTACTTTGGGAACGTTATTTTTCCAAACATAAAAATAGTGCCCCCTAGCTTCAAGAGGTTATTAATGCAGGTAAACTTAAATCCGTTTGACCAAATTTCTATCAGCATGTTGGGGATAGACGTCACGCTAGCGGAACAACTTCCATTTAAACTGGAGGGCGCGTAATTCAAATAAATTCAAATAATTATTATAGATTTTAAACATTTAGGTACACATAAGAGTCTTATATCGGCTGAAAGCTTAAATTATTGTTAATCGAACTGCACTGTCCAATTTACAGTGGCTATTACAGCGAAAACATTCTATGTGATTGTTTGAGGAGTAAAAATATTTTTTCCAAAGGCACAGGGTTCATACATTCACATATTAAAGATGAAATATTCACTTACTTTTTGAAAATCTTCCTCTGATTTGTCATCCAATGGGTCCCAGAGATAACATGTAGTGTCGTTTTGTTTAATAAAATCCTTCTTTATATCCCAAAAAGTCTGTTTAGTTGGCGCCATCGATTTGAGTAATCCATTCGTTCAACTTGCAGAGAAAGGAATCTGAAAACCTTCCCCTAAACTTTGTTTCAACAGATCAAAATTAATTTGTATTTTCTCCTCAGACACGCTAAAATGTAATCAAATTATAATATATATTTCAGAAAGAAGTTTGTTCAATAGGAAATAGGATTTTAGCAGGTGCCCAACTTCATCATTACGCGCGGTGACATGGATTTTGCAGACTGTGACCTCATACAAAAACTCTTATTTGTTTTTGAAGTTACAATCCTACAATGTGATTTTCTAGATTTTTTTTTTCTCATTTTGTCTGTCATAGTTGAAGTGCTGAAAATTACAGGCCTCTCTCATCTTTTTAAGTGGGAGAACTTGCACAATTGGTGGCTGACTAAATACTTTTTTGCCCCACTGTATATACACTGTACTCGATACCATCTACTGCATCTTGCCTATGCCGTTCTGTACCATCCCTCATTCATATATCTTTATCTACATATTCTTTATCCCTTTACACTTGTGTGTATAAGATAGTAGTTTTGGAATTGTTAGGTTAGATTACTCGTTGGTTATTACTGCATTGTCGGAACTAGAAGCACAAGCATTTCGCTACACTCGCATTAACATCTGCTAACCGTGTGTATGTGACAAATAAATTTAATTTGATTACTGTACCATTTGGTTTTTGAAAACAACTGCATCTGAAGTTCATTCACTCCCATTTGTTTTTGGGCAAAAATTAACCAATGAAAAAGGAATGAGGCTAAGGCTAAGTCGGAGAGCATTTGGTTTGTTTATTGCAGCTAAATGCCTATATTGACTCTGACATTTCAAGTACTGTCAATTGAAGTCTAGGTCCTACTTCTAGAGTGTGAACATAATATGTCTTGTTTTGTCTGTCCCCTGCAGGTAGACAGGTTATAGCAGCAGCTGCCACGGATGCGTGGAGAAACATCTGTTCCTCAACATGTCTGTCTTCCGCACACCAAGGTTCCTCCCGGTGCCACAGGCCCTCAGTGTGTCACTGTACAAGGGAGAGGATCAAGCTACAAGGCCAAATGCAGGCTAGTGCTGTCCCAGTTGGTTAAGCTAGAACCAGAGCCCAGATACCTCACAGCGCTGGCAGAGAACTGACATAAACCGGGTCATAACTATGGACTGGTGTTGGAGCTGCAGCCACATCCAGGCCACGCACTGACCACGGACATCTTCATATCCCACCACCCGGGGGAAGGCTGTCCCGTTCCAGTTGAGGGCTACCACTGTCATTATTGTATATAATTATCCAGCAATCCTGTTCAGCTCAGCTGCTGGTAATCATGAGGGAGCAGTTGGCAAAATGGAAGAGCTTCACTGGTCGCTGTATCCCTAATTATAAATAAACTATTTACTAATCCATTACAAATTCTTTAGTGTGATACCCACTCTCTATATTCACAGCATCTGAGAGAGCTGCTCTTAAGTGATCCCTGACCTGTCAGCAGTGATGTAGTGTTGAAGTGTCTTGCACTGTAGTTTTAAATAATTAACGCATATAATGTAGTAGTTATTTATAAATGTGAGAATATTTGAGTAAAATTTTGCAAATGTGGAATTAATAATAAATGGTTAACACTGTAAATGCCTTAGAAATGGTTTATAACTGAAAAAGTGTTACCAATAATTGCATATTCTTACATTTTATCATCAACTACTTACACAATTTAGTTAGACCTGGATGTTATCTGATATCTTGCAGTATTGTACATTTCAACTTTACAGCGCTTGTTGCAGGCATTGTCCAAATTACACCACTAGAGGGTGATGTTAGACAATACATAGAATGACTCATGACATTCTTGAAATGAACTTTTAGAATACTTACATACTATTTATAATTTTGGTGTTTATTAGGATCCCCATTATCCACTGCAAAAGCATCAGCTAATCTTCCTGTGGTCCACATTAAATACCATGGGACATCAACAGGCTTTGATATTTGGAAAATACAACCCTAAAATTACTACAATGTATTTTATAAAACAAGCTTATTCCTTCTCCAAGTCATTCCAATCCAATCCAGACAAAACATTCTGTATCAACACCACATGTATTTATGATGACAACACTGAGATAAGTAATGTCAGTATTGTTACATGAAAGACGAAATTACAACAATTCTATAACATAACTATATCAAACCTACATTCGTCAAATTTAGGAATAAAAACATAGTACTATGAACGCCTTACCTTCAGAGTTAAAATATGTTTAGCTGTCACTTTGAACCAAGGATAAAAGAAAGCATAAATTATTGGATTAATTAAGGAATTAACAAGAGGCAGAAAACGGATGAAAAGTGATAAATTGTCACTTAAAAATGACAAAAAAAAGAAAACAAATAGAGATGGAATCCAACAAATGAAATAGTTGACAACAACAATAGACAGAGTTTTTGCTGCTTTTCTCTCAGACTTATTTTCCTGTACAGTTTTAACACCAAACACACTGGCAGCCTCTTTTGAAAATACCTTTCTGGCCTGTGATCTGGCCACCACAAAGATTTTCAAATAAAGTGTTATAATAATAGAGCAAGGGACAACCATTGTAATTAAAATTTCAACGATATTAGCCCAGGTTATCCCTTCAACAATAAAACATTCATTCAAACACCTACTATGTACCTGTACATTTACAAAGCTTTTTACAATAGCAGCACGGTATATGATACAACAACACCAGGTAATGGATATACAACATGTCATTCTTGTTATTGTTGTTTTAGAGTGGTACGATAAGGGATCACACACAGCAACATAGCGGTCAATAGATATCAAGACCAAATTGCCCAGAGATAAAGAAGTACATAAAAAAGCCATATATAAGTGAAACACACAGAAATATTCCCCAAAACCCCAGCATGATTCCATTATTGCTACAGTCGTTACTGGTCTCACAATCAGTCCCACCAGGAGATCTGACACAGCCAGAGAGAGGATGAGCAGGTTGGTTGGAGTGTGGAGCTGCTTGAAGTGAGAGATGGAGATGATCACCAGTAGGTTCAAAAATACTGTAACTGCTGAAATCAATGACAAGATGATGTACAGTGTTATGTAGATAGATGTTGATAGCAAAGCCTTTCTGCAAGAAGAGTTTCTGTCTTGAAAACAGTATTGAACATCTTCATGTTTTTCCATTTGTAATAAAGGGTCAAAATGCTGAGGTCCTGCTCCTGCTTGGTCCTGTGTGTGACCCTGTCAGGTCTGCCTTCTGACAAACTCTGAGCTCTGCCTCTCTATTTATTCTTGAGTTACTGACAGAAACTCCACCCTCTCCGGAGTCTCTCTGCACACACACACACACACACACACACACACACACACACACACACACACACACACACACACACACACACACACACACACACACACACGATCACACAAATTAACTAATGTTTAGATAAACAAATAATTTATGATTTAATGTATGAGAGGATTGGATGTTTCTGTGCCCACCTAGCCTGTCCTTTCAACCTTATTGATAGTTAGAAATGAGAATAAAGATACATTTTCTCAACTGAGCATTTTAATATGGAAAATATAGTATAGGTGATGTTTTGGTTACTCAAAGGCTATTTCACATGGGAAGTAGGATAACTGTGCAGACTAACTGGTTTGGGGGATGTCAGTGCTCAGTTTGGCCCATAATCCACAACCTCAGGAGACATGACGGCACACTACATGTCAGCTAGTCAGTGTGTAGGAAAGTTGACAGTAGGGAAGTTGACAGTAGGGAAGTTGACAGTAGGGAAGTTGACAGTAGGAAAGTTGACAGTAGGAAAGTTGACAGTAGGGAAGTTGACAGTAGGGAAGTTGACAGTAGGAAAGTTGACAGTAGGGAAGTTGACAGTAGGAAAGTTGATAGTAGGAAAGTTGACAGTAGGGAAGTTGACAGTAGGGAAGTTGACAGTAGGAAAGTTGACAGTAGGGAAGTTGACAATAGGGAAGTTGACAGTAGGAAAGTTGACAGTAGGGAAGTTGACAGTAGGAAAGTTGACCTTAGGAGAGTTGACAGTAGGGAAGTTGACAGTAGGGAAGTTGACAGTAGGGAAGTTGACAGTAGGGAAGTTGACAGTAGGAAAGTTGACAGTAGGGAAGTTGACAGTAGGGAAGTTGACAGTAGGGAAGTTGACAGTAGGGAAGTTGACAGTAGGGAAGTTGACAGTAGGAAAGTTGACAGTAGGGAAGTTGACAGTAGGGAAGTTGACAGTAGGGAAGTTGACAGTAGGGAAGTTGACAGTAGGAAAGTTGACAGTAGGGAAGTTGACAGTAGGGAAGTTGACAGTAGGGAAGTTGACAGTAGGAAAGTTGACAGTAGGGAAGTTGACAGTAGGGAAGTTGACAGTAGGGAATTTGACAGTAGGGAAGTTGACAGTAGGAAAGTTGACAGTAGGGAAGTTGACAGTAGGAAAGTTGACAGTAGGGAAGTTGACAGTAGGGAAGTTGATGAGATGGCTTAAGTCTATGCTGCCCTACAAAGACAAAACGCAGTAACTACGAATTCAGTTATATTATCTGATTAATGTGGTATTTAGTTTCCTGACACAGGAACAAGCCATTTGATCCGAATATATAATGGTGTATCAGAAAGTACTGTCTAGACAGAAAAAGACGTGAAAGTCAGATTTAGCAGTAAAATAAATTACGTAGTAACTGTGTTTTGTCTTTGTAGGGCCTTATGGGGTATGCACTAGAGCACATGCAGTCAAAATGAATAGTGGCATTACAAATGAACATTCCAGACGTTTAGAAATGTCCATTATGAACTAAATTATGAACCATACTTCTTCAAGTTGAGGGAGACTTTGTCTCAGTTACATCATTGGAACAAATACTATTTGTCAGACATCAGAACAACAACACTGTATTCTGACCCAATCACCCCGTAATGTTGTTTTCCTTTTCTGGTGTGTTCTCTGATTTAAACCAAAAAAGACAAAGTCATGTAATTTCCATTTAATTTAGTTGAATCAATCATTTCAAAATCACTTATAAAATAACCTTTCAGAAAAAAATGACAAATATTTTGGAATAATTCAATATTAGCCATTTAATCAAGTTAGCCCTCCGGGGCGGCAGGGTAGCCTAGTGAGTAGAGCGTTAGACTAGTTGGACTAGTAACCAAAGTCAAATCCCCAAGCTGACTGTCACGTTCTGACCTCTATTTCCGTTGTTTTGTATTTATTTAGTATGGTCAGGGCGTGAGTTGGGTGGGCAGTCTATGTTTGTTTTTCTATGTTCTGGGGCATTTCTATGTTTTCGGCCTAGTATGGTTCTCAATCAGAGGCAGGTGTCATTAGTTGTCTCTGATTGAGAATCATACTTAGGTAGCCTGGGTTTCACTGTGTGTTTGTGGGTGATTGTTCCTGTCACTGTGTTTGTTGTCACAGGATAGGCTGTATAGGTTTTCACGTTCCGTTTGTTGTTTTGTAGATTTGAGTTATTTCATGTATCGTTCAGTTTTCCATTAAAGAACATGAATAACCACCACGCTGCTTTTTGGTCCGCTTCTCCTCCTACAGACGAACGTCGTTACAGAATCACCCACCACAACAGGACCAAGCGGCGTGGTAACGGGCAACAGCAACAGCAGGAGAAGGAACAGAGGCAGCAGCAGCAGGAACAGCAACAGCGAGATCAGGATTTTGGGACATGGGAGCAGAATCTGGACTACACAACTTTGGAGGAGATAGACAGGTGGGCGGTCGACCCAGGGAGAGTGCCGGAGCCCGCCTGGGATTCGATGGAACAGTGCGCGGAAGGTTACAGGAGAATGAGGTTGGCGAAGCAAGCACGGCAGCGCGGACGGAAGCCCGAGAGTCAGCCCCAAAAATTTCTTGGGGGGGGGGCACAGGGGGAGTGTGGCAGAGTCAGGAGTCAGACCTGAGCCAACTCCCCCCGTTTATCGTGAGGAGCCAAGGAGGAGCTCAGAACCAGAGCTGGTGTTGGAGGTGAGCGAAGCAGAGACTGTGAAGGAGTTAATGGGGAAATTGGAGGAGAGAGATATGAGGGAGTTGCTGGTTTGGTGCATGAGGCACGACATTCGCCCGACGGAGCGTGTCAGGGATTTAATGGCACCGGGGTCAGCTCTCCATACTCATCCTGAGGTGCGTGCGAGGGGTCTGGTGAAGACTGTGCCAGCCTCACGCACCAGGCTTCCTGTGCATCTCCCTAGCCTTGCACGTCCTGTGCCATCTCAGCACTACAGTGCTCCTAGCAGTGCTAACTGTGGCGGGCGTGGTGCTGGTCAGGCACCGTGTTATGCAGTTGTTCGCACGGTGTCCCCAGTATGCGTGCTTAGCCCGGTGCGCTACATCCCAGCTCCCCACATCTGCCGGGCTAGGGTGAAGATCCAGCCAGGGCGGTTGGTGCCAGCCCTGCTCTCAAGATCTCCAGTACGCCTTCACGGCCCGGTCTATGCGTCACCACCTCCACGCACCAGCCCTCCGGTGGCAGCCCCCCGTACCAGGCTGTCTCTCCGGCCCATCCTTACAGGGGCTTCCTCCTCTCCAGCGTTGCCGGAGCCTCCCGCCTGTCCGGCGCCGCTGCCGGAGCCTCCCGCCTGTCCGGCGCCGCTGCCGGAGCCTCCCGCCTGTCCGGCGCCGCTGCCGGAGCCTCCCGCCTGTCCGGCGCCGCTGCCGGAGCCTCCCGCCTGTCCGGCGCCGCTGCCGGAGTCTCCCGCCTCTCCGGCGCTGCCGGAGCCTTCCTCCTCTCCGGCGCTGTCGGAGCCTTCCTCCTCTCCGGCGCTGTCGGAGTCTCCCGCCTCTCCGGCGCTACCAGGGCCTTCCTCTTCTCCAGCGTTGCCGGAGCTTCCCGTCTGCCCAGCGCTATCTGAGCTTCCCGTCTGCCCAGCGCCATCTGAGCCTCCCGTCTGCCCAGCGCCGCCAGTGCCGCCCGTCTGCCCAGCGCCGCCAGTGCCGCCCGTCTGCCCAGCGCCGCCAGTGCCGCCCGTCTGCCAGGAGCCGCCAGTGCCGCCCGTCTGCCAGGAGCCGCCAGTGCCGCCCGTCAGCCAGGGGCCGCCAGTGCCGCCAGTCAGCCAGGGGCCGCCAGTGCCGCCAGTCAGCCAGGGGCCGCCAGTGCCGCCAGTCAGCCAGGGGCCGCCAGTGCCGCCAGTCAGCCAGGGGCCGCCAGTCAGCCAGGGGCCGCCAGTGCCGCCAGTCAGCCAGGGGCCGCCAGTGCCGCCAGTCAGCCAGGGGCCGCCAGTAAGCCAGGGGCCGCCAGTTCCGCCAGTCAGCCAGGGGCCGCCCGAGCAGCTGCCCCTCTGTCCCGAGCTGCTATCGCCCCTCTGTCCCGAGCAGCTACCCCTCTGTCCCGAGCAGCTGCCCCTCTGTCCCAAGCTGCTGCCGCCCCTCTGTCCCGAGCTGCCCCTCTGTCCCAAGCAGTCCCTCTGTCCAGTGGGGTCATTGAGAGGGGTGGCCATGGTGAGTAAGCCATGGAGGCGGACAATAAGGCGGACTAAGACAATGGTGAAGTGGGGTCCGCGTCCCACGCCAGAGCCGCCACCGCGGACAGACGCCCACCCAGACCCTCCCCTATAGGTCAAGGTTTTGCGGCCGGAGTCCGCACCTTTGGGGGGGGGGTACTGTCACGTTCTGACCTCTATTTCCGTTGTTTTGTATTTATTTAGTATGGTCAGGGCGTGAGTTGGGTGGGCAGTCTATGTTTGTTTTTCTATGTTTTGGGGCATTTCTATGTTTTCGGCCTAGTATGGTTCTCAATCAGAGGCAGGTGTCATTAGTTGTCTCTGATTGAGAATCATACTTAGGTAGCCTGGGTTTCACTGTGTGTTTGTGGGTGATTGTTCCTGTCACTGTGTTTGTTGTCACAGGATAGGCTGTATAGGTTTTCACGTTCCGTTTGTAGATTTGAGTTATTTCATGTATCGTTCAGTTTTCCATTAAAGAACATGAATAACCACCACGATGCTTTTTGGTCCGCTTCTCCTCCTACAGACGAACGTCGTTACACTGACAAGGTAAAAATCTGTTCTGCCCCTGAACAGGCAGTTAACTCACTGTTCGTAGGCCGTCATTGTAAATAATAATTTTTTCTTAACTGACTTGCCTAGTTAAATAAAGGTTAAATAAAACAGCTTCAGCGGTAGCCCCCAGACCCTGGGCACAAGGACCACCTATAATACAAGTCTAAATACTGTACTGTAACAGTAAACAGTGTGATTGTGTGAATCAGACTTCAGACAAACACTTTATAATAACATTCAGTAATAAAGCATTTACAGGCCTTTACAGTTTTGTGACCATTTATGAATCATTTCTCCCATATTTGTTAAATGTTAGTAAGCTAGGTATTTTCACATTTATAAATAACTTTTAATGAGTCATTGGATTATGTATATTTAAACCATTTACTAATCAATAGTACTAATCAAATATTTTTGCAGTCCCTAATCTAAAGTGAGACCTATTTATACTTTTGAAATAATTAATCACTATTTTGAGTGACCAGGGTAATTTCTCACAATAAGTTGGACATGCCATTGGTAGACGATGAAGGTTTCAAAATGACTTGGAGCATATCAAATATATGGGGGATTGGAAATGATGCAGACAATTACATTGATGGACGCAACAATCTATCTGCAATATTAAAGCTGATCCACCCCTTAATTTGTATTTTTTATTTTTAAATATGTACCGTATAATGTGAGTGTGGCAGGCTTACAATGATAGCAAAAAACAACATTGAGAGTAGCACCAGGGTCAGCGCAGAGGGGGTACGCAGCTGGAGGTTGAATGTTTCACAAGCATTTCGCTACACTCGCATTAACATCTGCTAACCATGTGTATGTGACCAATAAAAATGTATTTGACTAGAAATGTTTGAAGGGATACGGGACTATAAAAAGTTTGGGAACAACTGCTCTAGGTCATTTTATAAAAAAATATAAAGCATTTATATAAAAATATTTATTTTAGCTCTGTGTTGTGTGATTATTGTTTAACCATTGATATGTTCTAGGTCATTCTGAGACCTTAAGGGGCAGCTGAACTCAACCAACTCTTCTGGTTGAAAAAGGCCGATGTTGCATCGATATTAGTCAGGAACATTGATTCTAGTGTATAAAAGTGTAAATCGCATAATTTTGGTAGTATCTCACAAAACATATATATATTTTTTCATTTAAGTAACCTGGTATTTTCCTAGATCACTTGTATATTTGATGGTTGAGTTTTGAGTTGAGTCCTGCCCACTAACAGGGGATGGTGTAATGCCAGAATTGTCATGCATGGAGAAACAGCTGCACAGATTGCGCTCTAACCAATCCTACAATAGAACCAGTGAAACAGAACAGTGAGACAGACCTGCAGCAACTCAGACCTGTTAATAACATACGACAACACACACTTGTTAACATGAGACAACACATCACCAATATTATGTTGAAAGAACACTTGGCTCCTAGCCCTTTATGGAGTGGCCACTTGTTGATGTGTTTGATTAGTGATCACTCCAGTCTGCCACTGATTTTTCAAGTGACAATTGAGACAATGTGCACTTGCATCCCAACTGCCACTTGTCAATATTTCCAAATACAAAACCCATTTGTGAGCATCTTGTGTTACGCCGCAACCTGTTTTGTAACATGAAACACTGCCAGACAGACACATACAGTAATAGAAAATGAGAACGTTGTCAAAACGGAGCGGTCGCCATCCGGCAGAGACTTTATAAGTTGATTTAGCTAACTGTCCAATGTGCTACTAGCTAGCTTCATAACAGCGACTTTATAAGTTGATTTAGCTAACTGTCCAATGTGCTACTAGCTAGCTTCATAACAAAGTTAGCTGATTTAGGTCATGTGGACTAGATTAGGGTAACCAGACGTCCACATTTTCCGGGCACAGTCCCCGTTTTTGGTGGCCTGTCCCCGGTTGGAGCTGTCCCCGGAAATGTCCCCGTTTTTAACTGTGCGTTATAAACAGACTGCAAAGGGAAATAATATTATACGTGGCAAGACCAGGCAGCAGAGCCTACGGGTTGACGTCTCAATCGCGTTGTGCTTGTTTTGTCCAGCAGAGGGGGCTGCTCGATGTAGCAGCTTCACTCACTCTTCTTCTTCTAACTACTTGTTCGCGTTAGTTTTAGAGAAAACTGCTGTGGAAAACTCGGCCAGAAGCTAGCAAGTGTCAAGTGAATCCACAACCTCCCCACAAACAAACAAAGCTACACTCGTTTGAGATACTAATGATGTTATAATGTCACAATTTATTATATAGATAGATGATCTGCTCTATAAGGTTTTAAATAGGTTATGTTAGCTAACATTAGCTATGTCGACTAAGTTATCTAGCTAGGTTAGCCAGCTACTGTCATGGTATCTAGGTAAAAAAACGTTCACATGTAAACATGCAGTGGACGGGCTATATTGAAAATATGATTATATTAAATTAACGCACAATTAATTATCAGAATATTTATTTGTAGATTACAATTTTAATGGTTTGGCATTATAAGTAGTGTGAAAATATATTTTGAAATTTGCATGGATAACATTAGCATAATGTTTTCTGTTAGAGTGGAGAGGAGGAAGACTGGATAGGAAGAAGAGTGAAAGAGATAGAGGAGGAAAGGTAAAGATATGATTACAGAGCCTGGCAATTTATTATTGCAAACCCTTTTTTATAGATAAAATACAAAAATGAGGCAAGCAATGGGAATCTGTTAACCAAAGTATTTTATCTAATAGTGTACTATTTATTATTAAAGATTGGAGAAGGAGAAGGAAAAATTAAGGGAGTAAAAGAGTGAAGCGAGGATAGTGTGGAAGAGTGAGATGGAAAGGTAAAGAGAAGGAAAGGAAGAAGCAGGAAGACAAGTGAAGAAAAGAGGAGGAGAAAGATTGGAGGAGAAGAAAAAGTTAATAGTTAGAAGAGTGACACAAGGAGAGTGAAGAAGAGCAGACAGAGGAGGTACAATGGCTCTTTCCAAGAAACGTAAATGCCATTTTAATGACAACATGATGAGAGAATTTCCATTTATACGCTCAGGTCAAGACGATAGAATGGTTCACTGCACCCTTTGAAATTCCTCTTTTTCAATTGGCAGTGGGGGAAGAACGGCAGTGGTAGAACATTAACAGACGAAAAAGCATAAAGCCTCTCTGATTGCCCGTGTTGATATGTCCTCTGTCACCACATTCTTCAAGAAGGTAGAGCCTTCCCAATAACAATATGATTTAGCTGTGCAGGAGGGTGTCTTTGCATACAACACTATGCGACCCAATCATAGTTACTGATCTATGGACTGCACAGCACAACTGACACGAAAGCTTTATGAGCCGAAGTTTACATATGCTAGGACAAAATGTGAAGCCACAGTGAGTAACGTGTTAGTAACATGGGCAACTACTTTGGTAACACAGGACCTAGACCAGGTTGAATTTGTGTCCCTGTCCATTGATGCGTCCAATCATGGACATGTAAAGCTGCTGCCAGTAGTAGTCAGATATTGTAAGATATATGGGTGCAACACATCTGGGGAAACAAAACTGCATGATTTTGTTGAATTGAAAGGAGAAACGGCAGAGGAGATTGCAGCTGAGGTCCTGGTGGTCATCCAAAAATGTAACCTGCAAAACAAAGTCGTGTCATTCTCTGCCAACAACACAAATACCAACTTTGGATGACTGAATAGGCTGGGAAGGGTCAATGTCCATACCAAAGTTAAAAATGCTCTGCAGCGGGAGGTGGTTGGCTTAGGTTGTCCTGCCCACATCATTCATAACACGGCCAGAACAGCTTTGGATATGATTCCCCTTGAAGTTGAGTACCTGCTCACAAAAATGTTTGGATATTTTCACCATCAGAGTAGAAAGACTGAAGAGCTTTTGTGAGTTTGTTGGCCAGGAGTACCATAACATTTTAGGACACAGCAATGTTCGCTGGCTGTCCATGCTCCCTGCTCTAGAAAGAGTGCTGAAAAGGTATGTGCCATTGAAATCCTTTTTACTAACTGAAGACAAATGCCCTGTTGTCCCGTGAGCAATGTTCGAAGATCAACTGACTGAACTTTGGCTGGCCTTTGTCCATGGAAACTTGACCACATTCAGTGACATGATCAAGATGCTTAAATGCCAGGACCGCTGTGCTGTGGAGTCAGCTGCAATTCTGAGAAACATTGAGGCAAAATTGACTGCAAGATGTGATGACAACTTCATTCCAGTTTTGGTCAGAGGACTTCTGAGAGAGCTAGAGGGAAATGGAGCAATGTCTAGAGAGAGCTTTCCCAAAACATCCCAATAATTCTTCACTACGGCTGTAAACTACTTGCAAGCATGGGGAAAGCACACAGATCATCTAAAATATTTACATGGTCTCCTTTTAAAAAGGCAACCTCAGCGTGAAGAGATCCAGAAGGCAGCAGGCACACTGCAGGAAAAATGCCCCAATGTGACCATCAATGAGGATGCATTTTTTGACGAGGTTACTGGCCTGCAAGAGTTCCTAAAGGGGGGATCGCTTGAAGAATGGAAAACATCTGAGACACGGCTTAGTCAGAGATGGAAGGGAACGACATCCCACACACTAACGTGGCTTGATTAGCGTCTATTGTCATGTGCTTACCTGGAAGTAATGCACCAGTCGAGAGAGTGTTCTCCCAAATGAATGATATATGGACAGCAGCAAGAAATGGGTTCACTGTTCCTACTATCAAGGCCATGCTTATTGTGAAGACAAACGTCAACCTCCCCTGCCAGGAGTTCATGGAGAAGCTGGCCAAAGACAGAGCAATCCTGAAGAAGATACATTCTTCTGAGAAATATACAGATTATATGGTATAAGTATATTATGTAGTTACCAATCACATCATCGTCTTATTTCTTTATTATGTTGTTAAGTATTTCACATATACTATTGTCTGTTTTTTTCAGTTTTGCTCATGTTCTCTTCTGCTCTTAGTCTACCCAGACTACCAGGACCACTGAATGGCTGTTCAGATCAGTTCTACCCAGACTACCAGGACCACTGAATGGCTGTTCAGATCAGTTCTACCCAGACTACCAGGACCACTGAATGGCTGTTCAGATTGGACAGTTCTGTCTTGTCTGTAGTGTTTCTGTAATATAGTTGTTTTCTCTATCACAGTGGACCTGTTAGACTAAATACATGAAACCGGAATTGTTCCCCTTTTTTTATTTCATAGATAATAACATTGGATATTTTAAAGATATATTGACTGGAAATGTCCCCGGTTTTAATTTCAGAAATCGGGTCACCACCTGGTCAGCCTAGATGTTCAATGTTCCTGCTAGCTGCTAGCTAGCGTCATTGACAAACACAGAGATGGAACTTAGCTAGCAAGCTAGTGATTTTCCACACTGATAAACAGCATATAGCTTGTGCTTTATTTACTACAGTTTACTACTACAGCCTGCTGATGGAGTTGTAGACATGTTCTCAGAAATCAGTCATGTGCGCAGCAGCAGCTGACTCAATACTGTCTGCAGTGCACTAACTATAGTTTTCATGCAATTTTTTAAAACTTGAGAAATACTGCACCAAACACCTTAGCTAGATGTAAACTTCCAAATGAATTACAGATTTCTCGATTGATCTTAATTCGGACTGCTACCAAACACCTTAGCTAGATGTAAACTTCCAAATGAATTACAGATTTTAAGCTACCACTTACTTATGATTGCCATGCTTAAATTCGATAAAGACTATTTTGAGGGTGAAAGATATATTAATTAAGTTGCTACCATAACTGAGTTTTTTTTAAGAAAAAGGTGAGCGAACCACACACAGATTTGAAGTTGAGTTTTTTTTATTATGCCTGTTACGTATACTCTGAGCGTGAATTCCTTTGTAAGGAAGGCACCTTGGCGGCGTAAGCAGGGCCGAGTCAGAGGAGAGTAATCTGGGGGTTTTGTGGACTCAAAAGATACTCTGCGCTGTCCGGTTGCCAGTGACCAAGAGCCCTCCTGACACTGAATTGATCACAGTGGGGATTTGGTGAGGTCTGTCGGGGTGAGGGGCCAGGGGGTCTGTGTGTTCTAGGTGAAACACAGCACTTGGTGAAGCCCTATTGGAAGAAGGACCTCATTCTGTGCGTCTGTGTGATTTGTCTAAGTGACCCTCAGATGTGGTGAATTCCAATTATTTTAAATGTGCTAGCCAGGTATGCCCTAGGTTTACTCTGTGTGAGTCGGACCGTTCTGTGTGAGCGGGGTAGGGTTACTCTGTGTGAGTCGGACCGTTCTGTGTGAGCGGGGTAGGGTTTACTCTGTGTGGGCAAACCTTTTGATGTTCTGTGTGGACGTCAGGAAAGTTCTATGTGAAAAATCTGACCAATCCTGTGTGGATGATCCTGAAAGTTCTGTGTGAGTAACTAAGATTTCTTAAGTTTTATATGGATTCTGTGAATTATTTGAAATTATGATAAATGGTATGTGTGTATAAAGTAATGCTGAAAATGATTAGATACAATTTAAACCACCCATTCGTAGACGTACGTAGGTTTTGAGTTGATATCTTAAATGGATAATTTGATAAAGATTAAGTTTTTAAGCAATATTACAATAATCTACAAAATCTGGGAAATTGAGCTCTAGAAACTGATTAGAGTGTGTCCACTTTTGGTTATCTTACCCTACGATGTAACTAAAGAACGCATATTGGAGTATCTCCGTCTGGGGGAAACATTTGAAATTTAACTGCCTTTAAGGTCTGAACATGTTATCATTTTTCTTCCCAGTATGAGAGAAGTTGCGGGATTTATTGAATAAACTGTTTTCCATAAAGTTAAAGAGAATTCGAGGGATGCTCGATGTAATTTATAATGTTGTACAAAGCCTAAGGTTTTCCATCAAGCTAATTATCATTGCGTGATTAAAGTGATGTAGTAAAGTAATTGAAATACGTTGCATAAGTAAACATAATCTACTTTTACTGTTTCCTAGTCATTAGTGTCGATTTTATTCTTTGATTGCTAATATATTCATTTGGAATTTGAGAATCATAGCTGGAATTTCAGAATCATAGCTGGAGTAACGTTTGTACTATTAAAATTGGGGTATCATTCTTCTGGGAATTACCGATAGTGACGTGTTTTGATTTTACTTTGTAGATGGGGTTTATATCCGGAGAGTTTTGTTTATTGGCAATAGCATTAGTGGTTCAGTGGTAGAATTCTCGCCTGCAACGCGGGAGGCCCGAGTTCCATTCCCAGTCACCGCGCTGGCTGAATTCAGACTTTTTGACTGTAAATAATCTATTTGTATGTTTTGCCTGGAAAGTTATGGTCGCTGGTGTTTGTATAAGAGATACATTTAACGTTTTCAATAGATTGTTTAGGTTAAATTGATAGGATAATTCAATTTAAAATAATAACGAAGCGAATTCTGATGCAAGACGATGTCTGTTCACTAAATTATCTGCTGGAATAATGTATTGAGAATTGGGTCGTATTTAAATTACTGTATCAATAGAGAAGACAGTTACCTAAATTAAAGACACTCTGAATGATAGCGGGGAGAGAATGGCGATAGGAAAGTGGTTACCGAAATGTTTTTCATTCTCATAGATTGACTGACGCATGTTATAATTTTTGCGCTGTGTGTTATTTTTAAAGAAATATGATACATTTCATAAGTGTGGAGAGCAAAGAGAAGAGGAAGTTATAAAGTTGGGGTTTTAATCTTACGATAGAGGTAAGGAAAAACGTTGAAATGAGAGGGGTTATATTTTTGCCCAACTGGGGGAAAAAGAAATAGGAAAGTTGAGTTGAAAGTATGGAAGAGAGTGAGTTGTTATGTTGGCTGCTCATTGTCAGGGAAAGTTGCTGGAGGCAGGTAGATTGTTGTAGAATAACGTAAATTTGCGTTATTAGTTTGAATATACAATAACCTTACTCTAATTGTTTTAACCGTTGTTCAGGTACATTTTTGTCTGTATTTCTAGCAGCTGATTCGCTAGGTGGGCATCATAGATTTGTGGCGTTTATATTTACTGTATTAGGCTATGAGAATTGGGAGACTGGATGTCTGAATCATAAAACATCGTAAGGATAGCTTCTGATTGTTATTGATTCTTGGTTTGATTGTTTAAGTAACACCAGTAAATTTGAGCAGGAAAGTTCATGTACTCTAAGGTTATGGTATGTTTCCATTATGTGGAACAATGTCAGGTCATTAAAGGTGATTGCTGGATTGAATGGTATGAGAACCTGTTGACAGAAGACTGAATGGGTATGAATGTTGAAAAGCAAGATTGGGCCAAAAACTAGTAAACTAGTATGTTAAGTGGGGGAGTATCATAGATTTTAATTATAGTGTTGTTATAGTAGTTATATAGTGTAGTCAAAACAATTTCATATGTTTTGGTAAATTAGCTAGGTTGAATTTGGTATTTGAGTTCCTTTATTATTTGCTGTTTAAAAGAAAGGTTGGAATCAAGTATGATGCCTTGGCACTTAAAATCAGATACCACCAGGAGCTTTTTACATCAGTACTTGTTTTTTGAGGAACATGCAGACTGTGTTTTATTTTATTGAGATGTAAACATGAGTCTCTGAGCAATTTTGTCATCTGAATCATTATAGTAGTGAGTTTTTGTGTAGTTTGTTATTTGCATGAATTTATCACTGTATCATCTGCATACATTGGGAACTTCAGACCCTGTACAGACTAAAGGAAGATCATTAATGGATGTGCTGAACAGTATTGACCTTTGTGGATATCAGTGGGGGAAAAAAATACGTTTATTTTTATTTTACGATGATGAGACAGCACCGACTTTTGAAGGATTTTAGATTTGTTTAAAAAAAATCAGAATTGTTTTTTTTACTAAATTTATATCAACAGATTGAAATTATTAGGGTTGCTGATTAAAAGTTTTTTTTAGGAGTTGATTTAACTTATCATGCATATACGTTGATTTGATTAGGTTTGGTTTATAGTTTCACGTTTGAGTTTCTGAATCAATGTAGTGTAAATGAATACTAAGTGTTTTTGTGTTTTTCTTCGGGAAAATTGATATTTCACTGTCTCTCTGGAATGTGTCCAGGGAATGTACTCTTGGGGAGAGTGAGTGAAATTGGGGCCATAAACTACCACATTGAAGGGGCCACTCACCACATTGGGATTGTAATGAGTTTTTATTTTCTGACTTTTCATTACACACGCAAATTCTTTTGATAAAGGAATGTTCTGGGAACATGGAATTATGAAAATGTTTGGAACTAGTTGATTATTGTTTGCAAATTGTTTCATATAGTGCAAAACACTGCTTTGGAGGGTTTTGTATGACCTATGACCTTCTGATGACTTTCCGTTGTGGCTTGATCACCCGCATTGGAAAGCCATTTGGAAAATAAATGTATGGTCATTTGTAATACTGCTTTCAAAATAATTTGTGTAATTGGTAAATATGTTTCTTAATCCATATTTGTAATTTGGACCAGTGTGAAGAGGGCATTGCTTTTAACTAAGGGTATGCTGCTTTAAGTCTATTTTCCTATGACCATAGGGGTTAAATAATTTTTCTCAAGAGGGACAATAAACAGTAACTGGTCCTCTGTAGCTCAGTTGGTAGAGCATGGCACTTGTAAAACCAGGATAGTGGGTTCAATCCAAATCACTTTGGATAAAAGTGTCTGCTAAATAGCATATGGGTACGATGTAGCGAAGTTAAGCTACCACTTACTTATGGAGATATAGCCATGCGAATCCTACCAATTAGAACCGATAAAGACGGTTTGTGGCCATTTAGTTCAAATGGGTTACATCTCTCTATGCTGGACGTAATGCATTCCTATGGGGTTCTATTAATAGTGATGTCTAAAGGCCACATTTAGTTGAAATGGGTTACATACAGTGCCCTCCGTAATTATTGGGACAGTAAAGCATATTTTATTATTTTGGTTCTATACTTCTAAAGTTTGGGATTTTTTGTTTGTTTATCTGCGTTGTTTGTGACTTATTTTTTAAACTATTTTTGTACATAATGTTGCTGCTACCGTCTCTTATGACCGAAAATAACTTCTAGACATCAGGACTGAGATTACTCACCACGGACTAGCAGAATCCTTTTTCTTCTTTCACGACTCTCACGAGCCCGAGGTGGATGATATGCTGCTCCCTCGGGAACAGGCCCCGACCCCAGTGATCTGCATGAAGAGGAGGCCGCAGGGCGGACTGCCTTCTGAGTAGTAGGAGGCGATCGAATAAACTCCCACTCCTCTCAATTCTGCTCGCAAACATGCAATCTTTGGACAATAAAATTGACAAGTTATTGGGAAGATTAAACTACCACCGGGACATTAAAAACTGCAACATTTTATGCTTCATGGAATCGTGGCTGAACGACGACAATATCAACATACAGCTGGATGGTTATACGATGTACCGGCAGGATAGAACAGCGGCATCTGGTAAAACAAGGGGCGGCGGTCAATGTATTTTTGTGAACAACAGCTGGTGCGCAATATCTAAGGAAGTCTCAAGCCATTGCTCGCCCGAGGTAGTTTCTCATGATAAGCTGCAGACCACATTACCAGCCGAGAGAGTTTTCGTCTATATTCTTTTTAGCTGTTTACGTACCACCACAGTCAGAGGCTGGCACCAAGATAGCATTGAATGAGCTGAATTCCGCTATAAGCAAACAAGAAAACGCTCACCCAGAGGCGGTGCTCCTAGTAGCCGGGGACTTCAATGCGGGGAAAATTGAATCCGTTTTTACCTCATTTCTATCAAAATGTTAAATGTGCAACCAGAGTAAAAAGAACTCTGGACCACCTATACTCCACACACAGAGATGCATTCAAAGCTCTCCCTCGCCCTCCATTTGGCAAACCTGACCATACTTCTATCCTCCTGATTCCGGTTTACAAGCAACAATTAAAGCAGGAAGCACCAGTGACTAGATCAATAAAAAAGTGGCCAGATGAAGCAGATGCTAAGCTGCAGGACTGTTTTGCTAGCACAGACTGGAATATGTTCCGGGATTCCTTCAATGATATTGAGGAGTACATCGCATCTGTCATTGGCTTCATCAATTAGTGCATCGATGACGTCATCCCCACAGTGAACGTATGTACATACCCCAACCAGAAACCATGGATTGCCGCTTTCAAGAAGTGGGACTCTAACCCGGAGGCTTATAAGAAATCCCGCTATGCCCACCGACAAACCATCAAACAGGCAAAGTCTCATTACAGGACTAAGATCGAGTCGTACTACACCGGCTCTGACGCTCGTTGGATGTGGCAAGGCCTGCAAACCATTACAGACTACAAAGGGAAGCACAGCAGAGAGCTGCCCAGTGACACGATCCTACCAGACGAGCTAAACTACTTCTATGCTTGCTTTGAGGCAAATAACACTGAAACATGCATGAGAGCACCAGCTGTTCCGGAAGACCCTGTGATCACGCTCTCCGCAGCCGATGTGAGTAAGACCTTTAGACAGGTCAACATTCACAAGGCCGCAGGGCCATGCGCTTACAAACTAGCAAGTGTCTTCACTGACATTTTCAACCTCTCCCTGTAGCCATGAAATGCTTTGAAAGGCTGGTCATGGCTCACATCAACACCATCATCCCAGAAACCCTAGACCAAGCACCGCCCTCCTTTTGAAGCTTTCAGTCTGTTATTCGAACTCAATCAGCATGACAGAGTGATCTCCAGCCTTGTCCTCGTCAACACTGACACCTGTGTTGACGAGAGAATCACTGACATGATGTCAGCTGGTCCTTGTGTTGCAAGGCTGAAATGCAGTGGAAATTATTTTTGTAAATGTTAGTAAATGTTAGTAAGTTAGTATTTGTAAATGTTAGTAAGATAGTTGTTCACATGTTTATTAACAAGTGATAACTAGTAAGCTAGTTATTGACACATTTATTACTAAGTGATGAATAACATATTTATTAATCCAGTATAAATGCTTTATTAAAGTGTGTTATTATAAAGTGCTACCAATTAGGGTTACAGTATGAACGTTGTAAACATCTCAAAAAGCAAACTAATGTCTACTTTGAGTAAACAACTTGAAAAGGCCTTATCAGTGGCCTGCTTCAAGTCATGAAATCAGTGCTGCATTTGTGAAGCAAGCATTTAGCATGTAAGATGTGTCTATATTGATATTGAGACTTAAATAAGGTTAGGGGAGGTGTACTCTGAAAACCTACCTCTTTATGAATATCTTGATTAAATCCCCTAGAGTCTAGTGTAGCACCGGTGCGACAATGTAAGAAACATAATAAAAAATCCCCATCAAAATCCATCAGTTTAAACTAGATATGTCTGCATGGGCTGCGCTTCAATCCACCGCATCTGCCCATGGCGGTCTTCAACAGCTGCGGTGAAAGGTGGCCGATCTACAGCGGTATTTGACAGACCATGAGACATCCCGAAAATCTCACAAAAAAAGTCTGTTTGGCCTACAAATTTATAATGACCACTTTGCTCTACGACCCTCACAAGCCCCAGGGGACTTGTCTGAGGTCGGTACCGTCAATATTCCAACTTCTGTTTGTAGCATCCAAACCGTTTGGGCTACAAACTAATGTGAAAAGGAAAGATTCTCCGTTTTATTCTACTACCCCCAGTTTTGTGACAATGCAAAAAAAAGGGGTTAAATATGTGTAAAAAAAAATCCCTTCGCATTTGCTAGATTTTGTTATGGTACAAGCTTATTCAAAAATGTATTAAATTCATGTTTTTCCTCATCAATCTACACACAATAACCCATAATGACAAAGTGAAAATAAGTTTTCATAAATTTGCTAAAAAACTGAATAGCTTATTTACATAAGTATTCAGACCCTAGGCTATGAGACTCGAAATTGAGCTCAGTTGCATCCTGTTTCTATTGACCATCCTTTAAATGTTTCTACAACTGGATTGGATTCCACATGTGGAAATTAAATTGATTGGACATGATTTAGAAAGGCAAACTTTCTACATAAGATCCCACAGTTGACAGTGCATGTCAGAGCATATACCAAGCCATGAGGTCGAAGGAATTGTCTGTAGAGCTCAGAGACAGGATTGTGTCAAGGTACCGATCTGGGGAAGGGTACCAAAACATTTCTGAAGCATATACGGTCCCCAAGAACACAGTTGCCTCTATCATGCTGAAATGGAAGAAGTTTGGAACCACCAAGACCTCTTCCTAGAGCAAACTGAGTAATCATGGGAGAAGGGTCTCTGCCAGGGAGGTGACCAAGAACCCAAAGGTAAGTCTTACAGAGCTCCAGAGTTCCTCTGTGGAGATGTGAGAACCTTCCAAAAGGACAACCATCTCTGCAGCACTCCACCAATCAGGCCTTTATGTTAGAGTGGCTAATCGGAAATCACTCCTCAGAAATCGACCCCCACCCCCCCCCATCTGCTAAATGACTGAAATGTCAAATGTGTAGCAGAGGTGAGTCAGACTCATGCTCTCACAATGACGTAGCCCTGCCTGGTACTTCAAAGTCAGGGTCACCCTGGGTCTCGGTCGAAGAGGAACTTTCCTCTTGGACAATTGATTAAGATGTTTATTTTCCACACAGGATGGCGAGTTTCTGGTCAGGTCACTTAGAATGTTTATGCTCTATTGGGGCCTTATTGGGTCCCTTGAGTAAAGCGTTTGTGTCTCTAACACCTTTAATTGGTGGAATTCCTTAGAGTTTTGGACCTCATTATTCCAGAGCCTTGCATACAGGTGATAACAGGACCCTCTGGTGTGAGAAACTTAAAGTCAAACTAATATCATTAAAGAGGTGTTCACTTACAGTATTGTGCCAGTGACGTCAGTCACAGAGCACAGGTTGAGTTTTGCTAATGCAATATGCTCTTTGAGAATCATGAGTGCTAGAGAGATCAAATTACAGTGTACTAGATGTTTGTATGTGTTTGTGTGTGTCTGTCTGACTGTGTGTGTGTGTGTCTGACTGTGTGTGTGCGCACGCGTGTGTGTGTTCTTGTTTGACACCTTTAATTGGTAGAGTGATGTAAGTGTCATTATTACAGAGCCTTGCAGGTCAGTGCTAACAGGTCAGTGCTAACAGGTCCCTCTGGAATCTGAGACAACAACTAATTAGACAAACAATATGATTGGGTCAGAATACTGCAGGGTGATGTCTGGCAAATATTATGTGTCCCAATAATGTAACTGTCTCTGTTGACTTGAATCATTGTTTCATAATTCAGTTCAGATGGACATTTTTACAAGTCTATGGAATGTTCCTATGAAATGCAATTAGCAAATACACCATAAAGATGTACCATCTTATCAACTGCCTGACTGTCAATTTTCTAATGCACTGGCCAAATGACTTATGCCTTGATGTGTCCTGTAGTTTCACAAGGCCATCCTTCTGAATCTTATTTCGTTGTATTGAATATTGGAAGTCTAAAGAACTTCAGTTTCACATCTTGCATTTGAATAGGAGGGCTGGCATCTAACGCTCACAGTTAGTTTTGTATCTTACGATAGCTAGCTTGTTGCTGAACATTTTTCAGAAACACAACCTCAGTTTGGAGCTCCATATAGGCAAAATAGTTGATTGGTTTGATAAGTGGCAACCTGTCACCAGTTCACAGAACCTTTTTACAACCTTATGAAAGGGTTCTATATAGCACCATAAAGGTTTCAATTAGAACCTTACGATCATGGTTCTTTATACCTTGAACTGTCTCTTCTTGAAAAACATGATGACATTATGTTACTATTACTAACAAATCAAATAGCAATTTCCAATATATTTTTTTGGGGGAAAAAAACTAACTCTACCAGGCAGTTGAGAAGTCAACAAGGTGAAACCAGCAACACCATTATAGAATGGCAATTTGTGTAGCATTAATACAGGTAACGAGTGGAGGACAGAGGAGCCTCTTAAAGAAGAAGTTACAGGTCTGTGAGAGCCAGAAATCAACTTACCTGGTAAAAAACAGAAAAATAAAAAAATCTTTGCCTTCTTGGGTACAGGAACAATGGAAGCCATCTTGAAGCATGTGGGGACTACAGACTGGGATAGGGAACGATTGAATATGTCCGTAAACACATCAGCCAGCTGGTCTGCGCATGCTCACACTTCTTAGTCACATTAAAAAAACATTGGGTCAGAACACAGATGGGTTGTTCTGATGTCTGATGTCTGATGTCAAACATTATTTGTCCCCATGATGTAAATGAGCCAAAGTCTGCCTCAACTTGAAGAAATATGGTTCATAATTCAGTTCATATTGACATTTTTTAAGTCTATGGAATGTTTCTATGGAATCCCAATATTAATTTTGATTGAATGTGCTATAAGCGCATACACCATCAAGTTCGCCATCTCATCAACTTCCTTACTGTCAGTTTTCCTGCACTAGCCAGCTGACGCGTGGCGTGCCGTCTAATTTCCCGAGGTTGTGGATTACGTTCCAAACTGAGCATTGGCATCAGCAAAAACAGTTAGTCTTGCACAGTTATCCTATTTCTCATGTATAATAACCTTTAAGTGACCAAATAATCACCCCTACTATATTTTCCCATTTAAAATGCTCAGAATGGACTTCCTGACTCCATGTGGTAAGGGTAGGTAACAACACATCCGCCACACTGATCCTCAACACGGGGTTCCCTCAGGGGTGCGTGCTCAGTCCCCTCCTGTACTCCTGTTCACTCATGACTGCATGGTCAGGCATGACTCCAACACCTTCACTAAGCTTGCAGATGGCACAACAGTGGTAGGCCTGATCACCGACAACAATGAGGCAGTCTATAGAGAGGAGGTCAGAGACCTGGCCGTGTGGTGCCAGCTTCAAGTTCCTTGGTGTCCACATCACCAACAAACTATCATGGTCCAAAGACACCAAGACAGTTGTGAAGAGGGCACGACAAAGCCTATTACCCTTCAGGAGACTGAAAAGGTTTGGCACGGGTCCTCAGATCCTCAAAAACATTCTACAGCTGCACCATCGAGAGCACTGGTTGCATCACTGCCTGGTATGGAAACTGCTCGGCCTCCGACCGCAAGGCACTACAGAGGCTAGTGTGTATGGCCCAGTACATCACTGGGGCCAAGCTTCCTGCCATCCAGGACCTCGATACCAGGCAGTGTCAGAGGAAGGCCCTAAAAATCGCCAGAGACTCCAGCCACCCTAGTCATAGACTGTTCTCTCTGCTACCTTACGGCAAGCGGTACCGGACCGCCAGGTCTGGATCCCAAATATTTCTTAAAAGCTTCTACCCCCAGGCATTAAGACTGCTGACCAGCTAATCAAATGGCTACCCAGACGATTTGCATTGCCTCCCCGCCTCTTTTACACTGCTGCTACTCTCTGTTTATTGTCTATGCATAGTCACTTAAATAACTCTACCTACATGTACAGTTGAAGTGGGAAGTTTCCATACCCATTAGCCAAATACATTTAAACTCAGTTTTTCACAATTCCTGACATCTAATCCTGGTAAAAATTCCCTGTCTTAGGTCAGTTATGTTCACCACTTATTTTAAGAACGTGAAATGTCAGAATAATAGGAGATAATTATTTATTCCAGCTTTTATTTCTTTCATCACATTCCCAGTGGGTCAGAAGTTTACATACACTCAAGTAATATTTGGTAGCATGGCCTTTAAATTGTTTAACTTGGGTCAAACGTTTTGCGTAGCCTTCCACAAGCTTCCCACAAATAGTTGGGTGAATTTTGGCCTATTCCTCCTGACAGAGCTGGTGTAACTGAGTCAGGATTGTAGGCCTCCTTGCTCACACACACTTTTTCAGTCTGCGCACAAATTTTGTATAGGATTGAGGTCAGGGCTTTGTGTTGGCCACTCCAATACCTTGACTATTTTGTCCTTAAGCCATTTTGCCACAACTTTGGAAGTATGCTTGGGGTCATTGTCCATTTGGAAGACCCATTTGCGACCAAGCTTTAACTTCCTGACTGATGTCTTGAGATGTGGCTTCAATATATCAACATAATTTTCCTACCTCATGATGCCATCTATTTTGTGAAGTGCACCAGTCCCACCTGCAGCAATGCACCCCCACAACATGATGCTGCCACCCCCATGCTTCATGGTTGGGATGGTGTTCTTCGGCTTGCAAGCATCCCCCTTTTTCCTCCAAACATAACGATGGTCATTATTGCCAAACAATTCTATCTTTGTTTCATCAGACCAGAGGACATTTCTCCAAAAAGTACGATCTTTGTTCCCATGTGCGTTTGCAAACCGTAGTCTGGCTTTTTTATGGCATTTTTGGAGCAGTTTCCTTTTTCCTTGTTGAGCGGCCTTTCAGGTTATGTCGATATTGGACTCGTTTTACTGTGGATATAGATACTTTTGTACCTGTTTCCTCCAGCCTCTCCACAAGGTCCTTTGCTGTTGTTCTGGGATTGATTTGCACTTTTCGCACCAAAGTACGTTCATCTCTAGGAGAACACGTCTCCTTCCTGAGCGGTATGATGGCTGCATAGTCCCATAGTGTTTATACTTGCATACTATTGTTTGTACAGATGAACGTGGTACCTTCAGGCGTTTGGAAATTGCTCCCAAGGATGAACCAGACTTGTGGAAGTCTACAATTTTTTTTTTCGGAGGTCTTGACTGATTTCTTTTGATTTTCCAACGATGTCAAGCAAAGAGGCACCGAGTTTGAAGGGTGGCCTTGAAATACATCCACATGTACAGCTCCAATTGACTCAAATGATGTCAATTCGCCTATCAGAAGCTTCTAAATCCATTACAGCATTTTCTGGAATTTTCCAAGCTCTTTAAAAGCACAGTCAACTTAACGTATGTAAACTTCTGACCCACTGGAATTGTGATACATTGAATTATAAGTGAAATAATCTGTCTGTAAACAATTGTTGGAAAAATGACTTGTGTCATGCACAAAGTGTATGTCCTAACCGACTTGCCAAAACTATAGTTTGTTAATAAGACATTTGTGGAGTGGTTGAAAAACGAGTTTTAATGACTCCAACCTAAGTGTATGTAAACTTTAACTGATCATACAGTATTATCTCAATTTCCTCGACTAACTGGTGCCCCCGCACATTGATCCGCACATTGATTCTGTACCTGTACCCCCTGTATATAGCCTTGCTATTGTTTTTTTTACTGCTGCTCTCTAATTAGTTGCTACTGTTATTTTAAATGTTTTACTTAACTTATTTTTTTCATAAAACTGTATTGTTTGTTAACTGCTTGTAAGTAACCATTTCACTGTAAGGTCCACACCTGTTTGGCGCATGTGACAAATAAAATTTGATTTTAAAGAAAATGCACCTTTTCTCTCATCTCTAACTATCAGTAAGGTTGAAGGATAGGCTACGAGACCACAACAACATCCAATCCTGTCACACATTACGTCAAGCTTTCACTAATTATTTGTTTATCCAACAGTTTTTTTTCATTTCTGTGCTCTATTGTGTGTGCAGAGAGACTCCGGGGAGGGGAGTGGTTGTCAGCTATTCAGGGATAAATAGAGAGTCAGAACTCAGAGTTTGTCAGAAGGCTGAACTGACAGGGTCACACACAGGACCAAGCAGGAGCAGGACCTCAGCATTTCTACCCTTTATTACAAATGGAGAAAAACAAAGATGTTCAATACTGTTTTCAAGACAGAAACTCTTCTTGCAGAATGGAATTGCTATCGACAACAATCTACATAACACTGTACATCTTCTTCTCATTGATTTCAGTAGTTACAGTATTTTTGAACATACTGGTGATCATCTCCATCTCTCACTTCAAGCAGCTCCACACTACAACCAACCTGCTCATCCTCTCTCTGGCTGTGTCAGATCTCCTGGTGGGACTGATTGTGATACCAGTAACGACTATAGCAATAATGGAATCATGCTGGGGTTTTGGGGAATATTTCTGTGTGTTTTATTTCTACATTGCTTGTTTATGTACTTCTTTATCTCTGGGAAATTTGGTATTGATATCTATTGACCGCTATGTTGCTGTGTGTGATCCCTTATTGTACCACTCTAAAATAACAATAACAAGAATGATGTGTTGTATATCATTTACCTGGTGTTGTTGTATCATATACCGTGCTGCTATTATAAAAAACTTAGTAAATGTACAGGTACCCAGTAGGTGTTTGAATGAATGTTTTATTGTAGAGGAGTTACATTGGGTTAATATCATTGCCCTTGTATTTACAATGGTTGTCCCGTGCTCTATTATTATAACACTTTATATGAAAATCTTTGTGGTGGCCAGATCACAGGCCAGAAAGATATTTTCAAAAGAGGCTGCCTGTGTGTCTGGTGTTAAAACTGGACAGGCAAATAAGTCTGAGAGAAAAGCAGCAAAAACTCTTGCTATTGTTGTTTTCAACTATCTAATTTGTTGGATTCCATTTTTGTTCATAAATATGTTTTTTTTTTCAAGTGACAATTTATCATTTATCATCGGCTTTCTGCCACTTGTTAATTCCTTAATTAATCCAATAATTTATGCTTTCTTTTATCCTTGGTTCAAAGTGACAGCTAAACATATTTTAACTCTGAAGTTAAGGCATTCATAGTTCCTATATTTATATATATTTTTTTTAATCTACAAGCATTGGTTGGATATAGTTATGTTAAACAATTGCTCTAATTGCTTCTTTCATGTAACAATACACTGACATTACTTACAGTATCTCAGTATTGTCATTATGGATACATGTGGTTTTGATACAGAATTATTTGGCTGGATTGGATTGGAATGACTTGGAGAAGGCATTAGAAGGAACAAGCTTGTTTTACAAAAGACATTGTAGTCATTTTGGGTAAAAAATTCCAATATCAAAATCTGTAGTTGTTCCATGTTATTTAATGATAAATAGTATGCAATTATTCTAAAAGTACATTTGGAGGTGCCATATGTTGTTTATCATTGTCCTCTAGTTACTGCATTGGGACACAATGCCTTCAACAAGTGTAGTAAAGGGTGTGGTATATGGCCTATAGACCACGGCTAAGGGTTGTTTTTGTGCACGATGCAACACAGAGTGCCTGGATACAGCCCTTAGCCGTGGCATATTGGCCATATACCACTAACCCCCAAGGTGCCTTATTGTTTTTATAAACCGGTTGCCAACACAGCAAGGAAAGGAAGACACATCTAAATTGAAAATGTTGTTTTTAAGAAATAAATTCATAATAAATACATTCTGCCAGAAAAACTAGTTCAGACAAAAGTTGTGTTGCTAGACTGGTTGGTAAGTAACATAGCTACAGGCTAGCTAACATTAAATGTATGCAAAACAGAGCATTAGCGCTACTTCTACAGTGACCAACACATGCCAATTATTTATTCATGTTGATTTAATGTGATTTAATGCGATTTAATGTGCACGAACGAAAAAATTGCCCCATTTTATTGTTGGCTTGCCCAATGATGTCGTTTTGTTTCCTCCACTCTGCTGGAAATGTAGCCATTATTTTAGCTGGGGGAGTTTCTGCTGTGTTGTAGATATAATAGTGCTCCACCACTTTCTCGCTTCCAGATTTGACCTCTTGTAACTTTGAAGAGAGGTTTTGGATCTGTGTCCTCTGACAGACATTATTTTTCGTGCCTCTAGACCGGCATCAGACAGATTCTGGATACCTAAAAGAGTCCTAAAATTCAAAACCAAATAGCTAAATGATCCATGGTCGTACATTAAAAAAAATGCATATGTTAGTTTATTAACCCCCAAATGCTTAGCCTTTTAGAGGTTTTAAACATACTTGAAGCAGCTCGCTTACAAGCCATGGTGCAAGAAATTGTGTGCCCTATAGGAAATATCAAAATGTGCAGAAATAACCTTAGAAATAGATTTTCATCTGGCGCATTAAATTAGGCCACCTGTGTTAGTGGGCTATATCAGCCAATGGGCTGTAGTTTGAAGAGAGCAGAGTAGGAGAGACAGAGAGGACACGTGCACTTTCTCTTGCACTATGTTTTGCATATAGCCTACTAAAATTGTCCTACTTCTAGGACAATTTTCAGACGGAGACAAATATGGATGGTGAATATTTATTTCTAGGCAATGTCGTAAACTATAGCTTAGACATACTTAGAAAATACATTTCTTTGGATAGACAACTGCCCCGTACTTCTCTGCACATGCATAGGATATAGCCTACTCTTTTTAATTGAGACCGCACGCACACCTGATCTCACACGCCCAACTAGGAGAGGAGAGGTATGGCTACTGAACTTGAAGCAGCAAGAATTATTAAAGTGGACACTAGCTAGTAAAAAATGGTCCCTTTGCTAAATTAGCCATGGAAGGAGACTTAAATATCCGTACTGGCCAATGATTATAACGGTGATTTTGATCTAACCATAAATTAATACATTGTGCCCCATGTAATGTAGCTAGATGTAGAATTCTAATGTTATAACTAGCTGGCTTATCGTTTCCTATGTAATAAAGTTCAGCTAGCGAGCAAGCATTTTAGCCAGTTAGCCTTAGACAACAAAAACTCAAAGGGTGTACTTTATGCAGTGGGGATTTTAACATGCACATCTTGGTGGGGCAAACTTAACCAATGTTTTGAGATGCATGCCAGCGAAGCCACTACACAACACTAAACAATACATTAATGGCACTATAACGTTGACAAACGGTGCCCACAAACTGTTGGGGCATAAACCTGTCCAGACAGCGAAGCTTTCCTTCCAGCACCATGGAGTGAATCCTTACCATCGCTACACCTGGCTGTCAGAGGAGCCTCATCTGGCAGCAAAAAAAGGTTATTTCAGCCTCAGTGCTTCTACACCTGCATTGCTTGCTGTTTGGGGTTTTAGGCTGGGTTTCTGTACAGCACTTTGAGATATCAGCTGATGTACGAAGGGCTATATAAATACATTTGGTTTGATTTGATTTGATTTACTTTTTAAAAACCATAGCTGATATGACTGACTTGCTTATATCATAGTACATAGTCCATCGGTAAATAGTCCACCCAATTTACCTACCTCATCCCCATACTGTTTTTATTTATTTACTTTTCTACTCTTTTGCACACCAGTATCTCTACCTGCACATCTGATCATTTATCACTCCAGTGTTAATCTGCAAAATTGTAATTATTCGCCTACCTCCTCATACCTTTTGCACACAACGCATATAGACTCTTTCTTTTTTTTCCTACTGTGCTATTGACTTGTTTGTTTACTCCATGTGTTGTCTGTCACACTGCTATGCTTTATCTTGGCCAAGTCGCAGCTGTAAATGAGAACTTGTTCTCAACTAGCCTACCTGGTTAAATAAAGGTGATTATTTTTTTATTTTTATTATACTTACCTCTAAGTATAAGCAATTGCAAGCAAACGAGCTGTGACGAGATAGGCCTTACGTCAGCACTTTCAAAATGGACACCGATAGAAATTTCCACTTCAAACATGGTTACAGACCAAGTATCCCCTCCTCGTGGAGAAAAGCACATGAGCTAAATATAATACACAAATAAAGAAATACAGAGAAATGCATCATTCCAACATTGACTAAAATGATGAATAAGATACTGATGAGATATACTATATAAGCAATATAACAATTGAGATATACAAACTACGGCATTAAGGAACGATGAGCGGATAAGAGGCAAGCTGTAAATTCGATTAAGACTTTAATGAGCGAGCTAAGAAAAACAATATGCCTATTTGTTCAGCACTTTTGAAATGGACAGCGACAGAATTCAGAATATTGGCCGTTCTTACAGCATTCTCCCTTTATTCAATGGCAGGTTGTGAGCATGTTAAGTAAAAATGTCAGTCTAATAGTTGTATTATCTTTATAAAGTTTGTATGAACAATCTAGTTTTGTAATTGGATACTTAAAAAATGTAGCACAGTGTTGTGTGCCGTTTCTGCCGCCCACGCAACATTGTTGATGATCATCTTTCTTTCTTTTTTTACATGACATCAACTGACACAGTATATCCTGTCTCTCTGCTCACACCGTATCAATGAAATTCAGTTAATGAGTGGAATATATATATATATAGGCATCATTTTATCGGATTCACATGGAATTGTTGTTCAATTGAAATGTTTGAATATTAAATTATTTATGATGGGATGAAATGTGATTTTAGCTTCTAAAATGTGAGAATTGGGTTTTCATAAGGCTAGGGCTCTGCTCAATCAGTGGCCCACCCCTGTGAAGAGTCATGGGTTATAAAACTTTTCAGACACAACCTTCTGGCTCCACTATATACAGCCTTGACGACAACATAACCTCCTGTTCCGAGGATGTGAGGACGACTGTCCGATGTCAGAATGGTTTAGATAATAACTACAGAACGAAGGACTTGGTTTGGCAACACGCTCTTCCATCTACCACCAACCTACTGAAGCGTAGCTCAGAGTAAATATTTATTGCATTTCCCTTTTCCAAATGGGCGGTAATTTAGAATGCATAAGATACTGTATTTACGATAGCACAGCGTCTTCCTTTGTTACTCAGTCTTCCTGCTCTTTCACTCAAACCCAGCCCATTTTCTTTTGTGTAACAAGCTGTCATATCTGTTCCGCCCGCTAATGACGTTTTCCTTTGTGACGGAATTTGTAATCAAGTTATGATTAATTATGTGTATGTGTAATTCTGTGTGATTAGTTAGGTATTTAGTAAATAAATAATTAAACCCAGTTTTGTATTACTGATTCAACTTGTTAGCCAGGGTTCTTGAAGATAACCAAGAATTTACAGCTTTCAGATGAGACTGAATTAAGGTGACGATTAATATTGACTGCTATTGATATAAAATATTACTAGGTCTTTAAGAGTTTTTTCGGAAGATAACAGCTCTATAAATATTCTTTCATGGTGCCCCAACTCTCTAGTTAATTACATTTACATGATTAGCTCAATCAGGTAATATTAATTACGAAGAAATTATTTTATAGAATAGCATGTCATATCACTTAATCCGGCAAAGCCAAAGACACGACAGCAGGGTATAATAGATATACGTCTGTAGCAGTTTGGGTCTAGAGTGTCTCCCCCTTTGAAGAGGGGTATGACTGCGGCAGCTTTCCAATCTATGGGAATCTCAGACGATACAAAAGAGAGGTTGAACAGGCTAGTAATAGGGGTTGCAACAATTTTGATGGATACTTTTAGAAAGAGAGGGTACAGACTGTCTAGCCTGGCTGATTTGTAGGGGTCCAGATTTTGCAGCTCTTTCAGAACATCAGCTATCTGGATTTGGGTGAAGGAGAAGTGGGGGAGGTTTGGGCGAGTTGCTGTGGGGAGCGCAGGGCTGTTGACCGGGATAGGGGTAGCCAGGTGGAAAGCATAGCCAGCCGTAGAAAACTGCTTCTTGAAAATCTCAATTATTGTGGATTTATCGGTAGTGGCAGTGTTTCCTAGCCTGGATGCAGTGGGCAGCTGGGAGGAGGTGCTCTTATATTCCATGGACTTTACAGTGTTCCAGAACTTTTTTGGGTTTGTACTACAGGATGCAAATTTCTGTTTGAAAAAGCTAGCCTTAGCTTTCCTAACTGCCTGTGTCTATTGGTTCCTAACTTCCCTGAAAAGTTGCATATCACCTGGGCTATTCGATGCTAATGCAGAACGCCACAGAATGTTTTTGTCCTGTTCAAGGGCAGACAGGTCTGGAGTGAACCAAAGGCTATATCTGTTCCTGGTTCTACATTTTTTTGAATGGAGCATGCTTATTTAAGATGGTGAGGAAGGCACTTTTAAAGATTAACCAGGCATCATCTACTGACAGGATGAGGTCAATGTCATTCCAAGATACCCCTGCCAGGTCGATTAGAAAGCCCTGTTCGCTGAAGTGTTTTAGGGAGCGTCTGACAGTGATGAGGGGTGGTCGTTTGACTGCAGAGTCATTACGAATGCAGGCAGTGAGGCAGTGATCGATGAGATCTTGGTTGAAAACAGCAGAGGTGTATTTGGAGGGCGAGTTGGTTAGGATGATATCTATGAGGGTGCCCGTGTTTACGGATTTGGGGTTGTACCTGGTAAGTTCATTGATAATTTGTGTGAAATTGAGGGCACCAAGCTTAGATTGTAGGATGGCTGGGGTGTTAAGCATGTCCCAGTTTAGGTCACCTAGCGGCATGAGCTCAGAAGATAGATGGGGGGCAAGTAAGGGAAGACCTCCATGAAATGGACAAAAATGAATAGCAACTTATTGGCATTGGGCAAAACATAAACACAATCGCAAATCCCACTCAAGTGGACGGCAGTTCATCAAAACCATATTGCAACTTGAACATTACAAATGCCAAGTATAATAAACCAACAATTCCATAGGGGGCGAGCGCGCTCCACCGTAGATTTTCATATGGGAAATGGTCACAAAGTCAGGTCCCAAGGGTGACATTTTAAAACCTCATAAAAAGTGAGTTTTTGGACAGTTTTTCTAAATGTTCTCAATGTTTTTGTCAATTATACATATGTAGTAACAGTATGGACATACATTTGTGTTATTTTATTGAGTTTGTCCGTAAGGTTCATTTTTTGTCCATTTGACATGATCATAGGAAGTTGGCTTCCGAACCCGAAAGTCAATGAACCATGTCCAAATGTCATAAGAAATGTCCAAATGGCATAAATAAGTATTGAAAGTACCATATCAGGATATTATGTCCATTTGCATTATATGATCATGGGAAGTCGGCTTCTGAACCCAAAAGTCAGTGAACCATGTCCAAATGGCATACGAAATGTCCAAATGGCATTTATACTGACCAAATGATATATATCATGCCCTGAATCATGTCAAAGCCCTGAATCATGTCAAAGCCTATGTCAAGCCCTGAATCAACTAGAAGGTCTATTTGTCGTGTTTGATCATAGGAAGTCATTGGAAGTAAGAATTTCTCTTTGATGTTGATTCAGTATGTCCATTTCGTAGTGGGAAGTCCTTATGGATATACATTGGCAATGGACACAGTCAACTTGCAGAAGACACTGTCCAATCGCTCATTGGTGTTGATTTCAGCCTGACCATTTGGTGATGTTAAATCCCTCATTAAATACATTGGAAGTGTACACTTGAACATTGTCCATTTGGAATGTATTTCAATGGGCATTTCCCATGATGCATTGGACATGCTCTAATATACTGCAGAAATGCCCAATTGACTGGCTCGTTGAACTCGGGATCTTTGTGGGCTATACTCAGCCTTGTCTCAGGATGGTAAGTTGGTGGTTGAAGATATCCCTCTAGTGGTGTGGGGGCTGTGCTTTGGCAAAGTGGGTGGGGTTATATCCTTCCTGTTTGGCCCTGTCCGGGGGTGTCCTCGGAGTGGGCCACAGTGTCTCCTGACCCCTCCTGTCTCAGCCTCCAGTATTTATGCTGCAGTAGTTTATGTGTCGGGGGGCTAGGGTCAGTTTGTTATATCTGGAGTACTTCTCCTGTCCTATTCGGTGTCCTGTGTGAATCTAAGTGTGCGTTCTCTAATTCTCTCCTTCTCTCTTTCTCTCTCTCGGAGGACCTGAGCCCTAGGACCATGCCCCAGGACTACCTGACATGATGACTCCTTGCTGTCCCCAGTCCACCTGGCCGTGCTGCTGCTCCAGTTTCAACTGTTCTGCCTTATTATTATTCGACCAAGCTGGTCATTTATGAACATTTGAACATCTTGGCCATGTTCTGTTATAATCTCCACCCGGCACAGCCAGAAGAGGACTGGCCATCCCACATATGCTCTCTCTAATTCTCTCTTTCTTTCTCTCTCTCGGAGGACCTGAGCCCTAGGACCATGCCCCAGGAATACCTGACATGATGACTCCTTGCTGTCCCCAGTCCACCTGACTGTGCTGCTGCTCCAGTTTCAACTATTCTGCCTTATTATTATTCGACCATGCTGGTCATCTATGAACATTTGAACATCTTGACCATGTTTTGTTATAATCTCCACCCGGCACAGCCAGAAGAGGACTGGCCACCCCACATAGCCTGGTTCCTCTCTAGGTTTCTTCCTAGGTTTTGGCCTTTCTAGGGAGTTTTTCCTAGCCACCGTGCTTCTACACCTGCATTGCTTGCTGTTTGGGGTTTTAGGCTGGGTTTCTGTACAGCACTTTGAGATATCAGCTGATGTACGAAGGGCTATATAAATAAATTTGATTTGATTTGATTTGGGATGGCCGAGCTGTGATAGTGGTTCCTCTCCACCGCTCGTTGGTGTTGATTTCAGCCTGTCCATTTAGTGATGGTAAATCCCTCAGAAAAGGAACACAGAAAATCCTTTATAAACTGCATGTAATTTAAAATTGGACCCTTATGTATATGAGATATTTCTGTATTTAATTTAATTTGCAATATATTTACAAAAAATAAAGTAATGAAAGGCTTTGGTATTATTCATTCAGATTTTATGTATTTTACTAGGCAAGTCAGTTAAGAACAAATTCTTATTTACAATGACATCCTAGGAACAGTGGGTTAACTCCCTTGTTCATGGTCAGATGTTTACCCGTTCTACAAATTACATTTCTATCTGAACTTTCTGTTTTAGGTGAAAAGTGTGCCTTTGCCAAACTTAGAAGAAACCATCTTTGGGTGGCAGGTAGCCTAGTGGTTAGAGCATTGGGTCTGTAACTGAAAGGTTGCTTAATCGAATCCCCGAGCTGACAGGACATACTTCTCTTTCATATAGGATGAAGTTATCCCTCTCAGTCACAGATTGTGAATTATACTGCCATCCTGTGGCCACTACACCTACTGAAAGCAATCTCTGCCCAATGGGTACAGATGTCAATTCAATGTCAACTCCATGTTGGTTAAATAATAAACAATGTTGATTTAACCAGCGTGTGCCCATTGGAATGTAAAACTCTGCAGTAAAATTGTTTTTAAAGTTGGCTCTTTACTCCAGCATTTTGGGTTTGAAATCAAATCTTTCATATGAGGCGACATCATAGAATGTCACTTTTTAGTTATTTTTATACATATTTTTATACATAAGAAAACACCTTATGTATATTGTACCCCACCCCCATTTGATTAAGTCATAACTATTTGGACACATTCACTTGTAGTGTATTAAAAGGTAGTAACCCTTTAAACGTAATATTCAGTTAAGATATATATTTAGATATCGGTTCCTTTACCCTGCAAGCAGTTTATGAACTGCTCTAATGAGTGACAGCAATCCACACCTTGGGTTTTGGAAGTCACTGCCAACAAACAAGAATGTAATCATTTTCAGACAAACACATTACTTCCTTCAGCACACTACTACAACAGTGTGACTGTTTTGGAATAAAATGTTCAATATATTTACTTTAACATCCTCTGTGTTGTGTGCTTATTGTTTAACCATTGATATGTTCTAGGTCATTTTGAGAACTTAAGGAGCATCGGGTACTGCTGGAATGTCAACCAATGGCATGTCCATATTATTGTGATAAATTACACTGGTCACTGTTCAAAACATTTATAAAGTATTAAGAAAGTATGAATAGTCCTCCCTTTAGATTAGGGACTGCAAAACTACTTTACTAATGATTAGTAAATGGTTCAAAAATACATTTATTAAACATCTTATGAATGATCTTATGAATCATTTAAAAGTGATTAATAAATGTGTGAATAACTAGCTTACTAAAACAAATGTGGGAACTATTTACTAATCCATTGTAAGTTATTTATTGTGTTATCCAATTTCTATATTTATTCACACAAAACAACATCTGAGAGAGCTGCTCTGGTGTGACCCCTGACCTGGTAGCAGTGATATAGTGAGAGTTGTGGTAGTGAGAGTAGTGGTAGTGTTAATACCCAGTATGTTGAGGTTGAAGTATCTGTTGTGGTCTCCTGCGCTGTTGTGTTTACTCATTAATGCATATAGAAGTAATTTATAAATGTGAGAATAACTAGCTGACTAACATTTAACAAATGTGGGAGTAATGATTTAATACTCCACAACATTATAAAGTGTTACCCATAATTGCATATTCTTATATTTTACCATCAAGTACTTACACAATACACCATTGAGTTAGACCTGGACGTTATATGTGTCACGTTTTGTCTTTGTTTTAGTATGGTCAGGGCGTGAGTTGGGTGGGTTGTCTATGTTAGTTTTTCTATGATTTTCTATTTCTGTGTTTGAACTGATATGGTTCTCAATCAGAGGCAGCTGTCTATCATTGTCCCTGATTGAGAACCATATTTAGGTAGCCTGTTTTCATTTGTGTTTTGTGGGTGGTTGTTTTCAGTCTTTGTGTTTTTGCACCAGACAGAACTGTTTCTTTGCTGTTTTTTTGTTATTTCAGTTTTGATTTTTATTAATTAAGATGAACACTAACCACTCTGCGCTTTGGTCCTCTCCTTCTTACACCGACGACAGCCGTTACAATATGACATCATGCAGTATTGTATATTTAAACTTTTCTACACTTGATGAAGTCATTGTGTCCCAATTGGGCCACTAAATGGAGATGTTAAACAATATCTTGAATGCCTCATGACATCCTCAGAATGTACTTTTAGAATACTTACATACTATTTATAATTTTGGTATTTTTTAGGATCCCCATTAGCCACTGCAAAAGCATCAGCTAATCTTCCTGCTGTCCTCTTCCTGGTGTCCACATTATATAACTTGGAACAAGCACAGACTTAGGTATTTGGAATATACAACCCAATATGACAACAATGTATTTTATAAAACAAGGTTATGCCTTCTCCAAGTCATTATAATCCAGTCCAGCTAAATCATTCTTTATCAACACCACATGTATCGATGATGACAACACTGAGATAAGTAATATCAGTGTATTGTTATATGAAATAAGCAATTACAACAAAACAGTATAACAATTTTTTGGTCCAATTTAGGAATAGGAACAAGGGAACTATTAACTCCTTAATTTCAGAGTGAAAATATGTCTACATGTCACTTTGAACCATGGATAAAAGAAAGCATAAATGATTGGATTAATTAAGGAATTAACAAGTGGCAGAAAGCTGATGATAAATGATATCAAATTTTCACTAAAATAAAATGAAAAAATAAAAGGAAATAGAGATGGAATCCAACAAATGAGATAGTTGAAAACAACAATAGAGAGAGTTTTTGCTGCTTTTCTCTCAGACTTATTTGCCTGGACAGTTTTAACACCAGACACACTGGCAGCCTCTTTTGAAAATACCTTTCTGGCCTGTGATCTGGCCACCACAAAGATTTTCATATAAAGTGTCATAATAATAGAGCACGGGACAACCATTGTAAATACAAGGCCAATGATATTAACCCAATTTAACCCTTTCACAATAAAACATTCTTTCAAACACCGACTGGGTACCTGTACATTTACAAATATTTTTATAATAGCAGCATCATATATGATACAACAACACCAGGAAATGGATATACAACACATCATTCTTGTTATTGTTATTTTAGAGTGGTACAATAAGGGATCACACACAGAAACATAGCGGTCAATAGATATCAAGACCAAATTTCCCAGAGATAAAGAAGTACATAAATAAGCGATGTAGAATTCAAACACACAGAAATATTCCCCAAAACCCCAGCATGATTCCATTATTGCTACAGTCGTTGCTGGTATCACAATTAATCCCACCAGGAGATCTGACACAGCCAGAGAGAGAATGAGCAGGTTGGTTGGAGTGTGGAGCTGCTTGAAGTGAGAAATGGAGATGATCACCAGTACGTTCAAAAATACTGTAACTGCTGAAATCAATGAGAAGAAGATGTACAGTGTTATGTAGATAGATGACGATAGCAAAGCCTTTCTGCAAGAAGAGTTTCTGTCTTGAAAACAGTATTGAACATCTTCATGTTTCTCCATTTGTAATAAAATGTAAAAATGCTGAGGTCCTGCTCCTGCTTGGTCCTGTGTGTGACCCTTTCAGGTCAGCCTTCTGACAAACTCTGAGCTCTGCCTCTCTATTTATCCCTGAGTTACTGACAGCCACTCCCCTTCGCATAGTCTCGCTGCACACACACACACACACACACACACACACAAAATACACTGCTCAAAAAAACAAAAGGGAACACTAAAATAACACATCCTAGATCTGAATGAATTAAATATTCTTATTAAATACTTTTTTCTTTACATTGTTGAATGTGCTGAGAACAAAATCACACAAAAATTATCAATGGAAATCAAATGTATCAACCCATGGACGTCTGGATTTGGAGTCACACTCAAAATTAAAGTGAAAACCACACTACAGGCTGATCCAACTTTGATGTAATGTCCATAAAACAAGTCAAAATGAGGCTCAGTAGTGTGTGTGGCCTCCACGTGCCTGTATGACCTCCCTACAACGCCTGGGCATGCTCCTGATAAGGTGGCGGATGGTCTCCTGAGGGATCTCCTCCCAGAACTGGACTAAAGCATCCGCCAACTCCTGGACAGTCTGTGGTGCAACGTGGAGTTGGTGGATGAGGCGAGACATGATGTCCCAGATGTGCTCAATTGGATTCAGGTCTGGGGAACGGGCAGGCCAGTCCATAGCCAGTGGCGAATTTGCCAATCTTGGTGTTCTCTGGCAAATGCCAAACATCCTGCACGGTGTTGGGCTGTAAGCACAACCCCCACCTGTGGACGTCGGGCCCTCATACCACCCTCATGGAGTCTGTTTCTGACAGTTTGAGTAGACACATGCACATTTGTGGCCTGCTGGAGGTCATTTTGCAGGGCTCTGGCAGTGATCCTCCTGCTCCTCCTCGCACAAAGGCGGAGGTAACGGTCCTGCTGCTGGGTTGTTGCCCTCCTACGGCCTCCTCCACGTCTCCTGATGTACTGGCCTGTCTCCTGGTAGCGCCTCCATGCTCTGGACACTACGCTGACAGACACAGCAAACCTTCTTGCCACAACTCACATTGATGTGCCAACCTGGATGAGCTGCACTACCTGAGCCACTTGTGTGGGTTGTAGACTCCGTCTCATGCTACCACTAGAGTGAAAGCACCGCCAGCATTCAAAAGTGACCAAAACATCAGCCAGGAAGCATAGGAACTGAGAAGTGGTCTGTGGTCACCACCTGCAGAACCACTCCTTTATTGGGGGTGTCTTGCTAATTGCCTATAATTTCCACCTGTTGTCTATTCTATTTGTACAACAGCATGTGAAATTAATTGTCAATCAGTGTTGCTTCCTAAGTGGACAGTATGATTTCACAGAAGTGTGATTGACTTGGAGTTACAGGGTAGCCTAGTGGTTAAGAGCGTTGGACTAGTAACTGGAAGGTTGGAAGTTCAAAACCCCCGAGCTGACAAGGTACAAATCTGTCGTTCTGCCCCTGAACAAGCAGTTAACCCACTGTTCCTAGGCCGTCATTGAAAATAAGAATTTGTTCTTAACTGACTTGCCTAGTTAAATAAAGGTGCTTTTTGGCAAACTCCAACCAGGCTGTCATGTGCCTTTCACTGAGGAGTTGCTTCCATCGGGCCATTCTACCATAAAGGCCTGATTGGTGCAGTGCTGCTGAGATGGTTGTCCCATCTCCAAAGAGAAACTCTGGAGCTCTGTCAGTGACCATCGGGTTCTAGGTCACCTCCTTGACCAAGGCCCTTCTCCCCCGATTGTTCAGTTTGGCCTGGCGGCCAGCTTTAGGAAGAGTCTTGGTCGTTCCAAACTTCTTCCATTAAATAACGATGGAGGCCACTGTGTTCTTGGGGACCTTCAGTGCTGCAGAAATGTTTTGGTACTCGACACAATCTTGCCTCGGAGCTCTATGGACAATTCTTTCAACCTCATGGCTTGATTTTTGACATGCACTGTCAACTGTGGGACCTTACAGTATATAGACAGGTAAGTGCCTTTCCAAGTCATGCTCAATCAATTTATTATTCCACAGGTGGACTCCAATCAAGTGGAAGAAACATCTCAAGGATGACCAATAAACAGGATGCACCTAAGTACAACTTCGAGTCGCATAGCAAATGGTCTGAATTCTTATGTAAACAAGGTTATTTCTGTTATTTAAAAAACTGTTTTTGTTTTGTCATCATGGGGTATTGTATGTAGATTGTGTGTAGATAAAATGTATTTCATAAATGTTTGTATAAGGCTGTAACATAACAAAATGTGGAAAAGGGGAAGGGGTCTGAATACTTTTCGAATGACATAGATACAGACACATTACATTGATAAAGACAAAAAAAAGGTAGATTGTTCCAATCAACAGCGATGTGTTCTTACCAGATACACTCCTATATATAAAAGAGTGAATATTAGAGTCTCTGACTGGTATTATGATGGTGGATCTCTTACAAAACAAAAATAGTTCGATAGGTACCTGGGGAATGCATGTGATAATTATGTGGACCAGACCAAGTTAAGTTAATACTACTCTTTTCTCAACAGATAGCCAGCCTAGCTGCTTAAAATGCTTGACTTCCATATCACAAATATCCAAGATGGTGTAGTCTTTGTCCTGTCGTGTCCCATGTATATATATATATTTTTATATATTTTAATTTGCATACTTTTAAAAATTATTTTCCCTAAACCTCAACTTCAAAATACGCGTCTGCAACCCGCCTCACCCAATGTGGATCTGTTTTTTTCTTAAGTATTTCTATTTACCTCGGAATTGGAATCCCTCAACTGAAGCCAGCCAGCTAACTAGCTACCGGCTACCAGTCAGCTAATCACTGCTAGCGGTCATCAGCTAACCTTTAGCTCGGAAAGCTCTCGTCAGTTCGTACAACGCGTTTCAAAACAGAGCATATCGGACATATTTTTCTCTCCATATCCCCGGATTCTTATCGCAAACTCTGAACCTTTTCATCAGGATCATCGCAGCTAGCTAACTTCAACCCAGGTTGACAACTCCTGGCTAACGTTTCTGTCCAGGAGAAATCACCAATTAGCCTGGAGCTAGCCCATTCTAGGCCATCTCCCGGCTAAGGCTCCACTCCTGGGCTACAATATCCGGACCCCTTCTACTGCCGGTACGGAGCACGGAACCCCGCTGATCCATCACGACTGGAATACCGACCTAATCTGCCCGAGGATTCCAACAGCTCCCTCAGGCGCGATGTCCCCTGAAGGCCCATTCTGCCAACCATGGCCTGCTAGCTATCTAGAGCATATTTGACTGTTAGCTGATCCATCGGCCAGTTTCTTGGACCACTATACCCATTTTGCCAATTGGACTTGGACCCCTCTGCTACTTGGAACCCTACTAATCCACGACTGGTCTATCGACGTCACGACGGTCCCTCTAAGACCCTTCTGCTAGCTTGCCAGCCCCGGCCTGCTAACCGCTAGGTTGCTAGCCCCGGCCTGCTAACTGTCTGAATCGTCGTGCCAGCCCAACCACTCACTGGACCCATACGATCACTTGGCTATGCATGCCTCTCCCTAATATCAATATGCCTTATCCATTACTGTTCTGGTTAGTGATTACAGTCTTGTTTCACTGTAGAGCCTCTAGCCCTGCTCAATATGCCTTAACCAACAAGGTTGTTCAACCTCCCACATATGCGATGACTATATCTCTCTCATCATTACTCGTTACCCTGCGCACTCTCTTCCTACCATACCTTAGTCTGTACATTATGCCTTGAATCTATGCTATCGCTCCTTTTACTCTCTGTTCCAAACATGCTAGTCGTCCAGTTCTAATAGCCTTTAGCCGTACCCTTATTCTACTTCTCATCTATTCCTCTGGTGATGTAGAGGTTAATCCTGGACCTGCAGTGCCTAGCTCCACTCCTACTCCGCATGTGCTCTCATTTGTTGACTTCTGTAACTGTAAAAGCCTTGGTTTCATGCATGTTAACATTAGAAGCCTACTCCTTAATATTGCTTTATTCACTGCTTTAGTACACTCTGCCAACACGGATGTCTTAGCCGTGTCTGAATCCTGGTTTAGGAAAACTACCAAAAACTCAGAAATTTCCACCCCAAACTATGGCATTTTCAGACAAGATAGAACTGCCAAAGTGGGCGGTGTTGCAATCTACTGCAAAGATAGCCTGCAGAGTTCTGTCTTACTATCCAGGTCTGTACCCAAACAATTCAAGCTTCTACTTTTAAAAATGTATCTTTCCAGAAACAAGTCGCTCACCGTTGCCGCTTGCTACAGACCACCCTCTGCCCCCAGCTGTGCCCTGGACACCATATGTCAATTGATTGCCCCCCCATCTATCCTCAGAGCTCGTTCTGCTAGGTGACCTAAAATGTGACATGCTTAACACCCCGGCCATCCTACAATCTAAGCTTAATGACCTCAATCTCACACAAATTATCAATGAACCTACCAGTTACAACCCCAAATCCAAAAACACAGGCACCCTCATAGATATCATCCTAACCAACTTGCCCTCCAAATATACCTCTGCTGTTTTCACCCAAGATCTCAGTGATCATTGCCTGCATCCGTAATGGGTCTGCGGTCAAACGACCACCCCTCATCACTGTCAAATGCTCTCTAAAACACTTCAGCGAGCGAGGCCTTTCTAATCAGGCCTTCCCGGGTGTCTAAGCAGGCCTTCCCGGGTGTCCTGGAAGGATATTGACCTCATCCCGTCAGTAGAGGATGCCTGGTTATTCTTTAAAAGTGCCTTTCCTCGCCAACTTGAATAAGCATGCCTCCTTCAAAAATGTTGGAACAAGGAACAGATATAGCCCTTGGTTCTCTCCATACCTGACTGCCCTTGAACTGCACAAAAGCATCCTGTGGCGATCTGCATTAGCATCAAACAGCCCCCGTGAGATGCACATTTTCAAGGAAGTTAGGAACAAATATACACAGGCAGTTAGGAAAGCTAAGGGTAGCTTTTTCAAACAGAAATGTGCATCCTGTAGCACAAACTCAAAACATTTCTGGAACACTGTAAAGTCCATGGAGAATAAGAGCCTCTCTTCCCAGCTGCCCACTGCACTGAGGCTAGGAAACACTGTTACCATCCGATAAATCCACAATAATCGAGAATTTCAATAAGCATTTTTCTACGGCTGGCCATGCTTTCCACCTGGCAACCCTTACCCCAGTCAACAGCCCTGCGCTCCCCACAGCAACTCGCCCAAACCTCCCCACTTCTCCTTCACCCAAATCCAGATAGCTGATGTTCTGAAAGAGCTGCAAAGTCTGGACCCTACAAATCAGCCAGGCTAGACAGTCTGTACCCTCTCTTTCTAAAATGTTCTGCCGAAATTGTTGCAACCCCTATTACTAGCCTGTTCAACCTCTCTTCTGTATCGTCTGAGATTCCCATAGATTGGAAAGCTGCCGCAGTCATCCCCCTCTTCAAAGGGGGAGACACTCTAGACCCAAACTGCTACAGACCTATATCTATTCTACCCTGCCTTTCTAAGGTCTTCAAACGCCAAGTTTACAAACAGATTACCGACCATTTCGAAACCCACCGTACCTTCTCCGCTATGCAATATGGTTTCAAAGCTGGTCATGCACCTCAGCCAAGTTCAAGGTCCTAAACAATATCATAACCACCATCGATAAGAGACAGTACTGTGCAGCCGTAGTCATCAACCTGGCTAAGGCTTTCGACTCTGTCCATCACAACATTCTTATTGTCAGACTCAACAGCCTTAGTTTCTCAAATGATTGCCTCGCCTGGTGCACCAACTACTTCTCTAATAGAGTCCAGTATGTACAATCAGAGGGCCTGTTGTTCGGACCTCTGGCAGTCTCTGTGGGGGTGCCACAGGGTTCAATTCTCGGGCCGACTCTCTTCTCTGTATACATCAATGATGTCACTCTTGCTGCTGGTGATTCTTTGTTCCACTTCTATGCAGACGACACCATTCTGCATACCTCTGGTCCTTCTTTGGATACTGTGTTAACTAACCTCCAGATGAGCTTCAATGCAATACAACTTTCCTTCCGTGGCCTCCAACTGCTCTTAAATGCAAGTAAAACTAAATGCATGCTCTTCAATCGTTTGCTGCCCGCACCTGCCTGCCCATCCAGCATCACTACTCTATATGGTTCTGACTTAGAATATGTGGACAACTACAAATACCTAGGTGTCTGGTTAGACTGTAAACTCTCCTTCCTGACTCACATTAAACATCTCCAATCCAAAGTTAAATCTAGAAACGGCTTCCTTTTCCGCAACAAATCATTCTTCACTCATGCTGCCAAAAATAACCTCGTAAAACTGACTATCCTAGTGATCCTCGACTTCGGCGATGTCATTTACAAAATAGCCTCCAACAGCCTCCTACACAACAATTTGGATGCAGTCTACCACAGTGCCATGCGTTTTGTTACCAAAGCCCCATATACTAGCCACCACTGCGACCTGTACTCTCTCTTTGGCTGGCCCTCGCTTCATACTTGTCGCCAAACCCACTGGTTCCAGGCCATCTATAAGTCTCTGCTAGGTACATCCCCGCCTTATCTCAGCTCACTGGTCCCCATAGTAGCACCCACTCGTATCACGCACTCCAGCAGGTATATCTCACTGGTCACCCCCAAAGCCAATTCTTCCTGTGGCCGCCTCTCCTTCCAGTTCTCTGCTGCCAATGACTGGAACGAACTGCAAAAATCTCTGAAGCTGGAGGCTCTTACCTCCCTCCCTAGCTTTAAGCACCAGCTGTCAGAGCAGCTCAAAGATCACTGCACCTGTACATAGCTCATCGGTCAATAGCCCATCCAATCTACCTCATCCCCAAACTGTATTCATTTATCTTGCTCCTTTACATGCTCCTTTACACTCCAGTATCTCTACTTGCACATTCATCTTCTGCACATTCTACCATTCCAGTGCTTAATTGCTATATTGTAATTACTTCGCCACCTCGGCCTATTTATTGCCTTACTGCTCTTATCCTACTTCATTTGCACATGCTGTATATAGATTTTTCTACGATATTATTGATTGTAAGTTTGTTAATGCCGTGTTTAACTCTGTATTGTTGTATGTGTTGAACTGCTTTATCTTGGCCAGGTCGCAGTTGCAAATGAGAACTTGTTCTCAACTAGCCTACCTGGTTAAATAAAGGTGAAATAAAAAACAAAAAATAAAAATCAGTATGAGGGGGAAGCTTAAGTACAACTCTTACAAGCTTTTTGGCTGGTCTGTAGATTATTCTTTAGATGTTTGGTCTTTAGGGTGACTATTGCTAGCTTTTTTATCCAATTAGCGACAAGACTTTTAAAAAATGGTGAAAGACCTCAATGGTGCTGCCCTTGCTAAAACTGGATTTCTGCCAAGAAGACCCTCTATCCACTCCATGATCAGCTCAGAGAGCTAAGATACAGAAAACAGAGGGGCCATATGTTCCTAGTTTATTAGCAAGTGCATCGGCAATGTTGTATCCACGGCAACTGTTAAAACCTTCCCCAAACAGAAACTGTGGATGGATGGCAGCATTCGCCTAAAACTGAAAGCGCGAATCAGGGAGAGGCGACTGGAAACTTGACCGAATACAAACAGTGTAGCTATTTCCTCCGCAAGGCAATCAAACAAGCTAAGTATCAGTATAGAGACAAAGTCAAATCGCAATTCAACGGCTCAGACACCAGAGGTATGTGGCAGGGTCTACAGTCAATCACGAACTACAAAAAGAAAACCATCCCAGTCGCGGATCCCGATGTCTTGCTTCCAGATAAACTAAACAACTTATTTGCTCGCTTTAAGGATCTACAGTCAATCACGGGTTACAAAAAGAAAACCTTTGAGGACAATACAGTGCCACTGACACGGCCCGCTACCAAACCCTGCAAGCTCTCCTTCACTGCAGCCAATGTGAGTAAAACATTTAAAGTGTTAAACGTCCTCTGAGCATGCACAGACCAGCTGGCTGGTGTGTTTACGGACATATTCAATCAATCCCTATCCCAGTCTGCTGTTCCCACATGCTTCAAGAGGCCCACCATTGTTCCTGTTCCCAAGAAAGCCAAGGTAACTTAGCTAAATGTCTATCACCCGCAGCACTCACTTCCATCACCATGAAATTCTTTGAGAGACTAGTCAAGGATCATATCTCCTCCACCCTACCTGACACCCTAGACCCACTCCAATTTGCTTACCGCCCCAATAGGTCCACAGACGACGCAATCACACTGCCCTAACCCATCTGGACAAGAGGAATACCTATGTAAGAATCCTGTTCATCGACTACAGCTCAGCATATAACACCATAGTACCCTCCGAACCCGACCCCGCCCCGAGTCTCGACCCCGCCCTGTGCAACTGGGTCTGGACTTGGACCTGGACTTTCTGACGGGACGCCCCCAGGTGGTGATGGTAGGAAACAATATCTCCACCCCGCTGATCCTCAACACTGGGGTCCCACAAGGGGGTGTTCTCAGCCCTCTCCTGTACCCCCTGTTCACCCATGACTGCTTGGCCATGCACACCTCCAACTCAATCATCAAGTTTGCAGATGACACTACAGTGTTAGGCTTGATTACTAACAATGACGAGACGGCCTACAGGGAGGAGGTGAGGGCCCTCGGAGAGTGGTGTCAGAAAAATAAACTCACTCTCAACGTCAACAACACAAAGGGAATTATTGTGGACTTCAGGAAACAGCAGAGGGATCACCCCCCTATCCACATCGATTGGACAGTAGTGGAGAAGGTGGAAGGTTTAAAGTTCTTCGCCGTACACATCACGGACAACCTGAAATGGTCCACACACACAGACAGCGTGGTGAAGAAGATGCAACAGTGCATCTTCAACCTCAGAAGGCTGAAGAAATTTGGCTTGTCACCAAAAACACTCACATAATTTTATAGATGCACAATCGAGAGCATCCTGTCGGGCTGTATCACTGCCTGGTATGGCAACTGCCCCCCACCCCCCACAACTGTAAGACTCTCCAGAGTCTGCACAACGCATTACCGGGGGAAATCTACCTGCCCTCCAGGACACCTACACCACCTGATGTCACAGGAAGACCAAAAAGATCATCAAGGACAACAACCACCCGAGCCACTGCCTGTTCACCCCGCTATCATCCAGAAGGCAAGATCAGTACAGGTGCATCAAAGCTGGGACCCAGAGACTGAAAAACAGCTACTATCTCAAGGCCATCAGACTGTTAAACAGCCATCACTAACATTGAGTGGCTGCTGCCAGCACACTGACTCAAATCTCTAGCCACTTTAATAATAAAAAATTGGATGTAATAAATGTATCTCTAGTCACTCTAAACAGTGCCACTTTATATAATGTTTACATACTGTACTCTCTACCATCTACCGCATCTTGCCTATGCCGTTCGGCCATCGCTCATCTAGAAGCACAACTAGAAGCAACTAGCATTTCACTAACATCTGCCAACCATGTGTATGTGACCAATACAATTTTATTTTATTTTATTTGAAGGCTTTCCAATACCGTACGACGAACTGGGGCCCACGATCCGAGACAATGTCCTCGGGAAGTCTGTGTAGTCGAAAGACATGGGTTATCATAAGATCAGCAGTCTCCTTTGCCTAGCGCAACATGGTTAAGATTATGAAATGGACTTTCTTGGATAACCGATCGACGACCACCAGGAAAGTGGTAAGACCTTGGGATGGCGGTAACCCACGGCGATAAAGTCTACTGACAGGTGGGACCACGGCCGGCTGGGGATGGGCAGAGGATGGGCAGAGGTTGGAGCTTTGGGCACAGGTGGGACAGGCCGCAACGAAGGATCTCACATCCTCAAACACGTTGGGCCACCAGAATTTCCGCCTCCAGTGTCCGAATAACCACTGGGTGCCCAGTTAATTTAGAGGAGTGTCTCCATTGAAAACGGGCTGATCACAGAACATAAAGTCTGTTAGTGGGACCCCTGTCAGGGTCAGGTTCTCGGGTCTGGGCTTGTCGCACTGTGGTCTCAATACTCCATACCACGGGATCCACAATGCAGGAGCGGGGGATTATGGGCTCGGAGTCCCTGTCCTCAGAAACATCATGTTAGTTGGACAGGTTGTCTGCGTTCTGATTCTTGAATCCCGGGCGATAGGCTAGAGTGAAGTTGAACCTGTTAAAAAACAGAACTTACGTAGCCTGGCGAGCATTCAACCTCTTGGCTTCTTGAATGGAGAGCAAGTTGTTATGATCCATCCAGATCATGAAAGAATGAGTAAAACACTCCAAGCAGTGTCTCCACATCTCATGGGCCCACTTTACTGCCAATAGCTCACGGTTGCCTACATCGTAGTTGCGTTCCGCTGTCGAAAACCACTTGGAAAGAAAGGCACGTGGGTGCTGTCTCTTGTCCCCCTCATTACACTGTGAAAGGACCGCCCCTGCTCTGTTGTCCGAGGTGTCCACGTCCCTTGAGCTCCACAAATGCCCTGTCAGCCTCGGTGTCCAGCCAAAATGGATCTGTGACTTGTCTGTTTGGAGTTGTGACTGCACCTCTCACAGCCCTAAGTACCACGGCTGTAAAAATGGGCAAACCCGAGGAACGCTGGACTTGATTAATTGAGGTGGGACAGGGCCAGTCGGTGACCACCTTAACCTTAACTGGGTCCATTTGGATGTCGGCGGTAGAGATAATGTGGCCCAGGAAAGAGGCTTGGGATACATGGAACTCACACTTGTCTATCTTGACGCATAGTTGACTCTGCAGGAGGCATCTCAGGACTTGGCGGACGTGCAGGATGTGTTCTTGAAGGGTCTTGGAGAAGATCAGGATGTGGTCGAGGTAAACAAAGACGAAGCAATTCAACAGATCCAGAAGAGCGTCATTGACCAATGCATGGAAGACTGCAGGTCAGTTTGATAATCTGAATGGCATGACTAAATACTTAAAGTGGCCACTAGGGTTGTTAAAGGTAGGTTTCTATTCATCTCCCTCCCTGATTCTCACCAGATTGTACAGTGCCTTGCAAAAGTATTCATCCCCCATGGTGTTTTTCCTATTTTGTCGCATTAGAAACTGTAATTTAAATGGATTCTTATTTGGATTTCAACAAAATAGTTCAAATTGGTGATGTGAAATGAAAAACATTGTGTGCATATGTATTCACCCCCTTTGCGAGGAAGACCCTCAATAAGATCTGGTGCAACCAATTACCTTCAGAAGTCACATAATTCGTTAAATAAAAAACACCTGTCTGTAATATGTGTCACGTGAGCTCAGTAAATATACACCTGTTCTGAAAGGCCCAAGAGTCTGCAACACCACTAATCAAGGGGCACGACCAAACAAGCGGCACCATGAAGACCAAGGAGTTCTCCAAACAGGTCAGGGACAAAGTTGTGGAGAAGTACAGATCAGAATAAGCATTTTTATACGGCTGGCAATGCTTTCCCCATGGCTACCCCTACCCCGGTGAACAGAACAGAAGCCCCCACAGAAACACGCCCAAGCCTTCCCCATTTCTCCTTCTCCCAAATCCTGTCATCTGATGTTCTGAAAGAGCTGCAAAATCTGGACCCCTACAAATCAGCCGGGCTAGACAATCTGGCACATTTCTTTCTAAAATTATCTGCCGAAATTGTTGCAACCCCTATTATTAGCCTGTTCAACCTCTCTTTCGTGTTTGAGATTCCAAAAGATTGGAAAGCAGCTGCAGACACACTCTTGACCCAAAGGAGGAAACACTCTTGACCCAAACTGCTACAGACCTATATCTATCCTACCCTGCCTTTCTAAGGTCTTCGAAAGCCAAGTCAACAAACAGATTACCGAACATTTCGAATCCCACCGTACCTTCTTTGCTATGCAATCTGGTTTCAGAGCGTCATGGGTGCACCTCAGCCACGCTCAAGGTCCTAAACAATATCTTAACCGCCAGCGATAAGAAACAATACTGTGTAGCCGTATTCATTGACCTGGCCAAGGCTTTCGACTCTGTCCATCACCACATCCTCATCGGCAGACTCGATAGCCTTGGTTTCTCAAACGATTGCCTCGCCTGGTTCACCAACTACTTCTCTGATAGAGATCAGTGTGTCAAATCCGAGGGCCTGTTGTCCGGGCCTCTGGCAGTCTCTATGGGGGTGCCATAGGGTTCAATTTTCAGGCCGACTGTCTTCTCTGTATACATTAATGATGTCGCTCTTGCTGCTGGTGAGTCTCTTATCCACCTCAATGCAGACGACACCATTCTGTATACTTCTGGCCCTTCTTTGGACACTGTGTTAACAACCCTCCAGACGAGCTTCAATGCCACACAACTCTCCTTCCGTGCCTCCAACTGCTCTTAAACACAAGTAAATTTAAATGTATGCTCTTCAACTGATTGCTGCCTGCACCTGCCTGCCCGTCCAACATCACTACTCTGGACAGTTCTGACTTAGAATATGTGAACAACTACAAATACCTAGGTGTCTGGTTAGACTGTAAACTCTCTTTCCAGACTCACATCAAACATCTCCAATCCAAAGTTAAATCTAGAATTGGCTTCCTATTCCGCCACAAAGCCTCCTTCACTAATGCTGCCAAACATACCCTTGTAAAACTGACCATCCTGTCGATCCTCGACTTCGGCGATGTCATTTACAAAATAGCCTCCAATACCCTACTCAATAAATTGGATGCAGTCTATCACAGTGCCATCCGTTTTGTCACCTCGTTGGCTGGCTGTGTCACTCCCCATTCACTGTTTGTGTGTGTGATTTCAGAAAATCACAGAAAATCACAGAAATCACGTAAAGTTTCTGAACACGCTGCAACTGGATCTATAACTTTTTTGGAAAACAAAAAAATGTATTTACCCCTCACCGAACGGACATTGAAACGGATATTTAAATATTTCCCGTAAATTACCATAGATAAATGGCTGGTTCTTTTTTTCCTTACACCGTAGGTTCATGTACTTTGACGTGAAGCAGTCTAATTAGCGCTTTATTACCATTTTTGACCTTTATTCCCAGATAAAATCAATAAGGGTTGAGGCCTCGATGCCATCTTGTTTCTGGGCTAAAAGCCCATTTGGCCAAACCTGTGCTCACCGAGTTTCATCTTCAAAGTCTTTTCCGTTTAAGAGAAATGGCCATGTCACTTTGGTGATGTTTTGCCCATTTGCAATAAGCAGCCAGTCACCATCTGTTGGAATTTTCCAGAACAGAGGAACAATTACCAAAAAATAAAAGTTAGAAAATGGAATCCGAATGTCCGAGAGACTTTATTTAATGACTTCCCGGAAGATCCGCCCTGGGGCATGACCCGAGTCTGTCGGCCTATTTTAATAACATTCACGGATGTCTAGTAAGGGACCGTACATTTGCAATATGGAGACCCTCATCATCATCCATACGGGTAATGCCATCGTAGTCCCTTATGTAGGATTTAGGTCTACAACAGTTTGGTTCTTGAATGTCTCCCCCTTAGAAAAGGGGGATGACCGCAGCAGCTTTCCAATCTTTAGGGATCTCACACGGTACGACAGAGAGGTTGAACAGGCTAGTAATAGGGGTTGCAACAATTGCGGCAGATATTTTTAGAAAGAGAGGGTCCAAAAAAATGGTTATTGAAATGTTTGATTATCGTGGATTTATCGGTAGTGACAGTGTTTCCTAGCCTCAGTGCAGTGGGCAGCGGGGAGGAGGTGCTCTTATTCTCCATAGACTTTACCGTGTCCCAAAACCTTTGGGAAATTGTGCTACAGGACGAACATTCATGTTTTAAAAAGCTGGCCTTTGCTTTCCTAACTGACTAGGGATATTGGTTCTTAACTTTGCTGAAAAGTTGCATATCGCGGGGGCTTGTCAATGCTAATGCAGTACGCCACAGGATGTTTTGTGCTGGTCAAGAACAATCAAGTCTGGAGTGAACCAAGGACTATATCTATTCTTAGTTCTACATTTTTTGAATGGGGCATGCTTATTTAACTTATTTCGGATCATTGGGAAGTTAGAGTCCCACCTCGACAACATCCTGTGAAATTACAGAGCGCAAAAAAAAAAATAGTAGCAATATTAAACATTAATAAAAATACAAATGTTATACACCATTCTTTAGCTTAGAATCTTGGTAATGAAATCGCTTTGTCCGATTTACAATAGGCTTTATGACGAAAGCATAGCATTTGATCATCTGAGGACAGCGCCTCACCCACTTCCTGCATTATCATGAATTCATAACCTGCACAGGTGTCACAAAACTCAAAAATAGCGCTAAAATAAATCACTTACCTTTAAAGATCTTCATCTTTTTGAAATCCAAAGGGTCCCAGTTACACAATGAATGGTCGTTTTGTTCGATAAAATCCTTCTTTATATCCCCAAAAAGTCAGTTTAGCAGACGTACTTCATTCAATAATCCACCGGTTTCCCCTCGTTCAAAATGCATACAAAATGGATCCCAAACGTTACCAATATACTTCATCCAAACAATTCAAACAACATTCCCAATCAATCCTCAGGTACCCTAATATGTATATAAACTATAAAATTTAAGACGGAAAATAGTACGTTCATTTCCAGAGATAAATAACCAAGTGTGCGCCCTCACCGGAGCACGCCACAAACATTTTCCAACCAAGCAGAGGCACAGCGAAAGCCAGAAATATCGAGAAAAAGAAAGAGGAGCGCATACTCATTCACACGCACCAAAAGACTAGAGTCATTCTGAGGGATACTTCGAAAGAATACGACTACTTCTTCATTTTTCAAAAAACAAGCATGAAACAATTTCTAAAGACTGTTGACATCTAGTGGAAGCGATAGGAACTGCAACTGCAAACACATTTTTAAACTTTCCCATAGAAAAGTATTGAGAGGTCCAATGACCTCAAATATTTTTTTTCCTGGATGGATTGTCCTCGGGTTTCGCCTGCCAAATCAGTTCTGTTATACTCACGGGCATTATTTTAAAAGTTTTAGAAACTTTGGAGTGTTTTCTATCCAAAACTACCATGCACATGCATTCCTAGCTTCTGGGCCTGAGTAACAGGCAGTTTACTTGTGGCACCTCAGTCATCCAAACTTCCAAATACTGCCCCCTAGCCTTAAAAAGTTAAAATGGTGAGGAATGCACTTTTAAAGAAAAACCAGGCATCCCCTGCTGACGGGATGAGGTCAATATCCTTCCAGGACACCCGGGCCAGGTCGATTAGAAAGGCCTGCTCACTGAAGTGTTTTAGGGAGCGTTTGACAATGATAAGGGGTGGTTGTTTGACCACGGACCCATTACGGACACAGGCAATGAGGCAGTGATTGCTGAGATCCTGGTTGAAAACAGCAGAGGTGTATTTAGAGAGCAGGTTGGTCAGGATGATATCTATGAGGGTGTCCATGTTTATGGATTTGGGGTTGTACCTGGTAGGTTCCTTGATAATTTATGTGAGATTGAGGGCATCTAGCTTGGATTGTAGGACGGCTGGGTGTTAAGCATATCCCAGTTTAGGTCACCTAACAGTACAAACTCTGAAGAAAAATGGGGGGCAATCGATTCACATATGATGTCCAGGGCACAGCTGGGGGCTAGGGGTGTCTATTACAAGTGGCAACAGTGAGAGACTTATTTCTGGAAAGGTGGATTTTTGAAAATAGAAGCTCGAACTGTTTGGGCACAGACCTGGATAGCATGACAGAACTCTGCAGACTATCTCTGCAGTAGATACGACTCTGCCCCCTTTGGCAGTTCTATCTTGGCGGAAAATGTTGTAGTTGGGGATGGAAATTTCAGAATTTTTGGTGGCCTTTCTAAGCCAGGATTCAGACATGGCTAAGACATCAGGGTTGGCGGAGTGTGCTAAAGCAGTGAATAAAACACAGTTAGGGAGGAGGCTTCTGATGTTAACATGCATGAAACCAAGGCTTTTACAGTTACAGAAGTCAACAACTGATAGCTCCTGGGGAATAGGGTTGGAACTGGGGGCCACAGGGCCTGGGTTAACCTCTACATCACCAGAGGAACAGAGGAGGAGTAGGATAAGGGTATGGCTAAAGGATATAAGAACTGGCCGTCTAGTGCGTTGGGAACAGAGAATAAAATGAGCATATTTCTGGTAGTGGTAGAATTGATTCAGGGCATAATGTACAGACAAGGGAAAAGTAGGATGTGAGTACAGTGGAGGAAAACCTAGACGTTGAGTGACGATGAGAGAGGTTTCGTCTCTGGTGGCACCAGTTAACCTGTTGCGTCTACCAAACCCGGATCCGGGATTTTATTTACAGACCTAAGCTCATTACCATAACGCAACGTTAACTATTCATGAAAATCGCAAATGAAATGAAATAAATATGCCATCTCTCAAGCTTAGCCTTTTGTAAACAACACTGTCATCTCAGGTTTTCAAAGTATGCTACTCAACCATAGGAAAACAATCATTTGTGTAAAAGTGGCTAGCTAGCGTAGCATTTAGCGTTAGCATTAGCGTTAGCATCCAGCACGCAAGATTTCAACAAAAACATAAAAGCCTTCAAATAAAATCATTTACCTTTGAAGAACTTCGGATGTTTTCAATGAGGAGACTCTCAGTTAGATAGCAGATGCTCAGTTTTTCCAAAAAAGATTCTTTGTGAATTCGAAATAGCTCCGTTTTCTACATCACATTTGGCTACCAAAAAAAAAACGAAAATTCAGTCCTCAAAACGCAAACTTTTTTCCAAATTAACTCCATAATATCGACTGAAAACATGGCAAACGTTGTTTAGAATCAATCCTCAAGGTGTTTTTCACATATCTCTTCAATGATATATCGTTCGTGGAAGCATGGTTTCTCCCCTCAATCAAATGGAAAAGTACAAGCAGCTGGCGTTTGCGCACCGAATTCCACGCAGGACACCAGGCGGACACTTGGAAAATGTAGTCTCATGGTCAATCTTCCAATGATATGCCTACAAATACGTCACAATGCGGCTAACACCTTGGGGGAACGACAGAAAGTGTAGGCTCATTCCTTGCGCAATCACAGCCATATAAGGAGACAATGGAAAACAGAGCTTCAGAGATTCTGCTCATTTCCTGGTTGACGCATCATCTTGGTTTCACCTGTAGAATGAGTTCTGGGGCACTTACAGACAATTTCTTTGCAGATTCTGAAACTTCAGAGTGTTTTCTTTCAAAAACTGTGCACCATGCATAGTCGAGCATCTTTTCGTGACAAAATATCGCGCTTAAAACGGGAACGTTTTTTATCCAAAAATGAAATAGCGCCCCTAGAGATCAAAGAGGTTAAGCCAGGTGAGGTCTCCGCATGTGTGGGGGGTGGGACAAAATAGCTATCTAAGGCAAGGTGAGCGGGACTGAGGGCTCTACAGTGAAATAAAACAAACAGCAAAAGACAAGGCATATTGACTTTAGAGAGAGGCGTATTGAAAGTAGAGAGAGAAATAAAGCAGTCACAGGTGTTGATCGGGAGAGCTAAGACAACAACGGGAAATGTAGATGAATGGGCAGAGCGGGTCAGTTAGGTACATACAGGACCTGCGTTTGAACCTGGGGTGATCATAGGGTCCAAAGCACAGCAATAGGTGAGTCAGGGAGCCGTTGAGTAGTGAGTACTATGCCAGGCGAGCGGGAGACACGGTGTTTAGAAAGAGAGTGGACCGGGGCAAGAAGATGGGTCTTCGGCAACATCGCAACGGAAAAAGCCTGTTGAGACCACATTGGGCGATTACGTCGGCAGACCAGTCGTGATTTATCGGCGGGGCTCCGTTTCGACAATAAAGGGTCCAGGCAAATTGGCAAAATAGGTATTGTAGCCCTATAATTAGCTGGTATATGGGCCTAGCTCGAGGCTAGCTCAAGGCTAACTGGTGCTTGCATCGGTACAGAGGCATTAGCTAACAGTAGCCACTCGGTAGCAGCAAGCTAACTGCGATGATCCGGTGATGTGGTAGAGAGAAGCAGTCGATATGTGGGTTGATACCGCGCTGTGCAGACTGGAATGTATTGTCTGAGCTAAAGCTGGCGGAGTCCGAGTTAAAGGTGAAGACCGCTAGCCGTGACTAACAGACACTACTAGCTGGTTAGCTGGCTAGCTCCTGACGAAGGTTCTGAAAAAGGTTCAGCAACAAGCTAGCTATCAATAGACACAAAACTAACAGTGAGTGTTAGAATCCTGCCCTGCCATTCAAATGCAAAATGTGAAAACTGAAGTTCTTTAGACATAGAATATTCAAGACAATAAAATAAGATTTTGAAGGATGGCCTTGCAAAACTACAGGATGCATCATGGCATATGTCATAAGAAAATTGACAGTAAGGCAGTTGATAAGACAATACATCTTTATGGTGTTAATTTGCTAATGGCATTTCATAGGAACAGTCCATAGACTTGTAAAAATGTCCATCTGAACGGAATTATGAAACAATTATTTAAGTTGAGGGAGACAGTTACATCATTGGGACACATAATATTTGCCAGAGATCACTCTGCAATATTATAACCAATCATATGTGTTGTCTAATTAGATGTTGTGGTCTCAGTTTCAAGAGGGACCGGTTAGCACTAACATGCAAGGCTCTGTAATAATGACACTTACATCACTCTACCAATTAAAGGTGTCAAACAGAAACACACACACACACACACACACACACACACACACACACACACACACACACACACACACACACACACACACACACACACACACACACACACACACACACACACACACTCAGACAGACACACAAAAACACACGAACACAAACATCTAGTACTCTGTAATTTCATCTCTCGAGCGCTCATGATTCTCAAAGAGCATATTGCATCAACAAAACTCAACCTGGGCTCTGTGACTGATGTCACTGGCACAATATTGTAAGTGAACACCTTTTGAATGATATTAGTTTGACTTTAAGTTTCTCACATTAGAGGGTCCTGTTATCACCTGTATGCAAGGCTCTGGAATAATGAGGTCCAAAACTCTAAGGAATTCTACCAATTAAAGGTGTTGGAGACACACAAACGCATTACTCCAGGAACCAAATAAGGCAGCAATAGAGCATAAACATTCAAAGTGAACCAGAACTGAAACTCGGCATCCTGCATGGAAAATAAACATCTTAATCAACAGTCCAAGAGGAAAGTTCCTCTTCGACCGAGACCCAGGGTGACCCTGACTTTGAAGTACCAGGCAGGGCTACGTCATTCCGAGAGCATGAGAATGACTCACCTCTGCTAAACATTTGACATTTCAATCATTTAGCAGATGGGGGAGGGTTGATTTCAGAGGAGTAATTTCCGATTAGCCACTCTAACATAAACAGCTGATTGGTGGAGTGCTGCAGAGATGGTTGTCCTTTTTGAAGGTTCTCTCTCCCATCTCCACAGAGAAACTCTGGAGCTCTGTCAGACTTACTTTTGGGTTCCTGGTCACCTCCCCGACCAAGGCCCTTCTCCCCTGATTGATCAGTTTGGCCGGGCGGCCATCTCTAGGAAGAGGCCTTGGTGGTTCCAAACTTCTTCCATTTAAGCATGATAGAGGCATCTGTGTTCTTGGGGACCTTCTAATGCTGCAGAAATGTTTTGGTACCTTTCCGCAGATCGATGCCTTGACACAATCCTGTCTCAGCGCTCTATGGAAAATTCCTTCGACCTCATGGCTTGGTTTTTGCTCTGACATGCACAGTAAATATGGACATTCATTTTTAGCAAACATTTCTAAAAACCTGTTGTCACTTGGTCATTATGGGGTATAGTGTGTAGATTGATGAGGAAAAACATAAATTTAAAACATTTTTGAATATGCTTGTACCGTAACAAAATCTGGCAAAAGGGAAGGGATTTATTTACACATTCTTAACCCTTTTTTGCATTGTCACAAAACTACCTCCATACTTCCATTCATTTTTTAAACCAGTACTGGTTGCCTTCAGATGAGTCCCATGACACTTGGGGGATAGTAGAGCAAAATGGAGAACACCATGAGGTTCATGAGAATCTTCCGTTTTCACATTAGCTTGTAGCCCAAATGGTTTGGACGCTACAATCGCAATCACACTGCACACTGCATCTGGACAAGAGGAATACCTATGTAAGAATGCTGTTCATCGATTACAGCTCAGCATTTAACACCATAGTACCCTCCAAACTCGTCATTAAGCTCGAGAACCTGTGTCTCGACCCCGCCCTGTGCAACTGGGTCCTGGATTTCCTGACGGGCCGCCCCCAGGTGGTGAGGGTAGGTAACAACATCTCCACCCCGCTGATCCTCAACACTGGGGCCCCACAAGGGTGTGTTCTCAGCCCTCTCCTGTACTCCCTGTTCACCCATGACTGCGTGGCCATGCACACCTCCAACTCATTCATCAAGTATGCAGACGAAACTACAGTGGTAGGCTTGATTACCAACAACAACGAGACGGCCTACAGGGAGGAGGTAAGGTCCCTCGGAGTGTGGTGTCAGGTAAATAATCTCACACTCAATGTCAACAAAACAAAAGAGATGATCGTGGACTTCAGGAAACAACAGAGGGAGCAGCCCCCATCCACATCGACGGGACAGTAGTGGAGAGGGTGGAAAGTTTTAAGTTCCTCAGCGTACAAATCACGGACAAACTGAAATGGTCCAACCACACAGACAACGTGGTGAAGAAGGCGCAGCAGCGCCTCTTCAACCTCAGGAGGCTGAAGAAATGCATGTTGTCACCAAAAACCCTGACAAACTTTTACAGATGCACAATCGAGAGCATCCTGTCGGGCTGTATCACAGCCTGGTACGGCAACTGCACCGCCCTCAACCGAATTTCTCCAAAAGAGCATTTTTATGGAATGGTCTGCCTATCCATGTGAGCGATGCAGACTCGATCTTTACTGAAGTCTTATCTCTTCAGTATGTCCTATGATTGAGTGTAGTCTGGACCAGGGGTGCGAAGGTGAAGAGCAAGGAACTGGAATGACGAACCGCCCTTGTTGTTTCTGCCTGGCCGGCACCCCTCTATCCACTGGGATTCCCTGCCTCTGACCCTGTTACGGGGGCTGTGTCACTGGCTTACTAGCGCTCTTCCATGCCAACATAAGGATGGGTCCGTCACGCCATGCCAGGCTTTTTTGCGCAATACTCAACTTGAGTGGGTTGATCACTGAGGTTATCTTCCTGTCTGGTCTTGCGCCCCCTTCGGCTTTTGCGGTGAAGGAGATCTTCATGGGCTAAACGCAGACTTGTCTCAGGGTAGTAAGTTGGTGGTCTGTTGATATCCCTCTAGTGGTGTGGGGGATGTGCTTTGGCAATGTGGGTCTGGTAATATCCTGCCTGGTTGGCTCTATCCAGGGGTATCTATGCTGCAATAGTGTATGTGCCGAGGGGCTAGGGGCAGTCTGTTACAATTATATTGTTTCTTGTGTGAATTTAAGTATTCTCTCTCTCTCTCTCTCTCTCTCTCTCTCTCTCACACTCTCACTCTCTCTCTCTCCCTCCCTTCTCTATCGCACCTTCTGTCTCGACCTCTGAATGCTTGGCTATGAAAAGCCAACTGACATTTACTCCTGAGGTGCTGACATGTTGCACACTCTACAACCACTGTGATTATTATTTGACCCAGCTGTTCACCTATGAACATTTGAAAATCTTGAAGAAAAATCTGGCCTTAATGGCCATGTATTCTTATGATCTCCACCTGGCACAGCCAGAAGAGGATTGGCCAACCCTCAGAACCTGCTTCCTATGTAGGTTTCTTCCTAGGTTCCTGTCTTTCTAGGGAGGTTTTCCTATCCACAGGCTTCTACATCTGCATTGGTTGCTGTTTGGGGTTTTAAACTGGATTTCTGTGAAAGCACTTTGACGTCTGCTGATGTAAAAAGGGCTTTATACATACAATTGATTGACTGTGCTTCGTGGTACTGTTTCCATACATTTTGACATTTCCTCCTGAAGGACAACAATCTTGATGGGATGCTCCCCTGTCTGTTCGTCTGGCACTTGCCTGACTATCCCCCCCCCCCTCTCTTGTTTTTTGAGCAGGTTCCACTCCTGCAGTAAGGTTTTGATGAGCTGGGGTGCTGCTTGCAATGCTGGGTTGTCCAAAGGCTAGCCCTGGTCTAACAGTGCTCAGACATTTTGAAAGGTCTCGTCGGTCTGCTGCCAAACACTCCAGGGCCATGTGTTTGGGGTCCCCCTCAAACAAACTGGGTCTGGGGCATCTCTTTGCCTCCTTTCTCTGGAAGTGTAGAGAGGACATTGGTGTTGATGTTGTGGGCTTCTGGATGGTACTAGATTTTTAACTAGTAGTTTGCCAACTGTGTGGCCCAGAGCTGCTCGACTACCCCGAGGTTGGCTGTTCACCGATGGACAAGCGGGTTATTGTCAGTGTAAACATTGAAATTGGATCACCACAGGTAAGGTTTAGACTTCTCTGTTACCTCCCATTTCAGTCTCAGCAGTTCCAGCTTGTAGTAGCTGTAGTTTTGGTAATATCGCTCGGTCGGGATCAAGTTCAGGACGCAATAGGTGATGACCCTTTCCAGGCCCTCCTGCACTTGAGACAACACAGCCCATAGCCCTCGGAAGCTTGCATCTCTGTAGAGCCAGAGGTGGAGAGATATGTAAATCAATGTCATAACTATATAATTTTAACCTCCCAAAATGAACTTTACGGTCGCTGAGAAGGTCCACTTTTATATGCTTTTTCCCCTGATAGACTGTTACAAATTTAGAGCAACATTTTTTAAGACTGTTCCAAATAGAGCAAAAATGTCTAGTGGAAATATTTGCTATATTGCCCTCAGCTATGAGGGCATACCTATTTCCTTGTGATCAGCATGGATAGATCTTTACTGCACAGAATACAACTTGTTACTAGCACAAAGGTCAAGGTCAAATTGATTTCAGATGACTGTTCCTCAGTGCCTGAGCATCATAGGAACATCATGATATCAATGTGATCAGCATGGTTTCACCATTCTGGTGCATGAAGCATCTTGTTTCAAGGACAAAGCGTTCAATAATTACATGGACCAAGGTCAAGGTCAACTTGCTGGGTCAAACTGACCCAGAACATCAAGGATGACACTATTTATTTTAGCCCTTCCCTTATGTTCCAGTTCAATCCCTTCAAATTGACCCGGAACACAAAGGAAGGGCTAAAGACCACTGTACTGGGACACTGGTTTTTCATGAGGTGGACCCCTGGTCCTCCAAAAGATTATTGAGAGGTAAGGCAATCATGTAGAACATCTGATAAGTCACCTATAACGTTGGGGCAGCAGGGTAGCCTAGTGGTTAGAGTGTTGGACTATTAACCGAAAGGTTGCGAGTTCAAATCCCCGAGCTGACAAGGCACAAATCTGTCGTTCTGCCCCTGAACAGGCAGTTAACCTGTTACTAGGCTGTTACTAGGCTCTCATTGAAAATAAGAATTTGTTCTTAACTGACTAACTGAAACTAATACCCCACAAAGCACCAGAATGATTTGAACTGACTCACTGTGTTAAGCGTATCCATGAATGTTCTGCTTTGACCTTATGCCCACCACATGCCCAAGGTAAGTGGTGGCACTTTAGGGGTTGTAGTTTCAATCCATGGTGCTCAAACACTCCCTCCAAGTGGGTTTGTTGAAGGTTTCTCTCAAGATCTTTTTTGCATCCTCTGACAAGGTATCTAGAGGATATTTAGAAGTATTTAGAAGATATTTAGAAGATAATTTAATGTTAATATAAAGTGGATGGCCATATAAAGTGGATGGCCATATAAAACATACATTCATGAGAGAGCCATGAACAGTACCTAGTAATGCCTTATAATGTTATCAGATTTATAATGCTCAGATTTGTTGCTTATCTATGCTTCGTATGCACTTTTTGCACTAGTTTGCACTGCTATTGTAAATAGGATGACAAATAGTAGATCGTAGATTTCAGTTTCAAATTTCATATGCTATGAACAACCAATTCATGAAATAGTGATTGAGTTTTTCTGTTGATAATCTGCATATACTCACAATCAATAAGATGTATAACATTTCAGCTGCCTTAATACTGTAATAATATTTTATGTAATTAGTGGTCAGAGAAAATCCAACTGATTTTCTGGTGCACTCCTCTTATTCATTGCTGTCTCACCTGTGCATGTATTATTTAATACTGAATTAGTACCATATGCCTTGATAAAACAGCTTTCAATACCATAGTGCCCATAAGCTCATTACAAAGCTCACGGTGAAAGAAGGCAAAATTACTTCATCAACCCTGATTCTCAAAACCGGGGCCCCACAAGGCTGAGTCCTCAGTCCCCTCCTGTATTTCCTGTATACCCACAACTCTGTGACCTCCGACTCCATCATCAAGTTTGCTGATGACACAACAGCAGTAGCCATGATTACCAACAAGGACGAGACAGCCTACAGGGAGGAAGTAGGCACTCTGAAGGAGTGGTTCCCATGTAAAAATCTCTCCCTCAATGTTAAAAAAACAAAGGACCTGATTTTGGACAACAGGAGGAACCAGACTTGACACGTCCCCATCCTCATCAACAGGGCTGTCGTGGAAATGGTAATTAGGAGCTTCTGATGGTGATACGTGCAGCCGAATGCACCATTAGGTGAACACTGCCTGCCCTACAGGACACCTACAACACCAGTTGGAGCAGGGAGGCCAAGAAGATCATCAGGGACCTCAGCCACCCAAGCCATGCCCTGTACAGACAACACAAAGATTCCTTGATGTCCTTCCAGATTCCCTCTGTCTACCCAAGGACGCCAGAGGACAAAAATCAGTTAACCACCTAACTGAGGAACTCAATTTAACCTTGCGCAATACCCTAGATGCAGTTGCACCCCTAAAAACTAAAAACATTTCTCATAAGAAACTAGCTCCCTGGTACACAGATAATACCCGAGCTCTGAAGCAAGCTTCCAGAAAATTGGAACGGAAATGGCGCCACACCAAACTGGAAGTCTTCCGACTAGCTTGGAAAGACAGTACTGTGCAGTACCGAAGAGCCCTTACTGCTGCTCGATCATCCTATTTTTCTAACTTAATTGAGGAAAATAAGAACAATCCGAAATTCCTTTTTGATACTGTCGCAAAGCTAACTAAAAAGCAGCATTCCCCAAGAGAGGATGACTTTCACTTTAGCAGTGATAAATTCATGAACTTCTTTGAGGAAAAGATTATGATTATTAGAAAGCAAATTACGGACTCCTCCTTAAATCTGCGTATTCCTTCAAAGCTCAGTTGTCCTGAGTCTGCACAACTCTGCCAGGACCTAGGATCAAGAGAGACGCTCAAGTGTTTTAGTACTATATCTCTTGACACAATGATGAAAATAATCATGGCCTCTAAACCTTCAAGCTGCATAATGGACCCTATTCCAACTAAACTACTGAAAGAGCTGCATCCTGTGCTTGGCCCTCCTATGTTGAACATAATAAACGGCTCTCTATCCACCGGATGTGTACCAAACTCACTAAAAGTGGCAGTAATAAAGCCTCTCTTGAAAAAGCCAAACCTTGACCCAGAAAATATAAAAAACTATCGGCCTATATCGAATCTTCCATTCCTCTCAAAAATTTTAGAAAAGGCTGTTGTGCAACAACTCACTGCCTTCCTGAAGACAAACAATGTATACGAAATGCTTCAGTCTGGTTTTAGACCCCATCATAGCACTGAGACGGCACTTGTGAAGGTGGTAAATGACATTTTAATGGCATCGGACCGAGGCTCTGCATCTGTCCTCGTGCTCCTAGACCTTAGTGCTGCTTTTGATGCCATCGATCACCACATTCTTTTGGAGAGATTGGAAACCCAAATTGGTCTACACGGACAAGTTCTGGCCTGGTTTAGATCTTATCTGTCGGAAAGATATCAGTTTGTCTCTGTGAATGGTTTGTCCTCTGACAAATCAACTGTAAATTTCGGTGTTCCTCAAGGTTCCGTTTTAGGACCACTATTGTTTTCACTATATATTTTACCTCTTGGGGATGTTATTCGAAAACATAATGTTAACTTTCACTGCTATGCGGGTGACACACAGCTGTACATTTCAATGAAACATGGTGAAGCCCCAAAATTGCCCTTGCTAGAAGAATGTGTTTCAGACATAAGGAAGTGGATGGCTGCAAACTTTCTACTTTTAAACTCGGACAAAACAGAGATGCTTGTTCTAGGTCCCAAGAAACAAAGAGATCTTCTTTTGAATCTGACAATTAATCTTAATGGTTGTACAGTCGTCTCAAATAAAACTGTGAAGGACCTCGGCGTTACTCTGGACCCTGATCTCTCTTTTGAAGAACATATCAAGACCATTTCAAGGACAGCTTTTTTCCATCTACGTAACATTGCAAAAATCAGAAACTTTCTGTCCAAAAATGATGCAGAAAAATCAATCCATGCTTTTGTCACTTCTAGGTTAGAATACTGCAATGCTCTACTTTCCGGCTACCCGGATAAAGCACTAAATAAACTTCAGTTAGTGCTAAATACGGCTGCTAGAATCCTGACTAGAACCAAAAAATTTGATCGTATTACTCCAGTGCTAGCCTCTCTACACTGGCTTCCTGTCAAAGCAAGGGCTAATTTCAAGGTTTTACTGCTAACCTACAAAGCATTACATGGGCTTGCTCCTACCTATCTTTGCCGTACATACCTACACGTACGCTACGGTCACAAGACGCATGCCTCCTAATTGTCCCTAGAATTTCTAAGCAAACAGCTGGAGGCAGGGCTTTCTCCTATAGAGCTCCATTTTTATGGAACTCAAACTTTAAGTCTCTACTGAAGACTCTTCTCTTCAGTGGGTCATATGATTGAGTGTAGTCTGGCCCAGGAGTGGGAGGGTGAACGGAAAGGCTCTGGAGCAACGAACCGCCCTTGCTGTCTCTGACTGGCCGGTTCCCCTCTTTCCACTGGGATTCTCTGCCTCTAACCCTATTACAGGGGCTGAGTCACTGGCTTACTGGGGCTCTCTCATGCCGTCCCTGGAGGGGGTGCGTCACCTGAGTGGGTTGATTCACTGATGTGGTCATCCTGTCTGGGTTGGCGCCCCCCCCCCCTTGGGTTGTGCCGTGGCGGAGGTCTTTGTGGGCTATACTCAGCCTTGTCTCAGGATGGTAAGTTGGTGGTTGAAGATATCCCTCTAGTGGTGTGGGGGCTGTGCTTTGGCAAAGTGGGTGGGGTTATATCCTTCCTGTTTGGCCCTGTCCGGGGGTGTCCTTGGATGGGGCCACAGTGTCTCCTGACCCCTCCTGTCTCAGCCTCCAGTATTTATGCTGCAGTAGTTTATGTGTCGGAGGGCTAGGGTCAGTTTGTTATATCTGGAGTACTTCTCCTGTCCTATTCGGTGTCCTGTGTAAATCTAAGTGTGCATTCTCTAATTCTCTCCTTCTCTCTTTCTCTCTCTTGGAGGACCTGAGCCCTAGGACCATGCCCCAGGACTACCTGACGTGATGACTCCTTGCTGTCCCCAGTCCACCTGGCCGTGCTGCTGCTCCAGTTTCAACTGTTCTGCCTTATTATTATTCGACCATGCTGGTCATTTATGAACATTTGAACATCTTGGCCATGTTCTGTTATAATCTCCACCCGGCACAGCCAGAAGAGGACTGGCCACCCCACATAGCCTGGTTCCTCTCTAGGTTTCTTCCTAGGTTTTGGCCTTTCTAGGGAGTTTTTCCTAGCCACCGTGCTTCTACACCTGCATTGCTTGCTGTTTGGGGTTTTAGGCTGGGTTTCTGTACAGCACTTTGAGATATCAGCTGATGTACGAAGGGCTATATAAATAAATTTGATTTGATTTGATTTGATTCTCCCTGCTTCAATCACTCAAATGCAACACAGCAGCATCATGGCAAAAACTGGAAGACTGTCCAATAGTTTCGATCCTCAGACCATCAGGCTGCTGAATAGCCACCGCTAGTCAGCTACCTGCTCCTCCTCCCCCCTGCTTCTTCCCCAATGGTCATTTTTCCCCCACCCCCCAAATGACTTTTACTCTGCCCCCACCCCCAATGACATTCACCACTGTTGCAGTTGTTAATATGTTAATTATAGATGTTTTTTTATCCTATTTTTTTAATTGTTTTATTTAACTCAGTCCCCACACACACTCTATGGTCATGCTGCTCCCACTATGGTCACCCCCCCCCACTTATGGTCACCCCAATGGACAATTATTTATAATGTCATTTCAATTTCTGTTGTTGTTTTTTTATTACCATTTTCATTATTTTATTTCACTGTGTACATGCACCGGACATCCATAGGCTGGAGCCACCTGGAAGCTCGGTGCATGTACATACAAAGATAACTAAATAGGAAACTCAACAGTGTGTTAGGCCGAGAAACATTATTTAAATGGTTGTTTTATTGTTGTTGAAAGCTTGAAATGTACACAATGCGAAGGGACCTTGTTTCAAACACCCCATGCAGAGACACCCACACACACACACAATCCCCCTCCCAGACATTCCTGCTTCATAGACAACAACCCTAAGGGCAATACAATAGGGGGTGTGGGGCCATTCTCTTTCAAATGTTCAAACTTCAAAGGAATAGATTCAATATATGCATAAATTAGCAGACCCTCTAACGCGTGACCATAGGGTCATATATCTGGGGCACTGGGGCACAGGGCACAGGGAAGGGTAGTATGTTTTGTCCCTAGTTTACATTCACCGTTTTGCAGGTTTTTCTACATCATTCGTTTCGTTCTAGATAACTTACCCCGTCTGCTTGCATCAAGGAGTTATGGTAGGTTACTTTCCTTATACACTAGCCTACTCCACAGTAACCACATGGGTTGCACTGTCTGCTTTGAGCTAATTTTTATCACACTCACACCTTTGATATTTGCCTCTCTGAAGACCACAAAACAACATGTTTCATTGCACATGACAAAGCTTTTTTATCAGAGTTATTGACTTCACATTAAGCCAGATTCAAGTAACTTCCAAGACAGCTTTGTGTTGCTGAAACTTGAAGCAGCAACCACGGCACAAACAATCGGGTGGTGGACTATACATAGAGCGGAAAATTAGGTTAACTTGAATATCTCTCCTCAGGGCTACCTGGCCAACTTCCTCCACAGAGAGTGCCCATGATAGGTAATGCTGGAGCCTCAGGGCTGTTAGGGTTAACTTGAAGAGTGTGGGTGGTAGGTGGAGAAAATTGAAGGAAAGTTTGATTTGACATGTTTTGTGCATATATTTTTTTCATCACCCATAATAAAACCTTTATTTCATTGAGTCTCCTGTAATGAAAAGGCTTTTGTATTAGTCAGACAGATAGCCTCTTCTCAGTTTGATACAGACACAGAAAGTTCAGATAGAAATTGACTTTATAGAACAGATATAATTATCTTTCATAGAGAATGAGTCAAGTTATCCCTCTCATTTACAGATTGTCAATTATACTGCCATCCTATGGCCACTTCACATACTGAAAACAATCCCTGCCCACTGGGCACAGACGTCAATTCAATGTCTACTCCATGTTGGTTAAAAAATAAACAACGTTGATTCAACGTTGATTCAACCAGTGTGTGTCCAATGGGTGTAACACTCTGCAGTAAAACTGTTTTTAAACTTGGCTCTTTCCTCCAGCATTTCGGATATGAAATCTAATGTTTCATATGAGGTGACATTATATAATGTCACCTTTTATTTGAGGGTATTTTCATACATATCTGTTTTACCGTTTAGAAATGAAAACACCTTCTGTGTCTAGTCCCCCCATTTGAAGAAGTATTTCGACAACACTTATTTTGTATTAAAGGTAGTAACCCTTTAAAAGTAGTGTTCAGGTAAATGATGTATTTAGGTATCGGTTCCCTTAGTCTATGAACTGCTCTAATGAGTGACTGTTATCCACACTTTGGTTTTGAAAGTCACTTCCAACAAACACGAATGCTAGCATTTTCAGACAAAACACTTTACTACATCGGCACACTACCACAACAATGTGACTGTTTTTGAATTTAAAAAATCTATATATTTCCTTTAACATCCCTTGTGTTGTGTGCTTATTGTTAAACCATTGATAAGTTCTAGGTCGTTTTGAGAACTTAAGGAGCGTCAGGTACTGCTGGAATATATCAAAAGCATGTCCATCTTTTTGTGATAAATTACACTGGTTGCTGGTCAAAACATTTATAAAGATTTAAGAAAGTTTGAATAGTCCTCACTTTAGATTAGGGACTGCAAAACAACTTTACTAATGATCAGTAAATGGTTTATAAGGACATGTATTAAACATCTTATGAATGACCTTATAAATCATTATTAAATGCTATGAAAGTTGTTTCTAAATGTGTGAAGAACTAGCTTGCTAAAACAGATGCAGGAGTAATGATAAATAAGTTATGAATAAACTATATACTTATTCATTATGAATTATGTAGTGTGTTACCCAATCACTACATTCATTCACACTAAACAGCTTCTGAGAGAGCTGCTCTGGTGTGACCCCTGACCAGGAAGCAGTGTTTTAGTGAGAGTGGTGGTAGTGAGAGTAGTGGTAGTGTTCATAACCTGCACTGTTGAGTTGAATCAATAATGCATTTTGTAGTCATTTATACATGTCATAATACCCAGATGATTAACATTTAGCAAATGTGTGCGTAATAATAAATGGTGAGCAACTTGTAAATGCCTAACAAATGGTTTATTACTGAACATTATAGTGGTACACAATTGCATATTCTTGCATTTTACCCTCAACTACTTACATACGCCATTGAGATAGACTTGGACGTTATCTGATATCATGCAGTATTGAACATTTCAAATTCAGTACACTTGCTAAAGGTGTTGTGTAACAATCGAGCCACTAGAGGGTAATGTTAAACATACATAATGACTCGTTCTCAAAATGTACTTTTAGAATACTTACATACTATTTATCATTAAATAACATGGAACAACAACAGATGTTGGTTTTTGGAATATACAACCCACAATGACTACAATGTATTTTAGAAAACAAGCTTATGGCTTCTTATACGTTTTCCAAGTCATTCCAATCCAATCTAGACAAATCATTCTGTATCAACACCACATTCATCTCTGTATTGTCAGAGAACAATTGTGTAACGTAACTATGTTTTTCAAACTGGGAAATAAAAATATAGGTACTATGAACGCCTTAACTTCAGAGATAAAATATGTTTAGCCGTCACTTTGAACCATGGATAAAATAAAGCATAAATTATTGGATTAATTAAGGAATTAGCAAGTGGCAGAAAGCTGATGATGAATGATAATAAATTGTCACTTAAGAAAGAAAGAAACAAAAAATGAAATAGAAATGGAATCCAACAACTTAGATAAGTGAAAACAACAATAGACAGAGTTTTTGCTGCTTTTCTCTCAGACTTACTTGCCTGTACAGTTTTAACACCAGACACACTGGCAGCCTCTTTTGAAAATACCTTTCTGGCCTGTGATCTGGCCACCACAAAGATTTTCATATAAAGTGTTATAATAATACAGCATGGGACAAGCATTGTAATAATGAAGTCAATTATATTGCCCCACATATATCCTTCACCAGTAAAACATTCATTCAAACACCTACTGGGTACCTGTACATTTACAATGTCTTTTATAATAGCAGCATCGTATATGATACAACAACACCAGGTAACGGATATACAACACATCACTCTTGTTATTGTTATTTTAGAGTGGTACAATAAGGGATCACACACAGCAACATAGCGGTCAATAGATATCAAGACCAAACTGCCCAGAGATAAAGAAGTACACAAACAACTAATGTAGAGAAGAAACACACAGAAATATTTCCCAAAAACCCAGCATGGTTCAATTATTGCTACAATCATTACTGGTATCACAATCAGTCCCACCAGGAGATCTGACACAGCCAGAGAGAGGATGAGCAGGTTGGTTTGAGTCTGGAGCTGCTTGAAGTGAGAGATGGAGATGATCACTAGTACGTTCAAAAATACTGTTACTGCTGAAATCAACGAGAAGAAGATGTACAGTGTTATGTAGATAGATATCGATAGCAAAGCCTTTCTGCAAGAAGAGTTTCTGTCTTGAAAACAATATTGATCATCTTTGTGTTCCTCCATTTGTAATAAAGGGTCAAAATGCTGAGGTCCTGCTCCTGCTTGGTCTTGTGTGTGACCCTGTCAGGTCTGCCTTCTGTCAAACTCTGAGCTCTGCCTCTCTATTTATCCCTGAGTTACTGAAAGCCACTCCCCTCCCCGGAGTCTCTCTGCACACAAAAGCACGAAAACATACACAAGTGAGCACAAAATGATGTAATGTATGACACAATTGTATGTTGCTGTGGCCTGTCCTTTAGCCTCCCTGATAGTTAGATATGAGACAAAGGGACATTTTCTCAAATTCTATGCATTTTATTGGGAAAATATATTATGTGTGATGTTTTGGTCACCCAAAGGCTTTTTTAATGGGAAATAGGATAGCTGTGTTAGAGTAACTGTTTTGGTGATATCCATGCTCTGTTTGGACCATAACCCACAACCTCAGGAGACATGACGGCACGTCACATGTCACCTGGCCAGTGTGTAGGAAAGCTGACAGTAGGGAAGTTGATGAGGGCATATGTTTATGTTGAACGCACTTATAGCAAATGAAATCAACATTTGTGGCATTTCATTGAAACATTCCATAGACTTGTAAAAATACCCATAAGAACTGAATTATGCATCATACTTCTTCAAGTCGAGGGAGACTCAGTTACATCATGGGGACAATATTTTTTATTTCTTTGATTGTATTTTTATTTGATCTTTTATAAACAATACAAAACATACACATACAAACGACTACATAATGTAATCATCAACTACACCTGCCCACTAGCACACACTCCATCCTCAGCACCCACATCACTTTCCGCCACATGGTCTCAAACGACACCATTCTCTTTCTCTCCATCACCCACGTACTTTCAATATTTAGAAGAGAATGAATTTGACCTTTCCATTGCGTTAATGGCAGAAGATTGGTTGATTTCCAATTTTAAAGTATGCATTTTGTTTAAAGATGAGTGATGAGAAAAGTATCATCCAACCATCGGGTATCTCACTGCACCCTCAGATAGCATGTCTGGAAATATGAAGACAGACAGTTTAAAAGTAAATTCACGTTGTGAATTTCTGACAGCCAACTTCTGACAGCCAACTTTCTATCTCCGCATATTACTTTTGGACTTCATAACATACTCAGACGGCATGGATTATTGAGTCATTGTTAGTGTACACTTCAGACATGACTCTGCCATTGTGATGTAGAATTTGTGAATTTTGTCTCTTGTACAATAAATTATATACATACATTTTTACTGGATTTTGCATACATTTTTGTCAACTGTAATCTCATAAAATCAGTCCTTTTTATGTCTTGGTTCCAGTAGTTTATATTTTTTTCTAAGAGATTGTCAGTTGGATAGGCTCTCTGCAATGTCTTGAATGGCTTACCTATCATATTAATATCATTTTCTGACTCAAATAGAATTCCCTCAAGATTGCTCTGACTCAAATAGGATTCCCTCAAGATTGCTCTGACTCAAATAGGATTCCCTCAAGATTGCTCTGACTCAAATAGGATTCCCTCAAGATTGCTCTGACTCAAATAGGATTCCCTCAAGATTGCTCTGACTCAAATAGAATTCCCTCAAGATTGCTCTGACTTCAAATAGGATTCCCTCAAGATTGCTCTGACTCAAATATAATTCCCTCAAGATTGCTCTGACTTCAAATAGGATTCCCTCAAGATTGCTCTGACTCAAATAGGATTCCCTCAAGATTGCTCTGACTCAAATAGGATTCCCTCAAGATTGCTCTGACTCAAATAGGATTCCCTCAAGATTGCTCTGACTCAAATAGAATTCCCTCAAGATTGCTCTGACTTCAAATAGGATTCCCTCAAGATTGCTCTGACTCAAATATAATTCCCTCAAGATTGCTCTGACTTCAAATAGGATTCCCTCAAGATTGCTCTGACTCAAATAGAATTCCCTCGAGATTGCTCTGACTCAAATAGGATTCCCTCAAGATTGCTCTGACTCAAATAGGATTCCCTCAAGATTGCTCTGACTCAAATAGGATTCCTTCAAGATTGCTCTGACTCAAATAGGATTCCCTCAAGATTGCTCTGACTCAAATAGGATTCCCTCAAGATTGCTCTGACTCAAATAGGATTCCCTCAAGATTGCTCTGACTTCAAATCAAAATGTTGTGATATAAAACTTTTACATCGCATGTATTTTGAAAATATCTGAATTGGTCAATCCAAAATTATTTCCAGAGATTTTAGAGTATCATTGAGTTTTCAATATTGGTCTGGAATATCAGGGAATCATCTGCAAATAAGTTTAGTTGGTATAAACGTTTTTCAATACTGACACCTGTTTTGCTTGTGTCCTGTCTAATTTTGTCTGCAAGCGGTTCAATTGCCAGTGCAAACAGGAAACTATGCCACGTTATATTTATGTACCCTACATTACTCATCTCATATGTATATACTGTACTCTATACCATCTACTGCATCTTGCCTATACCGTTCTGTACCATCACTCATTCATATATCTTTATGTACATATTCGTTATCCCTTTACACTTGTGTGTATCAGGTAGTAGTTGTGGAATTGTTAGGTTAGATTACTCGTTGGTTATTACTGCATTGTCGGAACTAGATGCACAAGCATTATTACACTCACTATTATTGTACAATGTATAAAATAGTTTTAAAAAACTGGAATGAGTAGGTGTGTCCAAACTTTTGACGGGTACTGTATATTTCCGTTGAAGTCAGAAGTTTACATACACCTTAGCCAAATAGTTAAATTCAGTTTTTCACGATTCCTGACATTTAATCCCAGAAGAAATTCGATATTTTAGTTCAGTTAGAATCAACACTTTATTTTAAGAATGTGAAATGTCAGAATAATAGTAGAGAGAATGTCACTCCCTGACCTTAGATAGCTTTGTTTTCTTTATTATTTTGGTTAGGTCAGTGTGTGACAAGGGTGGTTTGTTTAGTTTTTGTATTGTCTAGGGTTTTCGTACGTCTCTGGGTTTTCTATTCTAGGTGTTTATATGTCTATGGTTGCCTCAATTGGTTCTCAATCGGAGGCAGCTGTTTATCGTTGTCTCTGATTGGGGACCATATTTAGGTAGCCATATTCTTGGGGTATTTTGTGGGTTGTTATTCTATGTTTAGTTGCCTGTCCTGCACTAGCCATATAGCTTCACGGTGTTCTCACTTTCATTAAAGAGTTATGCATGCTTACCATGCTGCGCCTTGGTCTCCTCATTATGACGACCGTGACAGAGAATGATTTATTTCAGCTTTTATTTCTTCACATTTCCAGTGGGTCAGAAGTTTACATACACTCAATTAGTATTTTGTAGCATTGCCTTTAAATTGTTTAACCTCTTTGATCTCTAGGGGCGCTATTTCATTTTTGGATAAAAAACGTTCCCGTTTTAAGCGCGATATTTTGTCACGAAAAGATGCTCGACTATGCATATTCTTGACAGTTTTTGAAAGAAAACACTCTGAAGTTTCAGAATCTGCAAAGATATTGTCTGTAAGTGCCCCAGAACTCATTCTACAGGCGAAACCAAGATGATGCGTCAACCAGGAAATGAGCAGAATTTCTGAAGCTCTGTTTTCCATTGTCTCCTTATATGGCTGTGTTGCGCAAGGAATGAGCCTACACTTTCTGTCGTTCCCCCAAGGTGTTAGCAGCATTGTGACGTATTTGTAGGCATATCATTGGAAGATTGACCATAAGAGACTACATTTTCCAAGTGTCCGCCTGGTGTACTGCGTGGAATTCGGTGCGCAATTGCCAGCTGCTTGTACTTTTCCATTTGATTGAGGGGAGAAACCATGCTTCCAAGAACGATATATCAATGAAGAGATATGTGAAAAACACCTTGAGGATTGATTCTAAACAACGTTTGCCATGTTTTCAGTCGATATTATGGAGTTAATTTGGAAAAAAGTTCGCGTTTTGAGGACTGAATTTTCGGGTTTTTTTGGTAGCCAAATGTGATGTATAAAACGGAGCTATTTCTAATACACAAATAATCTTTTTGGAAAAACTGAGCATCTGCTATCTAACTGAGAGTATCCTCATTGAAAACATCAGAAGTTCTTCAAAGGTAAATGATTTTATTTGAAGGCTTTTATGTTTTTGTTGAAATGTTGCGTGCTGGATGCTAACGCTAATGCTAACGCTAAATGCTACGCTAGCTAGCTACTTTTACACAAATTATTTTTTTCCTATGGTTGAGAAGCATATTTTGAAAATCTGAGATGACAGTGTTGTTTACAAAAGGCTAAGCTTGAGAGATGGCATATTTATTTCATTTCATTTGCGATTTTCATGAATAGTTAACGTTGCGTTATGGTAATGAGCTTGAGTCTGTATTCCTGATACCGGATCCGGGATGGGGAGATCAGAGAGGTTAACTCTGGTCAAACGTTTTGGGTAGCCTTCCACAAGCTTCCCACAATAAGTTCGGTGAATTTTGGCCCATTCCTCCTGACAGAGCTGGTGTAACTGAGTCAGGTTTGTAGGTCTCCTTGCCCGCACACGCTTTTTCAGTTCTGCCCACAAATCTTGTGTAGGATTGAGGTCAGGGCTTTGTTATGGCCACGCCAATACCTTGACTCTGTCTTGCGACTAGCAATCCCGTATCCGGGAGCGTAATCATAGCTTCAAACGCATTACCATAACGCAACTTTTCCTATTCATGAAAATCGCAAATGAAATTAAATAAATATATTCAATTTTTTTTTTTTCAACTTTTTTCAAAATTTGCTCCATAATATCGACAGAAACACGGCAAACGTTGTTTAGGATCCATCCTCAAGGTGTTTTTAACATATTTATTCGATAATATATCCGTCGAGGCAATTGGTTTCTCATAAGAAGCGATTGGAAAAATGGCTACCTCAGTATTTTACGCAAGAATATCTCCGGGGAGACACCATGTGACCACTCGCTATATATGGTCCCTTACAGCCATTCTCCAATGGAAATGCCTAAAAAGACGTCACAATGCTGTAGACACCTTGGGGAATGCGTGGAAAATGTAAGCTCATTCCTAGCTCATTCACAGCCATATAAGGAGTCATTGGCATGAGACGGTTTCAAAAAATGCGGCACTTCCTGATTGGATTTTTATCTTGGTTTCGCCTGTAACATCAGTTCTGTGGCACTCACAGACAGTATCTTTGCAGTTTTGGAAATGTCAGAGTGTTTTCTTTCCTAAGCTGTCAATTATATGCATATTCGAGCATCTTTTCGTGACAAAATATCTTGTTTAAAACGGGAACGTTTTTCATCCAAAAAATTAAAATAGCGCCCCCTATATCCAAGAGGTTTTTAAGCCAGTTTGCCTTTGCCACAACTTTGGAAGTATGCTTGTGGTCATTCTCCATTTGGAAGACCCATTTGCAAACAAGCTTTAACTTTCTGACTGATGTCTTGATGTTGCTTCAATATATCCACATAATTTCCTCCCTCATGATGCCATCTATTTTGTGAAGCGCACCAGTCCCTCCTGCAGCAAAGCACCCCCACAACATGATGCTACCACCCCCGTGCTTCACGGTTGCGATGGTGTTCTTCAGCTTGCAGTCCACCCCCCCTTTTCCTCCAAACATAACAATGTTAATTATGGCCAAACAGTTTTATTTTTCTTTCATCAGACCAGAGGACAATATTTGTCCCCATGTGCAGTTGAAGACCGTAATCTGGCTTTTTGATGGCGGTTTTGGAGCAGTGGCTTCTTCCTTGCTGAGCGGCCTTTCAGACTATGTCGATATAGGCCTCGTTTTACTGTGGATATAGATACTTTTGTACTTGCTTCCTCCAGCATCTTCACAAGATCTGTTGCTGTTGTTCTGGGATTGATTTTCACTTTTCGCACCAAAGTACGTTCACCTCAAGGAGACAGAACGTGTCTCCTTCCTGAGTGGTATGACGGCTGCTTGGTCCCATGGTGTTTATACTTGTGTACTATTGTTTGTACAGATGAACATGGTACCTTCAGGCATTTGGAAATTGCTCCCAAGGATGAACCAGACTTGTGGAGGTCTACCATTTTTTTTTCAGAGTTCTTGGCTGAGTTCTTTTGATTTTCCCATGATGTCAAGCAAAGAGGCACTTAGTTTGAAGGTTGGCCTTGAAATATATCCACATGTACACCTCCAATTGCCTCAAATGATGTCAATTAGACTATCAGAAGCTTCTAATGCCATGACATCATTTTCTGGAATTTTCCAAGTTGTTTAAGGGCAAGGTCAACATAGTGTATGTAAACTTCTTACCCACTGGAATTGTGATACAGTGAATCATAAGTGAAATAATCTGTCTGTAAACTATTGTTTGAAAAATTACTTGTCATGCACAAAGTAGATGTCCTAACCGACTTGTGTGGGAGTAAATAGAACACATAGGCACTTAGGGAGAATTGGATACACTAAAGTAAGAGGAGACACATAGCCTATTGACCTATTTGTGGGAGTAAATAGAACACATAGGCACTTAGGGAGAATTGGATACACTAAAAGGGGACACATAGACGGCTGACAAAAATACACACACATGAGAACCATAAGTTAAGTGCAGGGCCAAAGAATAGGCCTATAGAATAACCAGACGCATATTATTTTTTTTTAGGACAAAGCAAGGATCCTGCCACCATTATAATCTAATTAAAAGAGGATGTGGGCGTTATTGGGCGTGAACAAGCAGGAAGCCTGGACTGAAAGATAATGGTGGCAGATGGATAGGGGAAATATGTCTATTTACATATGGGATGGACGTATATGCTGTATGTGTATAAATATGAGAGCCAGGGCTTTGGGAAGCGGTGTGTGCTCCGCGGACCATCCTGGCTGGCAATACTCTTGTATTAAAAGCCTGATTGATTTCACAAGTTCTGGCATGCGTTATAATTGATTCAATTATCCACGACATACTTGGCGAGCTTTGCCAGGAGAGACGGGGTCCGGACGCTCTTGGCTGGTTGCGGGTTCTTTGGGGCAATCTGACGAAACAATGGTGGCCGCCCAACTATAACAAGGTAAGCAAGTTCTTACAGAATAGTTGAAATGTTTGGGTAGATTGCTTCAGAGATCCTGTATCAGCGGGGGGAGTGTCAAGTAGGTCTCTCTTTTAAATTTCCTAAAACTACAGATTAAAGAACTTTTGAAATTCAATAAAATTGCATGTGTGTGTAAAACTTGGGAATTGTATAGCAAATACAAATGTGCATGCATGTCCAGTAGTAAATAGGCAAGGGCTGTGAACTTCGCTGGTATTGGGTGTTTGGACGGAGGGCGCAGGCGATTGCTCTGGTCGGGCTGCTTGAGCGGACCTGTGTGTCTGGTTTAATTGGGGGAGTTGTTCCGTCTGATTCAGTTTGGCCGGGCTCGACCGTTTCAGGACCTGTTTTGGGGTATGCGTAAACACATCCCATTCAACCTGGGCGAGCGACCCGTGTCGGGTGCGTGATTCGGACTGCCCCCTCGGTGAGCCATTCATATAGGGGACTTTCGGGCGGCTTGTTCGGTGTGATTGTCGTGTACTCTCTGGCTGAACGGCTGGGACTAGGCGCAGGGCTACAGCTGCTTGCTTATATGGTTAGAATATAAAAAGTAGGTAAATAAATATTCGTGGCTACCGCTCTATAGAAGAGGTCTGAACGGACGAATATTCGTAAACTTAGAATATAAAAAGTAGTTAAATAAATATTCGTGGCTACCGCTCTATAGAAGAGGTCTGAACGGACGAATATTCGTAAACTTAGAATATAAAAAGTAGTTAAATAAATATTCGTGGCTACCGCTCTATAGAAGAGGTCTGTACGGACGAGTATTTAGAACGCAGGAAAAACGTTGGCCTGATTGTGCGACGTTCAACTGCAAAGAGAAATCCTGCGATTACAAAACGCTCCGTCTAGCTAAACGGGGGTTTATGAATCAGTAGGTCACGCCGCGATATTGTTCTAATTATTGGATAAAGAGCAGTACGGGGTGGATGAATGGGATATGAAAACAAACTGATCCGATTAGACAGTTGTAGTATCGTATCATAGAAATCCTATAATCTAGACTTATGTTGAGGAAGTGAAGTAAGTCAATAAAGACATTGTAGGTCGTTTTTAGGTAAAAACGAAGGGTATGTGTGAAAAATCCTACAGGATAATTTAGGCTCATGTGGAGGAAGTGTATTGAGTTTAGAAAGAGACTGTGTTGGTTTCAGTTAGAAATAAAAGGTTGAATGAATGAATGGAAATAAACGCATGAATGTGAAGAGTGATATGATGTAATTTTGTGTGAAGATAGAACTGTAGAGATAAGAACAGGTTGTGTGTACTTAGACAGAACGTCCAGAAGAGGGAGGACGCAGCCTTTTTGTGACAGACTAGAAAGGTTGAATGTTTCTGACCGGCAAAGGTATTCCTCTATCACAGTAGACACAATTATAGAGTAATTCTTATCATAACCTGAGTATTATTATTAGGTAGAGGAAACGAAAGTAAGGATAAACAATAGAAAGGTGTTGAAACAAGAAATTAATAAAATAATTTAAGAAGCATAACCCAAATAGTATAAAACGGATAGAATAGTGTGTAATATAAAAAAGAAAGCAGAATCACTAATAAACTGAAATTATACTATGGCATTAGAAATAAGTTTAGGTCAAGTAGGATAAGGAGTAATGATTAAATAAAATCCAGGACACATGTATAACTCATAAACTGTGCAGACGGAGTAAGGAGGAAAAACAGACAATAGCCCCTCTGTGTACACAGAGGCTAGGGTCTAAAAATAGCCTGAAGGGCAGAAGGGGGTGCTGAAAATAGTGAGAAAGAAAGGAAAGGAGAGAAGTCTGCCTCACTAATAAGTTGACCATAGGATCAAACGGCTAGGATTAAGAAAGAAATAAAAGGTGGAGATAATATAAATAAAACATTAGATATATTATCCTTAGAAATTGATTAAGAGCCATAATAACAGAACAACCAAACGAACAAAATGAATAGAACACCGGTAGAAATCCTAGGGGCAAGGCATCCCCTGAGCAAAGAAGAAATAATGAGAACGTCCATAAAATGGGAAAAACGCACAAGAAAACTGACCACCAAATGGCCAGCGGAGGGAACATTGGATGTCTCTGTGTGTGAGGAAATGGAGACACTGATAAAGAACTACAAACCAAAGGACAAGAAACAAAAAAGGAGAGATAAGCGGGAAAGAGAGAATGAAATACTAAAAATGTTCAAAGAAGAAGGAACTGGTTTGTTAAAAAGCATGAAAACGGCAAGAGAAATGCTGAAGAGAGATGACAAGGCAACGGAAGGAAAAGAGTGTGTAACTAAACCTCCACCTTATTCCAATGGGCAATTTCCAATGGTAACAGGACGGGTGGACATAAGCGGTGAGGTAGAACTAACAGAAGAAAGAGAAGGGGCTGTCTCACCGGGATCAACAGGGGCGCCCATTCACTCAACGGAGAGAAGAAAGAGAACGACTGAGAAAAATCCAAGCTCAGAGGAAGTCTTCAATTGTTATGAAGGCTTGAGAGAAACCCTGGCTGCAATGGAAATGGGAGAAAATGAAAAAACAGGACCGCTTAAAGAATGCTTTAAGAAAGGTTTGGAGGCACTAGCAGATTACCACGCAAGACAGAGTCTCTGCAGTATGGGAGAGGAAGAAGAAGAGAGTGACCAACACTGTAGAGAGGATAGAGAATATGAAATTCAAAAATCAAAGTTACTGGAAGAATGCGAGGAACTAAGAGAAAAAATAAGAGCACAGCAACAGGAGAGAGATCAAGCCTGGGTTTCACATGAGAGCATGAGAAATGAGCCTGCAACTCGTAGGAAAGCCTTGGGAAAAGAACCTGGTCATTATAAAGGCCAGTGCGCAATCCTAGTAAAAGGCATGGAATGGGGGGAAAAAACATCAGAAAAACGTACAATCTGATAAAAGCAAGGGAACTGTGGATTCTAGAGGGCCGCCTGGCACCTGTTGGGGTTGTAGGCAAACGGGACACAACAGGCGAGAATGCCCTACACACCCGTGGCAGGATCGGACTGGGGGAAATAGAAATGGCAGACCGCCACCGGCAAGTAGTGCTCCGACCCACGAACCGAATCCAAGTGGGTGGAATCCAAACAATGACTGGCGGGGCGACCCTAACCAACCCTCAGGCCCTGTGAACTCATGGTCGGGGCCTAACCAACCCTCAGGCCCTGTAAACTCATGGTCAGGGCCTAATCAACGCAACTAGGGATGCCCAGGGAATCCTAGGGGGGAGGGTCAGTTTCCAATATTAACAACAAAAGCTGACCAAGAGCCTATACTGCAGGTTCAGATAGAAAACAGAGGCACACCCATGATGATAGATACTGGAGCCACTTACACATGTGTAAGTCCACACTATGCCTCTCATCTCCCCATGTCGGGCAAATATGCCAAAACAATAGGATTCTCTGGAAATACGCAGTTAATTCCAATGACCGCTCCAGTTCGTCTAACAGCTGACGGCAAATCTGCTACAATTCCAATTTTAGTGTCAGATCAAACACCAATTAATTTACTAGGTAGAGATGCACTATGTAAAATGGGTTTACAAATCAAATGTTCTCCGGATGGAGTGATACTTGAAAGAACAGGATTACAATTACCAGTGATAGGTACAGAAGGGACGGCTAATGTGTATTGGCTAGGAGGCATTGAATCAGACGTAGACAGAACTGTAAGGAAATGGGGTAAATTCATTCAGGCCCAAATACCTAAAGCAGTTAGAGCTAAATCTGAATATCATTGTACAATGCAATTTGACCCACACCAGGACCCATTATTAGAACAACTCTGGGTTATGGGGGCAAATGGACAGAAAGCACCCATAATGTCACAGTATATTATCATTGGAAAGCAAGGAGCTGCAATGGATGTGATGGACGGAGACGGATCTGAATTTGTGCAGAAATGGTTCAATGTCTCAGACTCCGTCCCTCACATTACATTGTTGGTAAATCAGGGTTACACATCTAAAGATCTAGGACCAATGATGAGGGAAGTTAAGAAAAAGAAATGGGACAAAACAGACAATCCACTAATCTTTCATTCAAAGGATAAATCATTTATCAAAATAGTTACTACCACTATGTCGATTGGTGATCCAAGGGAGATAGAGGTTAGTGCAGGCCAGCAAGTAGTGTTAGGTGAAGGGCTAGGGTTAATCAGTGAACTTAGAGAAGAAATGGAGAAAATTATACCAACCAAGGTATGGTCGCAACACGACACAGACGTCGGGTTAGTCAAATCTGCTAGTCCCGTCTGTGTAAAGATAAAACCCGATGCCAAACTTCCATGGAAAACCCAGTATCCTATGAAGCCTGAGGCTGAAGAAGGAATAAGATCGACAATAGAAGGACTGATCAGGGCAGGTGTATTGATAGAGATGCCCAGCTGCTGCAATACACCTTTGTTACCTGTCCTTAAAGCCGATGGTAAAAGATGGAGACTGGTCCATGATTTGAGAGCGGTAAATGACATAGCTCAGGATTGCCCTGCTGAAGTCCCAAACCCTCACACGCTGCTGACCAATGTTCCCCCGGATGCCAAATACTTCACGGTTATCGACCTATGTGGAGCGTTTTTTAGTATACCCCTGGCGGAGGAGTGCAGACATCTGTTTGCATTTAGATATGGGGGTAAAACTCTGTCTTACACGAGGACGCCACAAGGTTTTAAGCACAGTCCGCATTTGTTCAATCAAATATTGAGGGCTGATTTGGAGGAATTAACGTTAGATGGCACACTGATTCAATATGTGGATGACCTGTTGATCTGTGCCTCGACTTTGGAACAATGTCATTCTGACTCACTTAAAGTACTACAGCGACTAGCTGAGGGGACACACAAAGTTTCTAGAACAAAACTACAGTACTGTCAAACTCAAGTTGAGTACTTAGGGAGAACAATAGCTCATGGGACTAAAGCCATAGCTCCAGGACAGTTAGAAGGTATCAGTAAAGCACCCCTGCCACAGACGGTAGCTCAAATGATGACCTTTTTGGGAATGACAGGGTTCAGCTCAGATTGGATAGAGGAGTGTGTAGTCAAAACAGCTCCTCTGAGAGAAATAATGAAAGAAGCGGGACAGCTTAATCTCAGAGCAAAACTAGATTGGAATACTGATGCGTTAGTTGCTTTCGAAACACTCAAAAAAGAAATGCAGACAGCTCCAGCTTTAGCAACTCCCGATTACACCAAACCATTCTTGTTATATGTAGCAAACAGGTGTGACAACTATGCAGCAGCCGTTCTTATGCAAGAATTGTGTAGTGGTAGGAAGAAACAACCGATTGCCTATTATAGCTCTAAACTAGATCCTGTGGCCCAGGGATACCCACCGTGTTATCAAGGATTGGCAGCGTTGCATTACGCATATGACAAAGCGTCAACGATAACCATGGGGTACCCTGTGGTTATCAGCACTCATCATAAAATTGTGGAGTTGATAGAGCAGGGAAAATTTGTGCTAACAAATGCAAGGACAATGGACTATATGAGCTTACTTACGTATCCAGATGTTCTCATTAAAAGATGCAGCACTGTGAATCCAGCGGAAAGGGTTCCGTTCGATTTCGAAGGAAAAGCACACGATTGTGTAGCCGAGGCTCTAACATTTACCAAATTGCGCCCTGACTTAGAATCTATTCCTTTAATAGATCATGAGGGAGATAATCTGGAAAGTTACTTTGTAGATGGTTCTTGTTTTAAGGATTATACAGGTAATCATGCAGGGTTTGCGGTAGTCAAACACAAGGGGAAAACCTTTACTGAAGAAATACTTGAACATTGTCCTCAACCGTGCTCGGCACAGTTAGCTGAATTACAGGCGTTGACAGCTGCATGTGTGCTAGGAAGAGGTAAAACAGTTAACATCTATACTGATTCCGCATACGCGCACGGTGTATGCCATTTGTTTGGTGCAGTATGGAAACAGAGAGGGTTTAAAAAGAGTGATGGAACTCCCATCCAACACCACGCACAAATTGTTAAGTTAATGACAGCATTAATGTATCCTCGGAAACTAGCAATAATCAAATGTCAAGCGCATAAAAAAGGCAATGATTTTGTCATTAGGGGCAATAATGCTGCAGATGAAGCGGCTAAAAAAGCATCTAAATGTGTTGTCCCTATTCTCATTGCACCATTGATGGACATGGTTGCTATTGCACCAATCACATCTCCTGCTGAGCTAATTCAAATTCAGGCTCAGGCTGGAATTACTGAACAGACCACCTGGTTACAGAGGGGGGCTTCTGTAGACAGACATGGGATATGGAGAACACATGATGGTGCCATATTAGCCACCACCGCTCTCTTGACGCTACTTATCAATGATGCACATGATATTGATCATTGTGCAAGGGGGGAGGTGATAAGAAAAATCAAAAAACAAGGTTTTTGGTCGCCATATCTACAGGCAACAGTAGATGAGATTTTGTCAAAATGTGAAATATGTGCAAAAAACAACATACGTAAAGGTATAACTACGCCGATAGGTCACATACCGGTTCCAGAAGGTCCGTTTAGACACATTGTGATGGACTATGTAGACATGATAAAACCTGTACGGGGTAAAAGGTACATGTTAGTCATCATAGACAGGTTCAGTAGATGGGTAGAAGCAATACCGTCGGCGGATCAGGGGTCAGGAACAGTGGTTAAATTCTTATCAACAGAAGTCATTCCCAGGTTTGGGATTCCATCCGAAATTAGCTCAGACAATGGTTCGGCGTTTATACAAAAAGTTGTAAAAACGATAATACAGCAGCTAAGAATGAAACAAAGATTGGGGTGTGTCTATCATCCCCAATCGCAGGGGATGGTTGAAAGGGTTAATGGGACCCTGAAAAACAAGATAACAAAGATCTGTAGATCTACAGGACTCAATTGGGTAGACGCGTTGCCGCTTGCACTAATGAGTTGTCGCATGGAAACTAACAGAAACACGCATCTCTCACCGCATGAAATGCTTACGGGTCGACCCATGCCAATACCAATGTTAGGAGGACTATACAAAGGTCCCTCTTTAGACATATTGCAGAGTGAGTTGAAATCGTATGTGATGTATCTAACCAAAATACACAAAGCCATATACTTACAGGAGAAAAAGACGGTGCCAGAGGTAGGTCCGGAAGGACCTCCCCCAGTGGTTCCAGGAGATCTGGTCTACGTTCGAGTGTTCCGAAGGAAGTGGGATCAGCCGAGGAGAGAAGGACCGTACGAGGTGGCAGCAGCCACAAACACGGCCGTCCAAGTGAAAGGAAGCAAGACGTGGTACCATCTAAACCACTGCACCCGAGTCCCGACGGAGAGAAGGATACAACCCTACAGAGATGAGGACGCAGAGGATGCTGATTCACCAGGCAGGAGCCCGGAGGGAGCAGGAGCAGCGGAAACGATCGAAGCACCAGAGAGGAATCAAGAAAAGGGCAGACCAGATACAAACCAAGATACGAAAAGTGCGCCAACTAACGCACTCAGAAGAAGCATCAGGGGAAAAGAGACTGAAAAGAAAAGAGACAAACAACCAAAGCCTCTTCCAGCAGGGCCTGAAAGCCCGGAAATGGGGGGGGGGTGACATGCCTGTTACTCCTGATGATATACCTGTTGGGGCAGACCTTGTTGACGGGAGCCCTCTACAGTGGGACCCCGAGGTATCACCTGAAGAATGGGAACATCTCTTCCCTGAAATGGACGCCTTCCCAGATGGAAGCCCAGCTCGGACTGAGGAGGGAACAACGGGCGGAGAAAGTGGAGGAAAACCTCACCAGGAACAACAGGTGAAGAAAGTGGAGGAGAAACCTCACCAGGAACAACAGGTGAAGAAAGCGGAGGAGAAGCCTCACCAAGAGCAGAAGGGGAGATCTTGCAAGGAAAAACGGTCCTGCAGGATGAAAGAAATGGGGATTTCCCCACGATTGACTTTTCAGCTCTTACCTGGTCTCCATAATGAACAATTGAAATTAGGAGCACAACAGAACAATGACCACGACAGAGCAAGAGCAATCGAGGACAAGATGAAGACAATGCACTCACACATGACCAAGATAAATGACAAAAACAGGAAGAGAAGAGAGGAACCGGTCGAACAAGGAGAAAAGACAGGACGTTTCGACAGGTTTAAATTCTCTGTTCCGCCCCAACTTCTAACTGAACCAGGGGAACAGAGAACAGTTTCGGTATGGAAGAAAAAACCACTACCAGAGGAGCCACTCTGTGGATGGACACATCATATGATAAAGGGAGAAGTTATATGGGACCCTAAAGGTTGTGACCTGATATTAACCAAATATGAGGAAGGCTGGGAGTTTATCATGAACAAGATAACACCAGCAGAAGGTGAAGAATTTGAAATTGAAATAGCAAGAACAGGACTGACCGAAGGAAACAGTTACAAACATGTCAAATTGGGTCCCACGCCAGCACCTGAGCAAGAACAGCTTGTAACAACCAAAGCGACGACGACAACGATAGCAGCGGCTGTAACAACCACGATGGCGGCTGCTGTGACGACCACAGCAACTACCACTAAGATGACATCAACTGCCCTTGCCAAGCAGACCACGGTGACCATAAAGACACCTGTAACACCAGAACCAAAAGGATTCTTTAATGAGATCTGGAACTTTTTGACAAACTCTAATGACCTACCTCAAGACAAGAACAATGCAAAGATGACGGACATAGGTATATCAGACTCAGAACCATTCAAGGACACTATGCAGGAGGAAGAAGTGAAGAACGAATGGTACAAATGGGCTAAGTATACGGCAAACAAACACAGAATGGACAATTGTATTTTGTGTAGTAAATCACCTTTGTCGGATCTCATGATAGTCCCTGAACCAGCATCATTTAAAAACTGTGCAAATTGGAAGAATGATCATTGCACCAAGACAAAGTATTCTATTCCCTTGTGTGACATAGAATGTAGGATTGCTCAGGGGAGCACTAGAGGCAGAATCATGTTGAACGAGACTAGGTTGGGAAACAATGACTGTGCTGCGTATGACATTAAAACTGAATTAAATGGACTCAATTTAGACATAAGTACTGTGGTTAAAGGAAAATATGAATGTTTTTACAGCTATAACACCGAAGGAATAAATGTCGGAAACACCACTGTAGAATGTGATACTATTTGGATACTAGAGACGGCAGGGGTTCGTAGAAGCACAGATGAAGGGTTAATTGTAAATAGAAAAGGAGTGTGTGGTACAATAACCCAGGTTGCGCCGTCCCTCACTATGCTGAAGAATCAGGATAGAGGTATTGCAGATAGTTTCTGGATGTGTGGGAAAAACAAACTATTGAATGTACTGCCAGATGGATGGATTGGTCTCTGTGCCTTAGTTAGAGCAATTCAACAGGTTACCATTATCAAATCACCTCATGACGACTATGTTAAATCTAGAGTTAAAAGGGCGTATGAGAAGGACCCTGAGGTATACCTTGATGCAATTGGACAGCCTAGGGGAGTACCTCAGGAGTTCAAGGCAAGAGATGAAGTTAAATCTGGATTTGAATCGATATTTTTGTGGGTTACACCGAATAAGAACTTAGAGTGGATTAATTATATTTACTATAACCAGCAAAGATTCATTAACTATACTGACTCAGCTCTAACGGCGTTGGGGGAACAGGTACAGGCTACCAGCAAAATGACTTGGCAAAATAGACAGGCTCTCAATTGGCTTTTGGCGGAGAAGGGTGGAGTCTGTGTTATGTTTGGGGATGATTGTTGTACCTTTATTCCTAACAACACAGCGCCTAACGGATCCTTTGCACTTGCTATGACTAGACTTAAAGGGTTACGAACAGAGGTAAAGGCTAATGCTGGGTTTGATTCTCATGTTTGGGACTGGCTGGATCTAGCATTAGGTAAATGGGGAGCTATGTTTGCTAGGATGGCCATTATGCTGGGCGGAGGATTAGTGGCTCTAGGTATCGTATTTTGTTGTGTTTTACCTTTGGTGAAATCGCTTGTGATCCGAACAACGGTTAAACAGATGTCGATAGGTAGAGCTAACCTTCCTGTGGTAGTTGATCCTGTACCTGGAAGCCCAGGCCATTATACAGATAGATATGGACAAGCATGCAATGCAGCTGGTGGGCCTCTTGACTGCCCTTTTGGTAATCCTAACTGTCTGTTTGGAGTAGTCCCTGGAGGTGGTTATGCTTGCCATGGTTTTCGAAAAGATGGTCTACCTATTTATGCTATATCCCCAGAGTCAGAAGAATGTCCACTGGTACATGTCCATAAAGAGTGTCATTTGGGCAATAATTGTAAGTGGTGCACTAAGTATAATGAGGAGGGTCATAATCATTACGGAGATCCTCTGTTTTGTGCAAAATGTCAAAGAGGAGATTGTGATATTTGTAGTGAAGAGGATTGTACTCTTATGTAAGGATTTCATATACCTATTAACTTATGGCCGTGTATGTTTGTTTGTTTGGTTGTGATTTTTTAAAATAGGTATATCGATGAATATATCTGATTTCCTTTAATTCAAGTTAGTTTTGCCTTCTACAAATAAGTTATTTCAAAACATGCTAGGTAACAAAGGGTATCCGGTTACAAGTGTCTACGGACCATGTCCTTAATCTTCTAACAAAGGTTGGTATCATTGATAACGCATTGTTAGAGAGGTGTCTGCGAGGGAGGATCATGATTGAAAACTTAATGTTAGAATGTTGTTGTCATTTTTCTTTTGAAACTGCATGTAGGCCTATTATTTTCTTATATTCAAGTATTATTTTATTATATTCAAGTACTATTGTTGTATATTCCAGTAGTATTTTTATGGCTTCTTATATTCTTCTTATGTTTAGTCTTATTGTTTTATTTTTTGTAATTTTTACACATAACTGAGATAACCTCAGGCAAGGCTATGTACCTACATGCTCATGCTTCACCATAATGTTACATGTATTTTTTTCTTCTTATTTCTTACCAAATTAGATCTTTTACTCTTCTGCATAAATAAGAGATGTTTGTTCTAGTTGGGTTTTGTTAACGTTTATTATTGGATCTTTTACTCCTAGTTTCATTTTCATGATTTGGAGATGTTTGGTCCAGGTTGTTTGAATGGTTTCTTGTATTTTTATTTTTTGTGTGGGGCTAATTAGCCCCAGAGGAGGGATTTGTGGGAGTAAATAGAACACATAGGCACTTAGGGAGAATTGGATACACTAAAGTAAGAGGAGACACATAGCCTATTGACCTATTTGTGGGAATAAATAGAACACATAGGTACTTAGGGAGAATTGGATACACTAAAGTAAAAGGAGACACATAGCCTATTGACCTATTTGTGGGAGTAAATAGAACACATAGGCACTTAGGGAGAATTGGATACACTAAAAGGGGACACATAGACGGCTGACAAAAATACACACACATGAGAACCATAAGTTAAGTGCAGGGCCAAAGAATAGGCCTATAGAATAACCAGACGCATATTATTTTTTTTTAGGACAAAGCAAGGATCCTGCCACCATTATAATCTAATTAAAAGAGGATGTGGGCGTTATTGGGCGTGAACAAGCAGGAAGCCTGGACTGAAAGATAATGGTGGCAGATGGATAGGGGAAATATGTGTGTGCTCCGCGGACCATCCTGGCTGGCAATACTCTTGTATTAAAAGCCTGATTGATTTCACAAGTTCTGGCATGCGTTATAATTGATTCAATTATCCACGACACTTGCCAAAACTATAGTTTGTTAAAGAGAGCAAGAATTCAGGTCTGTGAGACCCAGAAATCTGGCTTGTTTGTAGGTGACCAAATACTTATTTTCCACCATAATTTGCAAATAAATTCATTAAAAATCCTACAATGTCATCTTCTGGATTTGTTTTTTCTCATTTTGTCTGTCATAGTTGAAGTGTACCTATGAAGAAAATTACAGGCCTCTCTCATCTTTTTAAGTGGGAGAACTTGCACAATTGGTCTAAATACTTTTTTGCCCCACACAGTTGACAGTGCATGACGGAGCAGAAACCAAGCCATGAGGACGAAGGAATTGCTCCAAGACAGGATTGTGTCGAGGCACAGATCTGGGGAAGAGTAACAAAAATGTCTGCGGCATTGGAAAATTAACCAAGAACACAGTGGCCTCCATCATTTGCATGGCCCAAATCATGCTTCATTGATAGCAATGAAGAACACGTTGTGCTATCAACGCTGCAGGAGTTGTATATTCTGATTCACCCTGACTTTCAGTGCGACAATTGCCTGCTCACGGAAGGCTACAGAGAAGAAGTTGCAACACTGTGGATATTTTTTTCCCCAGGCAAGTCAGTTAAGAACAAATTCTTATTTTCAATGATGGCCTAGGAACAGTGGGTTAACTGCCTGTTCAGGTGCAGAACGACAGATTTGTACCTCGTCAGCTCAGGGATTTGAACTTGCAACCTTCCGGTTATTAGTCCAACTCTCTAACCACTAGGCTACCCTGCCACTAGGCGACCCTTGTTTTGGATACAAATAGCTGATTTGCACAGGCTACTGGGAAAGCCAAGACCTGCGATTTTTTTTGCATTCCTCCACTCCGAGGACTGTGGACCGCCTGATGTCCCGGCTCCATCTTCTCATGGAGAGTGGCAGTTTCCTTTGGTTCCTTCGGTTTCGGCCAACATTGGAATGGCATCGCCAGGGACTAAGGTGGGTTCTGATATTCCTATCATTTGTGGGCGGCAAGTTAGAGGAGCCCTTGGTGTGGCTAGGGTTGGGCTGAGGGCTCTGGCTCGAAATGAACAACAGCCATCAACCATTATTATGGGAATCTCCATGGTTAGTTCGGTGGAAGTCCGAAATACCCGTACACATTGTTTTCCTGGAGCTAAGGTATTGGATTTATTAGAAATAATTTATTAGAAAGCATGGAGATCCGCATATGTGATGGCACTCCATAAGGGGATACAAATGATCTTGACAACTATTGCCCCATTTCAAGACTAATTTGTTTCGCTAAGATTACTTGTTTAATGTACAACTTTGTTCCTTTTTATCTGATAATTGTATTCTTAATATTACTTTGTATTCTGCTCTCTCAGAGAAACCACACATTCACTCTTCCACAGCCATAGTTACAGATCAGTGGTACACGCAGTAGCCTTCCTAGTGATCAACCCATAGCCCTGTACATACTTTGCCTGTTATATACTGTTATTCCACCAAGTAATCTACAAGTCAACCATTCACTGTGGCTTGCCATCATTGCGTTCTGACTGATGCCCAGGGGCGAACACGCCCAAACCAAACCAGCAACCTAAGAACAAAAAAATCCTTTAACCCTTGCAGGCGAGGAACCTCAGATATTCTCAAATCCATTTTAAAAACGTGAAGAGAGAGGATGTGAGGCATGGAAAAAAAAAGAAGAGAAATAAATTACCCCTGAATCCCAAATCAACCCCTAGCCCTTAAACCCTATACACTTGTGTAGACCTGAGTGGATTGGATAGTTGTTAGCAATATGGGGACATCTTAACCTGCCCTGGAACTACCTGTAACCTGTGTGTTTTCTTTCTGTCAGTAACTCAGGGATAAATAGAGAGACAGAGCTCAGAGTTTGTCAGAAGGCTGACCTGACAGGGTCACACACAGGACCAATAAGGAGCAGGACCTCAGCATTTTTACATTTTATTACAAATGGAGGAAAACAAAGATTATCAATAGTGTTTAAGACAAACTCTTCATGCAGAAAGGCTTTGCTATCGAAATCAATCTACATAACACTCTACATATTCTTCTCATTGATTCAGTAGTTACAGTACTTTTGAGCGTACTGGTGAGCATCTCCATCTCTCACTTCAAGCCGCTCCACACTTCAACCAACCTGCTCATCCTTTCTCTGGCTGTGTCAGATCACCTGGTGGGACTGATTTTGATACCAGTAACGACTGTAGCAATAATGGAACCATGCTTGGGTTTTGGGAGATATTGATGTATGTTTCAAATCCATATCGCTTGTTTATGTACATCATTATCTCTCGGCAATTTGGTCTTGATATCTATTGACCGCTTTGTTGCTTTGTGTGATCCCTTATTGTACCACTCTAAAATAACAATAACAAGAATGATGTGTTGTACAGTGGGGCAAAAAAGTATTTAGTCAGCCACCAATTGTGCAAGTTCTCCCACTTAAAAAGATGAGAGAGGCCTGTAATTTTCATCATTGGTACACTTCAACTATGACAGACAAAATTAGAGAGAAAAAATCCAGAAAATCACATTGTAGGATTTTTAATGAATTTATTTGCAAATTATGGTGGAAAATATGTATTTGGTCACCTACAAACAAACAAGGTTTCTGGCTCTCACAGACCTGTAACTTCTTATTTAAGAGGCTCCTCTGTCCTCCACTGGTTACCTGTATTAATGGCACCTGTTTGAACTTGTTATCAGTATAAAAGACACCTGTCCACAACCTCAAACACTCACACTCCAAACTCCACTATGGCCAAGACCAAAGAGCTGTCAAAGGACACCAGAAACAAAATTGTAGACCTACACCAGGCTGGGAAGACTGAATCTGCAATAGGTAAGCAGCTTGGTTTGACGAAATCAACTGTGGGAGCAATTATTAGGAAATGGAAGACATACAAGACCACTGATAATCTCCCTCGATCTGGGGCTTCATGCAAGATCTCACCCCGTGAGCAAAAATCCCAGAACCACACGGGGGGACCTAGTGAATGACCTGCAGAGAGCTGGGACCAAAGTAACAAAGCCTACCATCAGTAACACACTACGCCGCCAGGGACTCAAATCCTGCAGTGCCAGATGTGTCCCCATGCTTAATCCAGTACATGTCCAGGCCCATCTGAAGTTTGCTAGAGAGCATTTGGATGTTCCAGAAGAAGATTGGGAGAATGTCATATGGTCAGATGAAACCAAAATATAACTTTTTGGTAAAAACTCCACTTGTCGTGTTTGGAGGACAAAGAATGCTGATTTGCATCCAAAGAACACCATACCTACTGTGAAGCATGGGGGCGGAAACATCATGCTTTGGTTCTGTTTTTCTGCAAAGGGACCAGGACGACTGATCCGTGTAAAGGAAAGAATGAATGGGGCCATGTATCATGAGATTTTGAGTGAAAACCTCCTTCCATCAGCAAGGGCATTGAAGATGAAACATGGCTGGGTCTTTCAGCATGACAAGGATCCCAAACACACCGCCCGGGCAACGAAGGAGTGGCTTCGTAAGAAGCATTTCAAGGTCCTGGAGTGGCCTAGCCAGTCTCCAGATCTCAACCCCATAGAAAATCTTTGGAGGGAGTTGAAAGTCCGCTTTGCCCAGCAACAGCCCCAAAACATCACTGCTCTAGAGGAGATCTGCATGGAGGAATGGGCCAAAATACCAGCAACAGTGTGTGAAAACCTTGTGAAGACTTACAGAAACGTTTGACCTCTGTCATTGCCAACAAAGGGTATATAACAAAGTATTGAGATAAACTTTTGTTATTGACCAAATACTTCTTTCATGTAACAATACACTGGCATGACTTTTATCGGTGTTGTCATCATAGATACATCTGATGGTGATACCCAATGACTTGGCCTGATTGGATTGGAATGACTTGGAAAAGGCATAAGAAGGCTAAGCTTGTTTGATAAAATACAGACATTGCAGTCATTTTGGTTGTATATTCAACATTCCATGGTATGTAATGATAAATAGTATGTAGGTGTTGTAAATCTACATTTTGAGGATGTCATGAGTCATTATATATCTTGTTTAACATTACCCTCTAGTGGCTCAATTGGGACACAATGCCTTCAACAACTACCACTACTCTCATTACATCACCGCTGCCAGGTCAGGGGTCACAGCAGAGCAGCTCTCTCAGAATCTGTTTAGTGTGAATGAACATAGAGATTTTGTATCGCATAAAATAATTTATTATGGATTAGTAAATTGTTTATTCATGATTCATTTATCATTACTCCCACATTTGTTTTAGTTAACTAGTTATTCACACATTTATAAACAACTTTTATGGTATGTAATAATTATTTATAAGATTATTCATAAGATGTTTAATAAATGTCCTTATAAACCATTTACTGATCATTTGTAAAGCCAGTTTTGCAGTCCTTCATCTAAAGTGAGGACTTTCATACTTTAATGCTTTATAAATGTTTTGAACAGTAACCAGTGTAATTTATCACAAAAAGATGGACATGCCATTGGTAGACATTCCAACAGTACATGAGTGCAGATACTGCTTTGAGCAGTTCATAAACTGCTTACAAGGTAAGGGAACCAATATACAAGTATGTAATGTTCAGTTAAATACATAATTTAACTGAACATTACATTTAAATGGTTACCAACTTTAATACACTACAAGTGGAGTTTTCCAAATACTTAGGACGTATTCAATTGTGGGGACTAGATACATCAGTTGATTTAATTTCTAAATGATAAAACAGATATGTATGAATATACCCTCAAATAAAAGGGGACTTTCAATAACATTGCCTCATATAAAACATTTGATCTCAAATCCAAAATACTGGAGTCAAGAGCCAAGTTCAAAAACAGTTTTACTTCAGAGATTTACAACCACTGGGCACACTGATTGAACCAACATTGTTTCTTTTTGAACCAACATGGAGAAGAAATTGAATTGTGCCCAGTGGGCAGAGATTGTTTTCAGTGCAGTGGCCATAGGACAGCAGTATAATTCCCAATCTGTGACTGACAGGGATAACTTGTATCATTCTATATGAAAGAGAAGCATGTCTGTTCTATAAACTCAATTTCTATCTGAACTTTCTGTGTTAGGTGAAAAGTGTGTCTGTATCAAACTGAGAAGATACCACCTGACAATATACTACTGAAGTATTTCTTTAACAGGAGACTCCCTGAATATATCGGTTTTATTATTAATGATGAAAAAAAAGTTATGCACAAAACATTGCAAATCAACCTTTCCATAAATCTACTCCGCCAACCAATCATTTTCTTTAAGTTAACCCTAACAGTCCTAAGACTCCAGTGAAAAAGTGTCTGCAGGATGGCATTGTTGGTGCCGTTCAGCCTCTACCTCAGCGGCAATTAAGTAGTTGGCCAGGTTGCACTGCAGAGGGATGATGTAGTCCCCCCTACCTTGTCACAACACAACTGATTGGCTCAAACGCATTAAGAAGGAAATAAATTCCACAAATGAACTTTTAAGAATCACACCTGTTAATTGAAATGCATTCCAGGTGACTACCTCATGAAGATGGTTGATATAATACCAAGAGTGTGCAAAGCTATCATCAAGGCAAAGGGTGGCTTTTTGAAGAATCTCAAATATTAAATATAAAAATAACACTTGATTCCATATGTGTTAATTCATAGTTTTAATCTATTCACTATTATTATACAATGTAGAATATAGTAAAAATAAATTATGAAAAGGCCTTGAATGAGTGGATGTTATAAAACCTTTGGCCAGTAGTGTACATGCAGATGAAGTTGGAATTTTACATACACCTTAACCAAATACATTTAAACTCAGTTTTGTCTAACTCAATTGTCAGTGCAAACAGGAGGAGGGAGAGGGGACCTCCCTGTCTTGTGCCCCTTTCTAAAGTAATTTCATTAAATAATGTATTTTTTGTGAATTTGTTTGCTTTAGGACACTTGTTTTTCAACAGGACAAAATGTCCCAATACACCTTCTGGTGTGGCTACTTTGAAGAATCTAAAATATTAAAATATTAAATATATTTAGATTTGTTTAACACTTTTTTGGTTACATGATTGTGTTATTTCATAGTTTTGATGTCTTCGCTATTATTGTACATTGTAGAAAATAGCTTAAAAAACTGTAATGAGTTGGTGTGTCCAAACTTTTGACTGGTACTGTATATACAGTGGGGAGAACAAGTATTTGATACACTGCCAATTTTACAGGTTTTCCAACTTACAAAGCATGTAGAGGTCTGTAATTGTTTTCATAGGTACGCTTCGACTGTGAGAGACAGAATCTAAAACAAAAATCCAGAAAATCACATTGTATGATTTTTAAGTAATTAAGCCTCCTCCTTTTTCCTCCAAACATAATGATGGTCATTATGGTCAAACAGTTCCATTTTTGTTTCATCAGACCAAAGGACATTTCTCCAGAAAGTATGATCTTTGTCCCCATGTGCAGTTGCAAACCGTTGTCTGGCTTTTTTATGGAGCAGTGGCTTCTCTCTTGCTGAGCAGCCTTTCAGGTTATGTCAGTATAGGACTCATTTTACTGTGGATATAGATACTTTTGTACCCATTTCCTCGAGCATCTTCACAAGGTCCTTTGCTGTTGTTCTGGGATTGATTTGCACTTTTCACACCAAAGTACGTTCATCTCTAGGAGACAAAATGCGTCTCCTTCCTGAGCGGTTGTCACAATCGTCGTCCTCCTCATCTGAGGAGGAGTAGTTGGAAGGATCGGAGGACCAAAATGCAGCGTGGTATGTGCTCATCGTGAATTTAATGAACAGAGAACACTTAAACAAACTATACAAAACAATAAATGAATAACAACCGTGACGCTATAATAAGAACTGTGCTGACACAAGCAACTAACAAACAATCACCCACAACCCACAATGACAAAACAGGCTACCTAAATATGGTTCCCAATCAGAGACAACGACTAACACCTGCCTCTGATTGAGAACCATATCAGGCCGAACACAGAAACAGACAAACTAGACATACAACATAGAATGCCCACTCAGATCACACCCTGACCAAACAAAACATAGAAACATACAAAGCAAACTATGGTCAGGGCGTGACAGCGGTATAACAGCTGTGTGGTCCCAAGGTGTTTATACTTGTGTACTATTGTTTGTAGAGGTGAACATGGTGCCTTCAGGCATTTGGAAATTGATCCCAAGGATGAACCAGACTTGTGGAGGTCTACAATTGTGTTTCTGAGGTCTTGGCTGATCTCTTTTGATTTTCCCATGATATCAAGCAAAGAGGCACTGAGTTTGAAGGTAGACCTTGAAAGACATCCACAGGTACCCATCGAATTGACTCAAATTATGTAAATTAGCCTAACAGAAGCTCCAAAAGACATTTCATCATTTTCTGTAATTTTCCAAGCTGTTTAACCTCTCTAGGGTAGGTGAGACGCTAACGTCCCACCAGGCCAACATCCGGTGAAACTGCAGAGAGCTTACATTCTAAATACACCATTTCTTATTGTAAACATTATTGTAAATAGATGTATCTTACATCATTTAAAAGATGAAGGTCTTATTAATCCAGCCGCTGTGTCAGATTACAAAAAGCCATTACTGCAAAAGCAACCATGCTATTTTCTGAGGACGGCGCCACACACACACACAAGTATTACTAGCATTTTCTAACCAAGCATTAGCGTTTTTTTAAAGATTTTCTTGAAATGTGTAAAGTACAATGAAATGCACAATGAAATGTACAATGAAAAAAAAAGTACAATGAAATGAAATGTGTAAAGTACACAATGGCTAAACTGTGTGTGTGTGTGTGTGATATATATTTTTTACAATTATTTTACATAAACATGGAATGGAACAGCCCTTCACCACTTCACCATAGTGATTATGTTCCCTGTACTCATAAAAATCTGTTTATTTTACGTGTTGATACAGGGCTCATACGTGAAAGTATTGTTACTGATTTTTAAAATCTTTCAGTGGCAGTGATTCTGATTATGAGCCGCCAATGTCTAGGTGTCCATCTACCTCTGAAGCTGGTTCATCCAGCCGGACCCCCGCTGTCTCCGGCTCCACACCTACCTGGCAATCTAGAGATGTGAAGTCAGTGACAAAGAAGCGCAGGTGGGGAAGAGAGAAACCTGCAGACAGAGGGCCAGAGGGTCTTTGGCACTCTGAGTTAGAAGAAGATGTGGAACCAAATCCACCAGTTTTTAGACCCAAAAGGCAGCCAGGACCTCAACTAGACATGACTGCAAAGTACAGCCCCCTTCAAGTTTTTTAACTGTTTTTCACCCCGTCAGTTGTTGATTCCCTGGTGTCGAACACCAATAAGTACGGGGCTAAGAAGCAGGCAGGAAAGAAAGAGGCATGGAAGACCATTTCCATGTCAGACCCTTTCTGCTACTTTCAATGGTCATTTACATGGGGCTGGTGAAGTTGAAAACTCTAAGGGACTACTGGAAAACATCATCTCTCTATCAACTGCCTTTCAACATGACAGTCATGTCTTGTAAAAGATTTCTGACTATCTCACAGGCGCTTCACATCAGTGACAAATAAGTTGATGGGGAGAATGACAAGAAGAGAGGCACACCAAGGTTTGATAGGTTTGATTTTGCACAGCCTATCTACCCCAACATCGTTGAGGCCTGCAAGACCTATTTTCAGCCCGCCCAGAACCTGTCCATCGATGAGAGGATGGTCGCTTCAAAGGACAGATTCAGCTTCAAACAATACATGCGTAACAAACCAACCAAATGGGGTTACAAACTGTTTGTTTTGGCTGATTCTGTGTGTGCCTACACTTTATTTTTTTGTTTATGAGGGGATATACAGTTTTGCTACCGGTAATGGACTGAGTTATGATTCCGTTATGGAGTTATTGGATTTTCAACTGCTGGGGAAGGGCTATAAACTGTTTGTGGACAACTTCTACACAAGCCCTACCCTGTTTACAGAGCTGAGGAAGCGGGATGTGTGGGCTTGTGGCACCATTCGGACCAACAGAGTGGGCTTTCCAAAGACAAAGGTGAACGACATGCCTAAGCGGGCTGAGCGGGGTACCATGCGATAGATCTGTGAAGATTGTCTGCTCTTTGTGAAGTGGATGGATACCAGAGAGGTGGTCATGTGCTCCAGTATCCACAAGTCCTTCAGTTGAGATCACGTCGTCTGGCGTGTGAAGGACGGTGCCGGGGCATGGACCACAAAAAATGACCCCATACCAGCTGCTGTGAAGGACTACAACAAGAGCGTGGGAGGTGTGGACCTGTCAGATTCATTGATAGGATACTACAATGTTCTCCACAAGGCCATGAAATGGTACAAGACATTTTTCTATAATTTCATTGACATTGCTGTGGTGAATTCCTTCATCCTCCAGAAGGAAATGGCCAAGAGCCGTGGACAGCCCCCCACCTCACAGCTAGCCTTCAGGGAGCTGCTCATCCAGGAGCTTGCTAGCTACAGCAAGTCCACTGCAGCACCTTCTGTCCCTTCTGCTCCAACCAGTGGTGTTCACCTGCCCAGATTCATCTCTGCAGGCATGAATGTGCCTCAGGGCAAAAAGGGTACAGTAGGGAGACGTCATTGTGCCCTTTGTCACAGAAAATGCCCCATCACCTGCACCACCTGTTCAGTAACCCTCTGCTTTACAACAGAAAGAGACTGCTATGGGCCATGGCACCAGCAGCTCAATATTGTGTAGAGGACTGTGTAAATAGTTACCCTTGTTATTTGTTTATGTTTTAATTATTATTATTAAAATATTTGTTATATATATTTTTTGGGGATATGTTAGAATAGTATTTATGTATTTTGTATATAGTTATTTCCTTCATAATGCATCACTGTACCAATTCGGCCACTTGGGTACATTTGGGTACATTTGTGTGAGACACCTTCATGCTCAATGTCATGTAGCTCGCTCATTTTTTAACAACCCTCCAGACGAGCTTCAATGCCATACAACTCTCCTTCCGTGGCCTCCAACTTCTTTTAAATACAAGTACATTTAAATCCATGCTCTTCAACTGATTGCTGCCTGCACCTGCCTGCCCGTAAAAGTTAGAAAATGGAAACCAAATGTCCGAGAGACTTTATTTGATGACTTCCCGGAAGAACGGCCCTGGGGCATGACCCGAGTCTGTCGGCCCATTTTAATAACATTCACAGATGTCTAGTAAGAGACCGTACATTTGCAATACAGAGATCCTCATCATCCATACGGGCAATGCCATCGGAGAAACCTTCTGTAGGATTTAGGTCTAGAACAGTTTGGGTCTTGAATGTCTCCCCCTTAGAAAAGGGGGATGACCGCAGCAGCTTTCCAATCTTTAGGGATCTCATACGGTACGACAGAGAGGTTGAACAGTAATAGGGGCCAGTAATAGGGGTTGCAACAATTGCGGCAGATATTTTTAGAAAGAGAGGGTCCAGAAAAATGGTTATTGAAATGTTTGATTATCGTGGATTCATCGGTAGTGACAGTGTTTGCTAGCCTAAGTGCAGTGGTCAGGAGGTGCTCTTATTCTCCATAGACTTTACAGTGTCCCAAAACTTTGGGGAATTTGTGCTACAGGATGAACATTTATGTTTGAAAAAGCTAGCCTTTGCTTTCCTAACTGACTAGGGATATTGGTTCTTAACTTTGCTGAAAAGTTGCATATCGCGGGGGCTTGTCAATGCTAATGCAGTACGCCACAGGATGTTTTGTGCTGGTCAAGGGCAATCAAGTCTGGAGTGAACCAAGGACTATATCTATTCTTAGTTCTACATTTTTTGAATGGGGCATGCTTATTTAACTTATTTTGGATCATTGGGAAGTTAGAGTCCCACCTCGACAACATCCTGTGAAATTACAGAGCGCAAAAAATAGTAGCAATATCAAACATTCATAAAAATACAAATGTTATACACCATTCTTTAGCTTAGAATCTTGGTAATGAAATCGCTTTGTCCGATTTACAATAGGCTTTATGACGAAAGCATAGCATTTGATCGTCTGAGGACAGCGCCTCACCCACTTCCTGCATTATCATGAATTCATAACCTGCACAGGTGTCACAAAACTCAAAAATAGCGATAAAATAAATCACTTACCTTTAAAGATCTTCATCTTTTTGAAATCCAAAGGGTCCCAGTTACACAATGAATGGTCGTTTTGTTAGATAAAATCCTTCTTTATATCCCCAAAAAGTCAGTTTAGCAGGTGCACTTCATTCAATAATCCACCGGTTTCCCCTCGTTCAAAATGCATTCAAAATGAATCCCAAACGTTACCAATATACTTCATCCAAACAATTCAAACAACATTCCCAATCAATCCTCAGGTACCCTAATATGTATATAAACTATAACATTTAAGGCGGAAAAATAGTATGTTCATTCCCAGAGATAAATAACCAAGTGTGCGCCCTCACCGGAGCACGCCACAAACATTTTCCAACCAAGCAGAAGCATAACGAAAGCCAGAAATAGCGAGAAAAAGAAAGAGGAGCGCGCATTCATTCACACGCACCAAAAGACTAGAGTCATTGTGAGGGATACTTCGAAAGAATACGACTACTTCTTCATTTTTCAAAAAACAAGCATGAAACAATTTCTAAAGACTGTTGACATCTAGTGGAAGCGATAGGAACTGCAATCTGGGTACGAATTTTTAAACTTTCCCATAGAAAAGTATTGAGAAGTCCAATGATTGGGATGAGGTCAATATCCTCCCAGGACACCCGGGCCAGGTCGATTAGAAAGGCCTGCTCACTGAAGTGTTTTAGGGAGCGTTTGACATTGATGAGGGGTGGTTGTTTGACCGTGGACCCATTTCGGACACAGGCAATGAGGCAGTGATCGCTGAGATCCTGGTTGAAGACATCAGAGGTGTATTTAGAGAGCAGGTTGGTCAGGATGATATCTATGAGGATGCCCATGTTTATGGATTTGGGGTTGTACCTGGTAGGTTCGTTGATAATTTGTGTGAGATTGAGGGCACCTAGCTTGGATTGTAGGACGGCTGGGTGTTAATTAAGCATATCCAAGTTTAGGTCACCTAACTCTGGAAAGGTGGATTTTTGAAAGTAGAAGCTCGAACTGTTTGGGCACAGACCTGGATAGCATGACAGAACTCTGCAGACTATCTCTGCAATAGATGCGACTCCGCCCACTTTGGCAGTTCTATCTTGGCGGAAAATGTTGTAGTTGGGGATGGAAATTTCAGAATTTTTGGTGGCCTTTCTAAGCCAGGATTCAGACATGGCTAGGATATCATGGTTGGCGAAGTGTGCTAAAGCAGTGAATAAAACACAGTTAGGGAGGAGGCTTCTGATGTTAACATGCATGAAACCAAGGCTTTTACAGTTACAAAAGTCAACAAATGATAGCTCCTGGGGAATAAGTTTGGAACTGGGGGCTACAGGGCCTGGGTTAACCTCTACATCACCAGAGGAACAGAGGAAGAGTAGGATAAGGGTACGACTAAAGGCTATAAGAACTGGCCGTCTAGTGCGTCGGGAACAGAGAATAAAAGGAGCATATTTCTGGTAGTGGTAGAATTGATTCAGGGCATAATGTACAGACAAGGGAAAAGTAGGATGAGAGTACAGTGGAGGAAAACCTAGGCGTTGAGTGACGATGAGAGAGGTTTCATCTCTGGTGGCACCAGTTAAGCCAGGTGAGGTCTCCGGATGTGTGGGGGGTGGGACAAAAGAGTTATCTAAGGCAAGGTGAGCGGGACTGAGGGCTCTTCAGTGAAATAAAACATTAAGAACTAGCTGAAACAGCAATAGACAGGGCATATTAACTTTAGAGAGAGGCGTATTGAAATTAGAGAGGCATTAAGCAGTCACAGGTGTTGATCGGGAGAGCTAAGACAACAATGGGAAATGTAGATGAATGGGCAGAGCGGGTCAGTTAGGTACATGCAGGACCTGAGTTTGAAGCTGCGGTGATCATAGGGTCCAAAGCACAGCAATAGGTGAGTCAGGGAGCCGTTGAGTAGGGAGTACTATGCTAGGCGAGCGGGAGACACGGTGTTTAGAAAGAGAGTGGACCGGGGCAAGAAGATGGGTCTTCGGCAACATCGCAAACATCGCAACGGAAAAAGCCTGTTGAGACCACATTGGGCGATTACGTCGGCAGACCAGCTGTGATTTATCGGCGGGGCTCCGTTTCGACAATAAAGGGTACAGGCCAATTGGCAAAATAGGTATTGTAGCCCTATAATTAGCTGGTATATGGGCCTAGCTCGAGGCTAGCTCAAGGCTAACTGGTGCTTGCTTCAATGCAAATGAATTACTTAAAAATCATACAATATGATTTCCTGGATTCTTGTTTTAGATTCCGTCTCTCACAGTTGAAGTGTACCTATGATAAAAATGACAGACATGCTTTGTAAGTAGGAAAACCTGCTAAATTGGCAGTGTATCAAATACTTGTTCTCCCCACAGTATATGGCAAGTGCAGAACAGGCAACTAAACATAAACATAAATAAACATAAATAAAATAAAGATGTGGGCGTGACATTCTCTCTACTATTATTCTGACATTTCACATTCTTAAAATAAAGTGGTGATCCTAACTTTACTGAAATAGGGAATCTTTTCTGGGATTAAATGTCAGGAACTGTGAAAAACTGAGTTTAACTGTATTTGGCTAAGGTGTATGTAAACTTCCGACTTCAACTGTAAATATACCCGTCAAAAGTTTGGACACACCTACAGATTCCAGTTTTTTAAAAGTATTTTCTACATTGTACAATAATTGTGAAGACATCAAAACTATGAAATAACACATGGAATCACGTAGTAACCAAAAAAGTGTTAATTAAACAAATCAAAATATATTTTTGATTTTTAGATTATTCAAAGTAGCCACACCTGGTGGTGTGTTGAGACATTGTCCTGTTGAAAAACAAGTGTCCTACAGCACACAAATTCACCAATAATACACTATCTGATGAAATTACTTTAGAAAGGGGCACAAGACAGGGAGGTCCCCTCTCTTTCCTGTTTGCACTGGCAAATGAACCGCTTGCAGACAAAATTAGACAGGACACAAGCAAAACAGGTGTCAGTATTGAAAAATATTAATACAAACTAAACTTATTTGCAGATGATTCCCTGATATTTCAGACCAATATTGAAAAAAAAATAATACTCTAAAATCTCAGGAAATAATTTTGGATTGACCAATTCAGATATTTTCAAAATACAATTTAAAAGTTTTATATCACAACATTTTCATTTGAAGTCAGAGCAATCTTGAGGGAATCCTATTTGAGTCAGAAAATGATATTAATATGATAGGTAAGCCATACAAAACCTTGCAGAGAGCCTATCCAACTGACAATCTCTTAGTTGGCTGTCAGAAGTATCACAACGTGAATTTACTTTTAAACAGTCTGTCTTCATATTTCCAGACATGGCATCGGAGGGTGCAGCGAGATACCCGATGGGTTGGACGATACTTTTCTCATCAATCATCTTTAAACAAAACGCTTACTTTAAAATTGGAAATCAACGCAATGGAAAGGTCAAATTCATTCTCTTCTAAATATTGAAAGTACGTGGGTGATGGAGAGAAAGAGAATGGTTTCGTTTGAGGCCATGTGGCGGAAAGTGATGTGGGTGCTGAGGATGGGGTGTGTGCTAGTGGGCAGGTGTAGTTGATGTTTACATTATGTAGCCGTTTGTATGTGCATGTGTATGTTTTGTATTGTTTATAAAAGATCAAATGAAAATATAATCAAAGAAATAAAAAATATTGTCCCCATGATGTAACTGAGCCAAAGTCTCCCTCGACTTGAAGAAGTATGAGGCATAATTTAGTTCTTATGGTCATTTTAACAAGTCTATGGAATGTTTCAATGGAATGCCACAAATGTTGATTTCATTTACTATAAGCGCATACAACATAAAAATATGCCCTGTCATGACGTTGGCCTGGGGGGTAGGTTTATGACAGTCATAAATACCTCTTCCCCCCTTTTTTCACTCTCTACCCTACTGAGGTTACATTTGCAGAACCCTTGGTTAACATAGAGATTCTAGGAACACCAGAAGGTGGGGGGAAATGAACTATATTCTGGTAATCTGATCAATTGAGCATATGCAGTGTTACTTAATGAATATCAGAGTAAATATTTATTGTATTTTCCTTTTCCAAATGGGCGGTAATTTAGAATGCATAAAATACTGTATTTACGATAGCACAGTTTCTTCCCTTTGTCCCTCAGTCTTCCCGCTCTTTCACTCAAACCCAGTCAATATTCTTTTGTGTAACAAGCTGTCATATCTGTTCCGCCCGCTAGGGATGTTTTCCTTTATGATGTCATTTGTATTCAAGTTATGATTGAATTATGTGTATGTGTAATTCTGTGCGATTAGTTAGGTATTTAGTAAATAAATAATTAAACCCAATTTTGTATTGCTGGTTCAACTTGTTAGCCAGGGTTCGTGCAGATAACCAAGAATTAATAACTTTCAGATGAGACTGAATTAAGGTGACGATTAATATTGACTGCTATTGATGTAAAATATTACTAGGTCTTTAAGAGTTTATTCGGAAGAAACAGCTCTATAAATATTCTTTCATGGTGCCCGACTCTCTAGTTAATTACATTTACATGATTAGCTCAACCAGTTGATATTAATTGCAGAGATATTTTTTTCTAGAATAGCATGTCATATAACTTAATCAGGCATAGCCAAAGACACGACAGCCCTCATCAACTTCCCTACTGTCAGCTTTCCTACACACTGGCGAGGTGACATGTGACGTGCCGTCATGTCTCCTAAGGTTGTGGGTTATGGTCCAAACAGAGCATGGACATCACCAAAACAGTTACTCTAACACAGCTATCCTATTTCCCATTAAAAAAGCCTTTGGGTGACCAAAACATCACACATAATATATTTTCCCAATAAAATGCATAGAATTTGAGAAAATGTCCCTTTCTCTCATATCTAACTATCAGGAAGGCTAAAGGACAGGCCACAGCAACATACAATTATGTCATACATTACATCATTTTGTGCTCACTTGTGTATGTGTTTGTGCTTTTGTGTGCAGAGAGACTCCGGGGAGGGGAGTGGCTGTCAGTAACTCAGGGTTAAATAGAGAGGCAGAGCTCAGAGTTTGACAGAAGGCTGACCTGACAGGATCAAGCACAGGACCAAGCAGGAGCAGGACCTCAGCATTTTTTGTTTTTATTACAAATGGAGGAACACAAAGATGATCAACATTGTTTTCAAGACAGAAACTCTTCATGCAGAAAGGCTTTGCTATCGACATCTATCTACATAACACTGTACATCTTCTTCTCATTGATTTCAGCAGTTACAGTATTTTTGAACATACTGGTGATCATCTCCATCTCTCACTTCAAACAGCTCCACACTCAAACCAACCTGCTCATCCTCTCTCTGGCTGTGTCAGATCTCCTGGTGGGACTGATTGTGATACCAGTAATGACTGTAGCAATAATTGAACCATGCTGGGTTTTTGGGGAATATTTCTGTGTGTTTCTTCTCTACATTAATTGTTTGTGTACTTCTTTATCTCTGGGCAGTTTGGTCTTGATATCTATTGACCGCTATGTTGCTGTGTGTGATCCCTTATTGTACCACTCTAAAATAACAATAACAAGAGTGATGTGTTGTATGTCCATTACCTGGTGTTGTTGTATCATATATGATGCTGCTATTATAAAAGACATTGTAAATGTACAGGTACCCAGTAGGTGTTTGAATGAATGTTTTACTGGTGAAGGATATGTGTGGGGCAATATAATTGACTTCGTTATTACAATGGTTGTCCCGTGCTCTATTATTATAACACTTTATATGAAAATCTTTGTGGTGGCCACATCACAGGCCAGAAAGGTATTTTCAAAAGAGGCTGCCAGTGTGTCTGGTGTTAAAACTGTACAGGCAAATAAGTCTGAGAGAAAAGCAGCAAAAACTCTGTCTATTGTTGTTTTCACTTATCTAAGTTGTTGGATTCCATTTCTATTTTCTTTTTTGTTTTTTTCTTTCTTAAGTGACAATTTATTATCATTCATCATCAGCTTTCTGCCACTTGCTAATTCCTTAATTAATCCAATAATTTATGCTTTATTTTATCCATGGTTCAAAGTGACGGCTAAACATATTTTATCTCTGAAGTTAAGGCGTTCATAGTACCTATATTTTTATTTCCCAGTTTGAAAAACATAGTTATGTTACACAATTGTTCTCTGACAATACAGAGATGAATGTGGTGTTGATACAGAATGATTTGTCTAGATTGGATTGGAATGACTTGGAAAACGTATCAGAAGCCATAAACTTGTTTTATAAAATACATTGTAGTCATTTTGGGTTGTACAAAAAAAAACGTCTGTTGTTGTTCCATGTTATTTAATGATAAATAGTATGTAAGTATTCTAAAAGTACATTTTGAGAACGAGTCATTATGTATGTTTAACATTACCCTCTAGTGGCTCGATTGTTACACAACACCTTTAGCAAGTGTACTGAATTTTAAATGTTCAATACTGCATGATATCAGATAACGTCCAAGTCTATCTCAATGGCGTATGTAAGTAGTTGAGGGTAAAATGGAAGAATATGCAATTGTGTACCATTATAATGTTCAGTAATAAACCATTTGTTAGGCATTTACAGGTTGCTCACCATTTATTATTACGCCCACATTTGCTAAATGTTACTCACCTGGGTATTATGGCATGTATAAATGACTTCAAAATGCATTATTGAATCAACTCAACAGTGCAGGACACTGTAGCAGACACTTCAACCTCAACATACTGGTTATGAACTCTACCACTACTCTCACTACATCACTGCTGCCAGGTCAGGGGTCACACCAGAGCAGCTTTCTCAGAAGCTGTTTTCTCTGAATTAAAATAGAGATTGGTAACACTTTATAATAACATCTTGTAAAAAAATGTTTTATAATGGATTAGTAAATAGTTTATATATTTATCATTACTCCCACATTAGTTTTAGTAAGCTAGTTATTCACACATGTATAAACAACTTTTATAGTATGTAATAATGATTAAAAAAATCATGAAATGTTTAATAAATGTCATTATCAACCATTTACTAATCATTAGTAAAGTCCTTTTGCAGACCATAAACACATGACTTCCTTCAGCACAGACTGTTTCAGAATAAAATGATTCCCCAACATCCTCTGTGATGTTAAACATCCTCTGTTAATACTTTAACAATTGATATGTTCTAGATCATTTTGAGAATTGTCAATTGAAAGAACTGTTGTGGCCGCCATGGTATTTGTCTTTATACAAATGTTTATATATATTGTTTAATATATTTCACTGTGACCTGATGCTGCTGACTATCAGGCAGTGTGCAGTCTGTTACTGAGTGAGTGGTGGTGGGGAGGGGGAGGACCGAGTGTGTTGAGAGCACGCTGCAGGTGAGTCATGGAGACAGAGCAGAATTCACATACGTGGTGTCAACTTTTTTCCAGTGGTAGGTAGGCTACTTAGATTGTCATTATGGAGACACCTATTTTCAGTCCTTTTTCCATAAAACATTTAACACGCTAGAACTGATAAAACAGCAACAAAGCACTGGAAAGTTACTTTAGGCGCTCTCAAACCTTTAGAGTAATTCACTCAGAGATGGTTTAAAGTAAACTGTTTTCTAATGTCGACTTTTCTAATGGAAAACCATATCAATCTAAGGGTCTTACACATGCTCAGTTCTTGGGTCTCGAGCTTTGCATGAGTTGACATTTGAAATGGAAGTCATGAAACTCCCTTGCCTGCTTGTGTTATGGGAAAAAGTCCACAATGAAACTGGCATTAAATGGTTTCGAGGGCTTTATCACATATATACAATGTGTCACGAATCTTGCCGAGGATGGTGCCTCTTCCTGTTCGGGCGGCGCTCGGTGGTCATCGTCGCCGGCCTATCAGCTGCCATCGATTCCCTTTCCGTTTGTTTCTGTTTATTGGGTTTAATTGGGTACACCTGTTTTGAGTTAATGTTTGTTTGTAGACTATTTAAGGGCACTAGGCCCGCTGGGTATTTGTGCGGGCTTGTTCTCTGTTATTTGGTGTATGAGTGTGATCTATATTTTTCTAGACAGTTTTAGTAGGTTGTATTTTGGACAGGTTGTTTCATGCGCCCTTGTGTTTTGCACGTGGCTCCACTGTCTTTGGAATAAAATATCCACATACGGAATTACCTGCTCTCTGCGCTTGACTCCTCCACTCACCATTCATATAAGTCGTAACACAATGGGCTACCAAAATAATGTTTGATATATTTTCATAAATAAAATTTTTATAATTTTATTCATACCATTTCATTTTTTTACCTTTATTTAACTAGGCAAGTCAGTTAAGAACAAATTCTTATTTTCAATGACGGCCTAGGAACAGTGGGTTAACTGCCTGTTCAGGGGCAGAACGACAGATTTGTACCTTGTCAGCTCGGGGGTTTGAACTTGCAACCTTCCGGTTACTAGTCCAACGCTCTAACCACTAGGCTATCCTTCCACTAACTAAAGTCCCGACACAAATCTAAGGTTGCTGCCCAAGCAGGCTGGTCGTTCGTTCTATCGGTTTGGTTGCCAGAGACGAGACCCAGTTAAGTATTTTTGTTCTGTATCTGCGGACACGACCCAATTCTAATTTCCATCAATTCTAAATGTTCCATAACCATACTGGTTTTCAATGTTCTTATCCCTTGCATGCTAGCTAGCTAACTTACAGTCACGTCAAACAGTGCAGCCAGAATAATGACAGTAGTTACATTTGTTTAAACTGTTTTCTAGTGACATTTATTTATTTGGACACATTCATAACAATGGGCTAATGATGCACAATTTCGCCTGCAATTGTCACGCCCTGGTCGAAGTATTTTGTGTTTATCTTCATGTATTTGGTCAGGCCAGGGTGTGGCATGTTTTTTTTTTATGTGGGGTGTTTTGTCTTTGGATTTTCGTACGTATTGGGATTGTGGCTTAGTGGGGTTTTCTAGGTAAGTCTATGGCTGTCTGAATTGGTTCTCAATTAGAGGCAGGTGATTATCGTTGTCTCTGATTGGGAACCATATTTAGGCAGCCATATTCTTTGAGTGTTTCGTGGGTGATCGTTCCTGTTTCTGTGTTTGTTGTCACCAGATAGGCTGTATAGGTTTTCACGTTACGTTTGTTGTTTTTGTTCGTGTTTCTTCTTTATTAAACATGTATCAGAATGACCACGCTGCATTTTGGTCCGACTCTCCTTCACCCGAAGAACACCGTAACAGCAATAGAAAATGTACTCTCTCGTCAGGACATTGTTGTTCAGAGGAGCTAGCCAACAACACATCTAACACAATCACTTCAAATTGAAGCTGGAAACACCTCAAAATAGCTGCATTTAGTTTGGATTGACTTGTTTTCTTTTGACATTTCTTATCCATAAAAATGTGGCATGCAGATTCATGATTTCGACTGGCTGAGAAAAGTTCTCTGCCTTTTCCCGACTCCCAACACGTTCATCACTATGGGACAACTGGATATAGAATTTCAATATTGAAACAATGTTGGAAATGTCGGAAAAATAGCCAGCAAGGCTGATACAAATCTCTGCTTGCTCTACATGATTTTCATAGTGGTAATCCAGTTTATAAATTGCCTTGCTGGGCTGATGAGACCGTGAATTTCACACTGAGATGGAACAGAGCAAATAGGCAATTCAATGGCATAGCATTAGCCGGTGATAACTTGTGGAAAAGACAGACTGGAATGGGATTTTAACCAATCAGCATCCAGGATTAGACCCACCCGTTGTGTAATTGCATCTGTCATAAACTAGGCTATTCATTTCTATGCCATTGTAGGCTACTGTATCCTTCCATTTGATACAATAATTATGTTGAAATTATGATATTGCTGGAGCAGTTGTGTAAAGTACTTTTGTAAAAATACTACATAAGTCATTTTTTGGGTTATCTGTACTTTAAGTAACTTTTTATATTTTGGACAACTTTTGCTTTTATTTCACTACATTCCAAAAGAAAATAATGTACTTTTTACTCCATACATTTTCCCTGACACTCGGAGCAGGACAGGAACATGGTCCAATTCATCCCTACCGTCTCTGATCTGACGGACTGACTAAACACACATGGTTCATTTGTAAAGGATGTCTGAGTGTTGGAATCTGCCCCTGGCTATCCATAAAATAACAATAACAAATGTCCTTATGTTTAATATAAGGAATTTGAAATTATTTATACTTTTAATTTAGATACTTTTAGGAATTGCATATACTTTTGATACTTAAGTATATTTAAAACCAAATACTTTTAGACATTTACTGAAGTAGTATTTTACTGAGTAACCATTTCATTTACTTGAGTCATTTTCTACTAACTTCTTAAGGTATCTTCACTTTTGGATAAATCGGGTGCCCAATTTCAACTTCCTGCTACTCATGCCAAGAATATAAGATATGCATATTATTAGTAGATTGGGATGGAAAACACTCTGAAGTTTTTGAAACTGTTTGAATCATGTCTGTGAGTATAACAGAACTTATTTGGCAGGCAAAACCCAGAGGACTAACCGTTCAGAATCTTTTTTGAGGTCTCTGTCTGTTCGGTGAATTCTCATTGGGAAATTATTTTTCTTAGGAACTTGTTTTCAGTTCCTACCGCTTCCACTGGATGTCACCAGTCTTTGGAATTTGGTTGAGGTTATTCCATTGTGCAATGAAGAAGTACGGCCATCTAGGAACTGCGTAACACTGTTGAGAGTTACGCAAGACTTGAAAAGTAGCTTGGTTTGTTGTATTCCTGTGTTGAACACAGATAGACCCGTCTTCGGGGGTGGTCTGCCGGGCAATGGGATGACAACCCAACTCGGGATGAGGAGGGCTTTTAGCGGGTGGAATAGTGGGGACCAATTGGAGGTTTACTTAGTAGCAATGCAAATATCATGGTACAGCTATATCGACACTCAATCATCATGTTACTTTTTAATGGTACGTTTACAAACATATATTTTGATAAATAGAATTGAAATGTGTGTCTCATTATGGTAAGTGGTGAAATAAGTATAGCCAGTTACAATTGTAATGGCTTAGCAGATAATAAAAGACGATCAGTATTTACCTGGCTAAAAGAGAAGGAATATAATATCTATTGTTTACAGGAAACTCAGTCAACAATTTTAGATGAAGTTTTGTGGAAAAAGGACTGGGGGTGGAGGGGGGATGTATTTCTCCCAAGGGCAAAGAAATTCAAAAGGGGTGATGGTTTTAATTAACAGTAATTTTGATCCAAATGTGCAAATTGTCCAAACAGATCATCAAGGTAGATTGATTATTTTAAATATGTTATTGGACAATAAACAGATAAAGATGATCCAAGCTTCTTTGAAAATATATATAAGAATTTACTAACTCTACAAGCAACACTAGACTCTATTATTAAGGTGGGACATTTTAATACGGTCTTAAATACCTCTATGGACCGGAAAGGAAATCACACTACAAACTCTTCCTCAGGCACTTAAGGAAATCATGAATGTCATGGATGTATTTGAATTAGTGGATATATGGAGGCTTACATTCCCTGACTTAGTGAGATATACATGGTGGAGGCTTAATCAAGCTAGTCGTCTTGACTACTTTCTTATGCCATTCTCTCTGGCACCAAAATATTAAAAAGTGTTGATAGGGGACAGAATGCGGTCGGATCATCACATAATTGGCATATATATTACTCTTACAGAATTTCCACGTGGGCGAGGATATTGGAAATTTAATCAAACCCTTCTAGATGATAAATTGTTTAGAACTAGGACAGAAGAATTTACAACTGACTTTTTCAGACATAACATAGGTACAGCGGATTCCCTTATTGTATGGGACACCTTTAAATGTGCATTTAGAGGCCATGCAATTCAGTACTCATCTATAAAACAAAATCAATTTAGATCAGAAGAGTCCATATTAACAAAGGAAATTGAATGACAAATAGTAGGCACAGAATAAGTTAGAAAAAAACAAAAAGAAATGGAGGAACATTTTATTTTCCACCATAATTTGCAAATAAATTCATTAAAAAATCCTACAATGTGATTTTCTGGAATTTTTCTCCTCAATTCGTCTGTCATAGTGTGTACCTATGATGAAAATTACAGGCCTCTCTCATATTTTTAAGTGGGAGTACTTGCACAATTGGTGGCTGACTAAATACTTTTTTGCCCCACTGTATATAAAGATCCAGTTCATTAAAAAAATTGGAGGCCTCCTACACTTCAGTTTTGTGATGCAAAAATCATAGCAAAATGCTTGGCTCATTGAATTTAAAAAAGTATTGTCAGATATTATTCATACTAATCAGACAGGTTTTTTTACATGGATGATGCATTGGAGATAATATAAAAAAAGTAATGGAAACATTAGAACACTATGAAATATCGGGGAACCAGGCCTGATTTTCATAGCAGATTTTGAAAAGGCCTTTGATAAAGTACGACAGGATAAAGTACGACTGGAGCATGCACAGACTAGCTGGCTGGTGTGTTTACGGACATATTCAATCAATCCTTATCCCAGTCTGATGTTCCCACATGCTTCAAGAGGGCCACCATTGTCCCTGTTCCCAGGAAAGCTAAGGTAACTGAGCTAAACGACTACCGCCCCGCCCCGTAGCACTCACTTCCGTCATCATTAAGTGCTTTGAGAGACTAGTCAAGGACCATATCTGTCACGAATCCCGTTTCCTGAGTCTGTTTTTTGCCTATGTTCTGTCCTGGAGTGTTTTTTCCGGCGTCCTGGAACGCACCCTGTCTGGTTGCCGGACAATGTAGCCAGTTGGGGTTTCTGATTACCCGCACCTGTATCCCATCAGCTATCTGCACACCTGGTCCTGATCATCATCTCTCCTCTTCATAAGCCCGGACCTGACATCCATTCCCTGCCGGATCGTTAGCCATGAACATTACTCACCCGGATCATTTACCCCATTCCCGCCTGGTCGTCGGAGGATTCCGCTTCCCCATTGGATCCACCTATTTACTCCCATCAACTCACCACCGCTACCCGCTACGCCACCTGGATATATCTACCCATTCACATTCACTTGTAAATAAATACTCACCTTCTTCCTACTCTCCTTGTCCTGGTCTGCTAATGGGTTCGATTTTGAAGAAACGTGACAATACTCCACCCTAGACCCACTCCACCCTACCTGACACCCTAGACCCACTCCAATGTGCTTACCGCCCAAATAGGTCCACAGACAATGCAATCTCAACCACACTGCACACTGCCCTAACCCATCTGGACAAGAGGAATACCTATGTGAGAATGCTGTTCATCGACTACAGCTCAGCATTTAACACCATAGTACCCTCCAAACTCGTCATCAAGCTCGAGACCCTGGGTCTCGACCCCGCCCTGTGCAACTGGGTACTGGACTTCCTGACGGGCCGCCCCCAGGTAGTGAGGGTAGGTAACAACATCTCCATCCCCACAAGGGTGCTTTCTGAGCCCTCTCCTGTACTCCCTGTTCACCCATGACTGCGTGGCCATGCACGCCTCCAACTCAATCATCAAGTTTGCGGGCGACACTGCAGTGGTAGGCTTGATTACCAACAACGACGAGACGGCCTACAGGGAGGAGGTAAGGGCCCTCGGAGTGTGGTGTCAGGACAATAACCTCACACTCAACGTCAACAAAACAAAGGAGATGATTGTGGACTTCAGGAAACAGCAGAGGGAGCACCCTCCTATCCACATCGATGGGACAGTAGTGGAGAGGGTAGTAAGTTCCTCGGCATACACATCACGGATAAACTGAATTGGTCCACCCACACAGACAGCGTCGTGAAGAAGGCTGAAGAAATTTGGCTTGTCACCAAAAGCACTCACAAACTTCTACAGATGCACAATCGAGAGCATCCTATCGGGCTGTATCACCGCCTGGTACGGCAACTGCTCCGCCCACAACCGTAAGGCTCTCCAGAGGGTAGTGAGGTCTGCACAACGCATCACCAGGGGCAAACTACCTGCCCTCCAGGACACCTACACCACCCGATGTCACAGGATGGCCATAAAGATCATCAAGGGCAACAACCACCCGAGCCACTGCCTGTTCACCGCGCTATCATCCAGAAGGCGAGGTCAGTACAGGTTCATCAAAGCAGGGACCGAAAGACTGCAAAACAGCTTATATCTCAAGGCCATCAGACTGTTAAACAGCCACCACTAACATTGAGTGGCTGCTGCCAACACACTGACTCAACTCCAGCCACTTTAATAATTGGAATTGATGAAAATTTATGTAAAATATATCATTAGCCACTTTAAACAATGCTACGTAATATAATGTTTACATACCCTACATTACTCATCTCATATGTATATGTATATACTGTACCCTACATCATCTACTGAATCTTTATGTAATCCATGTATCACTAGCCACTTTAAACTATGCCACTTTGGTTACATACCCTACATTACTCATCTCATATGTATATACTGTACTCGATACCATCTACTGCATCTTGTCTATGCCGTTCTGTACCATCACTCATGTATATATCTTTATGTACATATTCTTTATCCCTTTACACTTGTGTGTGTATAAGGTAGTAGTTTTGGAATTGTTGGGATAGATTACTCGTTGGTTATTAGCGCGTTGTCTGAACTAGAAGCACAAGCATTTCGCTACACTCGCATTAACATCTGCTAACCATGTGCATGTGACAAATAAATTTGATTTGATAAATGCCTAGAATATGGGTTAAAGTTATGCATAGTAACCCTAGGTGTAAAATAGGAAATAATGGCTAGATCTCAGAAAGTTTTACCACAAAAATGGAAGAGGCAAGTAGAAGGGGAAAAAAGTAAGGAACTTGTATGTCGAACTTGTGTGTTGGCCATGCATTAACCTTTTTGGGATAGGGGGCAGCATTTTCACTTTTTGATGAATAGCGTGCCCAGAGTGAACTGCCTCTTACTATGTCCCTGATGCTAATACATGCAGAGTAGTATTAGTATTGGATAGAAAACACTCTGAAGTTTCTAAATCTGTTTGAATGATGTCTGTGAGTATAACAGAACTCGTATGGCAGGTGAAAACCTGAGAAAAATCCAACCAGGAAGTGAGACATCTGAGGTTTGTAGTTTTTCAAAGCTTGGCCTACCGAATACACATTGAGATATGGATGAGGTTGCACTTCCTACGGCTTCCACTAAATGTCAACCGTCTTTACAAACAGGTTTGAGGATTCGACTATAAAGGAGGGGCTCATGAGACCTCTTTGAGAAAGTGGTCTGGCAGAGAGTTTTGGTCTCATGACGCGCGCTCCCGACAGAGTTACTTCTCGTTCCAGTGTTTTTCTGAAGACATAGGAATTCTCCGGTTGGAACATTATTGATGTTTTATGTTAAAAACATCCTAAAGATTGATTCCATGCATCATTTGACATTCTAAAGGACTGTAACGGAACTTTTCGAGTTTTTGTCTGGACGAAATGCTTGCGCCTCATGATGATGGATTACTGGGCTGAACACGCTAACAACAAGTGGCTATTTGGACATAAATGATGGAACTTTATGGAACAAATCAGTCATTTATTGTCGACCTTGGATTCCTGGGAGTGCCTTCTGATGAAGATCATCAAAGGTAAGTGAATATTTATGGTGTTGTTTCTAACTTTGTTGATTCCAAAATGGCGGATATTCCTCTGGCTGTTTTGGGTTTTGAGCGCCGTTCTCAGATTATGCTTTTTCCATGAAGTTTTTTTGAAATCTGACACAGCGGTTGCATTAAGGAGAAGTCTATCTTTAGGTCTGTGGTTTAACCAACACAAAAACATCCTATGGCATTCTGCATTAGCACCGAACAGCCCCCGTGACATGCAACTTTTCAGGGAAGTTAGAAACCAATACACACAGGCAGTTAGAAAAGCCAAGGCTAGCTTTTTCAAGCAGAAATTTGCTTCCTGCAACACAAACTCCAAAAAGTTCTGGGACACTGTAAAGTCCATGGAGAATAAGAACACCTCCTCCCAGCTGCCCACTGCACTAAGGATAGGAAACACTGTCACCACCGATAATTCCACTATAATTGAGAATTTCAATAAGCATTTTTCTACGGCTGGCCATGCCTTCCACCTGGCTAGCCTTACCCCGGTCAACAGCACTGCACCCCCCACAACAACTCGCCCAAGCCTTCCCCATTTCTTCTTCTCCCAAATCCAGTCAGCTGATGTTCTGAAAGAGCTGCAAAATCTGGACCCCTACAAATCATCCGGGCTAGACAATCTTGACCCTTTCTTTCTAAAATTATCTGCCGAAATTGTTGCAACCCCGATTACTAGTCTGTTCAACCTCTCTTTCGTGTCGTCTGAGATTCCAAAAGATTGGAAAGCAGCTGCGGTCATCCCCCTCTTCAAAGGGGGGCACACTCTTGACACAAACTGCTACAGACCTATATCTATCCTACCCTGCCTTTCTAAGGTCTTCGAAAGCCAAGTCAACAAACAGATTACCGACCATTTCGAATCCCACCATACCTTCCTCGCTTTGCAGTCTGGTTTCAGAGCTGCTCATGGGTGCACCTCAGCCACGCTCAAGGTCCTAAACAATATCTTAACCGCCATCGATAAGAAAGAATACTGTGCAGCCGTATTCATTGACCTGGCCAAGGCCTTCGACTCTGACTCTGCCACATCCTCATCGGCAGACTCGATAGCCTTGGTTTCTCAAATGATTGCCTCGCCTGGTTCACCGACTATTTCTCTGATAGTGTTCAGTGTGTTAAATCGGAGGGCCTGTTGTCCAGGCCTCTGGCAGTCTCTATGGGGGTGCCACAGGGTTCAATTCTTGGACCGACTCTCTTCTCTGTATAGATCAATGATGTCACTCTTGCTGCTGGTGAGTCTCTGATCCACCTCTACGCAGACGACACCATTTTGTATACTTCTGGCCCTTCTTTGGACTGTGTTAATTAGAACCACCCACCCCAGATCCGGTATATTTCTCATCACCCTGTCGTCTCAGATTTTGAAATTATGCTTTACAGCGAAAGCAATTCAAGCGTTTGTGAGTTTATCCATAGCCTTATCCTTATCCATAGCATTATGTACACTTAGCATCAGGAAGCTTGGTCACGAAAATCAGAAAAGCAATCAAATTAACCGTTTACCTTTGATGATCTTCGGATGTTTTCACTCACGAAACTCCCAGTTACACAGCAAATGTTCCTTTTGTTCCATAAAGATTATTTTTATACCCAAAATACCTCCGTTTGTTTGTCGCGTTATGCTCAGAAATCCACCGGAAAAAGGGGTCACGACAACGCAGACGGAAATTCCAAATAGTCTTCATAATGTCCACAGAAACATGTTTCAAATGTTTTTTATAATCATTCGAGGTAGTTTTTAAAATATATATTAGATAATATATCAACCGAGTCTGTAGCTTTTTCCATAACAGCGGGAGGAACAATGGCCGCTTCACTCAATTGCGCACAGCTCACTCTGAGAGCCCCCACCTGTCCACTTACGTAATGTGGTCGTTCACGCTCATTCTTCAAAATAAGAGCCTGAAACTATGTCTAAATGCTGTTGACACCTTAGGGAAGCCATAGAAAAGGGAATCTGGTTCATATCCCTTTAAATGGGCAATAGGGATGCATAGGAACACAGGGGTTTCAAAATAAGAGTCACTTCCTGATTGGATTTTTCTCAGGCTTTCACCTGCAATATCAGTTCTATTATACTCACAGAGAATTTTTTACAGTTTTGGAAACAGTGTTTTCTATCCTATTATGTCAATTATATGCATATTCTAGCATCTGGTCCTGAGAAATAGGCAGTTTACTTTGGGAACATTATTTTTCCAAACGTAAAAATAGCGCCCCCTAGCTTCAAGATGTTAACAACCCTCCAGACGAGCTTTAATGCCATACAACTCTCCTTCCGTGGCCTCCATTTTGCTCTTATATACAAGTAAAACTAAATGCATGCTCTTCAACCGATCGCTGCCTGCACCTGCCCGCCCGTCCAGTATCACTACTCTGGACGGTTCTTACTTAGAATATGTGGACAACTACAAATACCTAGGTGTCTGGTTAGACTGTAAACTCTCCTTCCAGACTCACATCAAACATCTCCAATCCAAAGTTAAATCTAGAATTGGCTTCCTATTTCGCAACAACTTCACTCATGCAGCCAAACATACCCTTGTAAAACTGACCATCCTCTCGATCCTTGACTTCGGCGACGTCATTTACAAAATAGCCTCCAATTCCCTACTCAATAAATTGGATGCAGTCTATCACAGTGCCATCCGTTTTGTCACCAAAACCCCATATACTTCCCACCACTGCGACTTGTACGCTCTCGTTGGCTGGCCCTCGCTTCATTCTCGTCGCCAAACCCACTGGCTCCAGGTCATCTACAAGACCCTGCTAGGTAAAGTCCCCCCTTATCTCACCTCGCTGGTCACCATAGCAGCACGCGCTCCAGCAGGTATATCTCTCTGGTCACCCCCAAAATCAATTCTTCCTTTGGCCGCCTCTCCTTCCAGCTCTCTGCTGCCAATGACTGGAACGAACTGCAAAAATATCTGAAACTGGAAACACTTATCCCCCTCACTAGCTTTAAGCACCAGCTGTCAGAGCAGCTCACAGATTACTGCACCTGTACATAGCCCATCTATAATTTAGCCCAAACAACTACATCTCCCCACTACTGTATTTATTTATTTATTTTGCTCCTATGCACCCCCATTATTTCTATCTCTACTTTGCACAGTCTTCCACTGCAAATCTACCATTCCAGTGTTTTTTTATTTTTTTATTTTTCACATGCTATATTGTATTTACTTCGCCACCATGGCCTTTTTTGCTTTTACCTCCCTTATCTCACCTCATTTGCTCACATTGTATATACCGGTAGACTTATTTTTCTACTGTATTTTTGACTGTATGTTTGTTTTACTCCATGTGTAACTCTGTGTTGTTGTACGTGTCAAACAGCTTTGCTTTATCTTGGCCAGGTCGCAGTTGTAAATTAGAACTTGTTCTCAACTTGCCTACCTGGTTAAATGAAGATTAAATAAATAAATAAAATAAAAAACAGGGGGGCCCTCAGGGGTGAGTGCTCAGTCCCCTCTTGTACTTCCTGTTCACTCATGACTGCATGGCCAGGCACGACTCCAACACCATCATTACATTTGCCTGACGACACAACAGTGGTAGGCCTGATAACCGACAACGATGAGACCTGGCCGTGTGTTGCCTGGATAATAACCTCTCCGTCAACATGATCAAGACAAAGGAGATTATTGTGGACTACATGAATAGAAGGACTGAGCACGCCCACATTCTCATTGATGAGGCTGTAGTGGAGCAGGTTAAGAGCTTGATGTTCCTTAGTGTCCACGTCACCAACAAACTATAAAGATCCAAACACTCCAAGACAATCATGAAGAGGGCACCACAAAGCTTATTCCCCCTCAGGAGACTGAATTTTTTTTGCATGGGTCCACAGATTATCAAAAGGTTCTACAGCTGCACCATCGAGAGCATCCTGACTGGTTGCACCATTGCCTGGTATGGCAACTGCTCTGCGTCTGACTGAAGACACTACAGAGGGTAGTGCATACGGCCCAGTACATCACTGGGGCCAATCTTCCTACCATCCAAGACTTCTATATTAGGAAGGTGTCAGAGAAAGGCCCTAAACTTGTCAAAGACTCCAGCCACCCTAGTCATAGACTGTTCTCTTTGCAAGCGCATGGCAAGCGGTACCGGATCGCCAAGTCTAGGTCCAAAAGGCTTCTCAACAGCTTCTACCCCCAAGCCATAAGACTCTTGAATAGCTATTCAAATGGATACCCAGACTATTTGCATTGTCCCCTCACCTCTTTTACGCTGCTGCTATTCTCTGTTCATTATCTATGCATAGTTGCTCTTGAGGAGATCTGAATGGAGGAATGGGCCAAAATACCAGTAACAGTGTGTGAAAACCTTGTGAAGACTTACAGAAAACGTTTGACCTCTGTCATTGCCAACAAAGGGTATATAACAAAGTATTGAGAAAACTTTTGTTATTGACCAAATACTTATTTTCCACCATCATTTGCAAATTAATAAAAAATCCTACAATGTGATTTTCTCATTTTGTCTGTCATAGTTGAAGTGTACCTATGATGAAAATTACAGGCCTCTCTCGTCTTTTTAAGTGGGAGAACTTGCACAATTGGTGGCTGACTAAATACTTTTTTGCCCCACTGTACGTATTACCTCAATTACCTCAACAAACCTGTGCCCCCGCACATTGAATTTGTACCGGAACCCCTGTATATAGCCTCGCTATTGTTAATTTACTGCTGCTCTTTAACAATTATTTGTTATTTCTATTTTTTACTTAACAATTATTTTTGTTAAAACTGCCTTGTTGGTTATGGGCTTGTAAGAAAGCATTTCACTGTAAGGTCTACTACACCTGTTTTTTTCAGTGCACACAACAAATAACATTTTATTGATTGATTGATTGAAAAACTTGGAGTTTTTCTCCTACGTTTCGCAATAGAGATTGGCTTAAGATAAGACATGTTCTGTATCAGGTGGAACATCCCAGCCTGGGTATGTATTTGCAAAGGATGTCTGCGGGTGAGATGATTAGAAAGCCATTTGAATCTCTGCAGTAACATACAGTCCAGACTGCAATGTGATAATTTTAGGTTGTTCTAAATTCAATAGGGCAATTGCCACTATACGTGTTATTTCGTATGTATTTTCAAACACTTGCACAGAGGTCAACTATTTTGTGCCTGTCTTTAGCTTCATGATTTAACAAGTCCAACAGATTTTCCATAATCATGAACATTTACTAAGATGGTCACTTCTGTCCTAAAGACTAATCTTGAGCATAACGGCAAGAAGGTAGATCTATCATCAAAAAGAGAACATACGAAACCTGGAAGGCCATGGAAAGCCAGCGTGGAAGAGGCAATGTCTGAGGTCCTCACAGCTTGACACGGGGATTTGGTGGTGTCGGGTTACAATAGGCCACTGAAAATGAGGACAATGCTGCTTTCTCTTAGAAAAATAATAATGAACAGTATTTCCTACAAAAAAGTATTATACATATAAACATATATTGTGTAGTAGTGTGTAGTATTGTATAATAATAATGTGTTTATTTAAAGGTTTAGTAAAAAATACATAAGTGTTATAGTTTAAAATTGTAGTTAACTTTTTAATGATTGTAATATGTATGCATTTCTGTACTAATTTCTGTACTTTTTTGTCATTCATACAAAAAATACTTATACATATAAGCATTTATTGGGTTTTAAAGTGTAGAATTTGTTTAATAACAACATGTATAACTTATATATAAGAAAAGTAAACATGTTTTTTTAATATTTCATAGTGAACTTTTAATAATTGTAATATAGATGCATTTCTGTACCAAAGATTTAGAAGAAAATAAAAGGTTTGAAAGAAAATTGTATTTACCTTCATTGAATGATCTCTCTCTCTCGCTCTCTTTCTCGCTCTCTTTCTCTCTCCTCAATAGGAATGAATTGTTTGGGGTGTGTGTGTCCGTGTGTGTCTGAGGCCAATCTGTACGGTTGGAGTCAGGTTACAAGCTATGGGTGTTACAAGCAGAGAGAGATAACTGTGATCAAGGGGCAAAATAAAAGAATAATAATCAGCCTTTCCTACAAATTTGTTTTAACATTTAAATATTTATTGGGAATTAAAATGTAGTATTGTTTAATGGTAAATTAAACATTTGTGGTATAGATTAGAACAGTAAATGTTAATAATAGTAATATGTATGCATTTCTGTACTAAAAATGTAAAAGAAAAAGAAAACGATTTGAAAAGAAAATGTAATTTACCTTTAATGAAATCTCTGTCTCTGTCTGCCGATCTGTTTATGTCTCTCTCTATCTCTCTACACTAGAGAAATTGGTTTGTTGGTGTGTGTGAGCGTGTGTAGTGTTTCTTTGAAAACATCTGTTTATTTAAAACCTGTTTATGAATGATCAATTATCAATTATAAATATTTTAATGGTTAAAGGGTTAGGGGTGATGGTCGGATTTGCGCTTATCGTCAAAGAAATGAGCTTTACACCGATAGCCTGTACTCTGGAGCAGGAACGATTTGGCGGTGGAGCGCCCATCATGGTCTGGGGGCGGTGTGTCACAGCTTCATCGGACTGAGCTTGTTGTCATTGAAGGCAATCTCAATGCTGTGCGTTACAGGGAAGACATCCTCCTCCCTCATTTGGTACCCTTCCTGCAGGCTCATCCTGACATGACCCTCCAGCATGACAATGCCACCAGCCATACTGCTCGTTCTGTGCGTGATTTCCTGCAAGACAGGAATGTCAGTATTCTGCCATGGCCAGCGAAGAGCCAGGATCTCAATCCCATTGAGCACGTCTGGGACCTGTTGGATCGGAGGGTGAGGGCTTGGGCCATTCCCCCCCAGAAATATCTGCGAACTTGCAGGTGCCTTGTTGGAAGAGTGGGGTAACATCTCACAGCAAGAACTGGCAAATCTGGTGGAGTCCACGAGGAGGAGAAGCACTGCAGTACTTAATGCAGCTGCTGGCCACACCAGATACTGACTGTTACTTTTGATTTTGACACCCCCCCTTTGTTCAGGGACACATTATTGCATTTCTGTTAGTCACATGTCTGTGGATCTTGATCACTTTATGTCCATACAAATATTTACACATGTTAAGTTTGCTGACAATAAATACAGTTGACAGTGAGAGGACGTTTATTCATTTATTTTTTATTTTATTTTTATTTTTCATCACAGAACCCGTCTCCGCAGGAGGCCTTTTGTCATTTGGTAGGCCGTCATTGTAAATAAGAATTTGTTATTAATTGATTTGCCTAGTTAAATAAAGGTTAAATAAAAAATATTGAAAATAAAAACAAATCTCCAATGCCTCATCAAAACATGGAAACGCATCACAACACAGAAGTCACTCAGGGCAATGCACCACATGTTCTTCCAGGCTCAAGATGGAGGATGAAAAGGCAACATTACTGCTCAAAGCTGAGACATTGAAAAGATGACAAGCATTGACAAGCGCAGGAATTGGTGCTTGAAACTGAAATGTTGGCTAACAGTGCTAAGTTGAACGTATTCAATAAGTATAAAGCCACAAATAATATTAAGTGATAGAATGACGATTACCTGAAAGCAATGGGAAGGCCTGAGGATGCCTTGGGGAAGGTTACTGAAAGCAAAACTTTCCCAACCACCACTCAGATCGTCAAAGGACTCCATAGCACACAACCACACACCATGGCTGAACTGGGATCTCCATTGTTCACTATGTCTGCTCATACTGCACAGGGACAGGGTCAAAGGAGTAGATTGCCGCAAAGTGCTGCCACAACATACCGCTCTGTTCATCTTAGGTCAACTAACACACGGGCAGAGCCTGTTTTAAGACCGAAATATAGTCCTCTGCAACTTCCAACTGGGGGAGAAAGGCCTATCAACCCAGACATACATGGTGGAACTGAAAACATGGACAGTATTGTCAACATTATGCTTCTCCAAAATGAATTGCTAAAATGTTGGTAATGCAAAAAAACTTGTTCTCATTACCACCTCATAGGGTGACCAACTACACTACAGGTTATTTGTAATTGCCTTTAAACATGCTATTGAAGGCAGGAGTGAGAACAGCAAAGACAGGCTGTACTTTTTAGAGCAATTCACCGTAGTACAACCAAGACATCTAGTCCGCAGTTGTCAACATATGGAGGCTGACAGACAATACGCAGAAGACAAAAGGCTTCTGAAAAAAACACAGCTTAAATTGAGAAAGCTCTCAGCAGCTCCAATCCATCAAGGTTGAAGATTCAAAACTTTACAAACCTTTGTAGTTTTCTTCACTGGATGTTACAACTCTATGGATTATGTTCACTATAGGCCATCAAATATGAGAGCCATGGTCAAAAAGCTGATGTTTAAAGGAAAATGGATAGTGTTGGTTTATGACCTACCGGAATGAAATGACAGGAGAGAAAAGTATTCTGATCTGGTTAACTCTGTTGATCGCAGAGCCAGGATAACCCCCCACAGTAGCAGTGAGGGGAGGTTCAGGGCCTGTGAGTAGGCCAAGTGTTCTGAACACTTAACGTGTTAGAAAAGTAAAGTTATTTAGTAAAGTTATTTTTTTGGAGTAAAGGAGTAATGTAAGAGGTTACTTTTAAAAATGCAGTAATAATAATATAGTTACTTTTTCAAGTAAAACATGCCCTACGTTTCTGAAAATATTTCCCCAGTGTTTTCATGAGCTGATCTCGTTTCTGCATTTAGTTCTCAAGGCCAGTCGATGAGAATGGGGGCGTGCTCGGTCCTCCTTTTCCTGTAGTCAACAATAATCTCCTTTGTCTTGATCACATTGAGGGAGAGGTTGTTATGGTACTGGTACTGGTCTTCTGGTGCCAAATGTATTTTCCAGCTAGCCTAAAACAATGAGATGGGGGAGTGGATTTCCTCAGTATTTGCAATGTACTCAAAGTGGAGTCTATCATACCAAGAAGGAGAAAGCAACAGAAAGCATGAAACTTGCAGAAGCACAAGTTAATGTCCAGTCTTGAACCTAGAGTCAATATTTCTGAAATCTCCCACATAGTTGTTCCTTTTGTAGAGGTGGGAAAGTGCAGTGTGCAGTGTGGAGTGCAATAGAGATTGCGTCATCTTTGGATCTGTTGGGCCGGTATGCAAATTGGCGAGGGTCTAGAGTTTCTGGAATAATGGTGTTGATGTGAGCCTTGACTAGCCTTTAAAATCACTTCATGGCTACAGACGTGAGTGCCAAGGGTCAGTAGTCATTTAGGCAGGTTACCTTAGTGTTCTTGGGCACAGGGACTATGGTGGTCTCTTTGAAACATGTTGGTATTATAGACTCAGTCAACGACAGGTTGAAAATATCAGTGAGTATACTTGCCATTTGCTCAGCGCATGCTCGGAGTACACGTCCAGGAAATCTGTCAGTGAATATATGAATGTTTGTAAATGTTGACCTGTTCAAAGGTCTTACATCAGCTACGGAGAGTGTGATCACACAGTCGTCTGTAACAGCTGATGCTGTCATGCATACTTCAGTGTTGCTTGCCTCGAAGCGAGCATTGAAGTAATTTAGCACGTCTGGTAGGCACGTGCAACTGGGCAGCTCGAGGCTGTGCTTCCCTTAGTGCTTCCCTTAGTAGTCTGTAATACTTTGCAAGTCCTGCCACATCCGACGAGCCGGTGTATCACAACGTAACCTTAGTAACCTTAGTACTGTATTGACGCTTTCCTTGTTTGATAGTTTGTCAGAGTTCGTCAGAGTTCGTCAGAGGGCATAGCAGGATATTTTAAAAGCTTCTGGGTTAGAGTCCCGCTACTTGAAAGAGGCAGCTCTAGCCTTTAGCTTTACCCTGTAGCTCAGTTCAGAATTTGCCTGTAACCGATGGCTTCTACTTGTGGTATATATGTACAGTCACTGTTGGGACGACGTCCTCGATGCATTTATTGATTAAGCCAGTGACTGATGTGGTGTACTCCTCATAGCCATCGGAAGAATCACAAACATATTCCAGTCTGTGCTAGCAAAACATTCCTGTAGCTTAGCATCTGCTTAGCATCTGATACTTATTTTCCACCATAATTTGCAAATAAATTCATTAAAAATCCTACAATGTGATTTTCTGGATTTCTTTTCTCATTTTGTCTGTCATAGTTGAAGTGTACCTATGATGAATATTACAGGCCTCTCTCATCTTTTTAAGTGGGAGAACTTGCACAATTGGTGGCTGACTAAATACTTTTTTCCCACTGTACTTAAACTCATGCAGACCTACCTGGATCTTACTCACAAGCTTACTACACAGCAGCTCCATAAGTTAACTACAACAATTCCCAACTGTTTCAAATGTTCAAACACATTTTCTTTAAGTTCAACAAGGTCACTTCACGACACATCAATACCCAGGACATTACTTTTCATTTCAGACATGTGCTTTAGTTCAAAGAAACAGCTGTACTATCAAGTTAAGTAATCACACCCTAAATAGTGTGAGAACATCCGGACAGGATGTCCTTAAAAGGTCATTAAAACAGGACACAGGAAACTCCTCAATCACTTTTTGACAGCAACCGTCTACTATATTCTCTCTCCCGTCACAAGACCCACTTGTTGATTCTAATTTATAATACCATCTTACGCCTCACTCCCTCTTATCTGAAATACCAACTGCAGCCCTCATCCTCCACATACAACACCCGTTCTGCCAGTCGCATTCTGTTCAAGGTCCCCAAAGAACACACATCCCTGGGTCGCTCTTCTTTTCAGTTCGCTGCAGCTTACAACTGGAACGAGCTGCAAAAAACACTCAAACTGGACCGTTTTATTTGCATCTCTTCATTCAAAGACTCAATCATTGATACTCTTACTGACAGTTGTTTTGCAATGCTATGTTGTTGTCTTAGGTCTCACTTTATGTAGTGTTTTGGTGTCAATCTTGTTGTGATTTGCTTTTTGTGGTATATTTTAATTTATTTTTTTATTTTGAATTCCAGCCCTCATCCCCGCAGGAGGCCTTTTGCCTTTTGGTAGGCCGTCATTGTAAATAAGAATTTGTTGACTTGCCTGGTTAAATAAAGGTAAAAAAATAAATAATAATGATAATATTAATAATATTATAATATATACATTAATAATAATTGCTACAGAACTCTCACTAACGGGTGCCCCAAATTTTGGATTATACAAGACACGCCTTAAAATATGTTAATGAGCCAGAGACTCTTTTCACACCAACAAACGTTTCCCGACAATGCACCATAATTAGTCAGTATGTCAGTGATAAAATTACAAAATCGGATAAAAGTGCAGATCCGGATCCCTCACCCTGAACTTCAAAGCAGAGAACTGGTGTAAACCTGGTCGTTACGACGGACTGGTGCTGGAGCTGCCGCCACACACTGACAATGGACAGTTTCATGTACCATCAACCAGGGAACTCTGTCCCGTTCAGGTGAATCGTAACCATCTCAGAGGTCCTTGCTTCACTGGTAGCTGTATCTCTGAATCACGCTCGTGCCGCTCTCGGGAGAAGAGGAGCGCTGTCTACCTCCCCATGGCGCATTCTACAGAAGAGGAGCGCTATCGACCTCGCGGTGAGGCCCTCTACAGAAAATGAGCGCTGTCGATCTCCCGGTGACGCCCTCTACAGGAGAGGAGCCCTGTCGACCTGTCGGTGACGCCCTCTACAGGAGAGGAGCCTTGTCGACCTCCCGGTGACGCCCTCTACAGGAGAGGAGCACTGTCAACCTCTCGATGACGCCATCTACAGGAGAGAAGCCCTGTCGACCTCCCGGTGACGCACTCTACAGAAGAGGAGCTCTGTCGACCTCTCGGTGATGCCCTCTACAGGAGAGGAACCCTGTCAACCTCTCGGTGACGCCCTCTACAGGAGAGGAACCCTGTCGACCTCTCGGTGACACCCTCTACAGGAGAGGAACCCTGTCGACCTCTCGGTGACACCCTCTACAGGAGAGGAACCCTGTCGACCTCTCGGTGACGCCCTCTACAGGAGAGGAGCCCTGTCGACCTCTCGGTGACGCCCTCTACAGAAGAGGAGCGCTGTTGACCTCCCGGTGAGTCCCTCTATAGAAGAAGACATCTACATCAACTTCAGGGACATTTCTGTTAGGACTGGATCATTGCTCCTTTGCCACAGAGATTGCCCATTCTCACTGAACAGCACCAAGCATTTCATCCTGACAACATTGATACAACCGGTGTGTGCCCAGTGGGTGTAAAACACTGCAGTAATTTGAAAATGTAGCTTTTTCTTCCAACGTCTTGGATTTGAGATAAAATGTTTCTTATGATGCAACATTACACAATGTCACCTTTTATTGAGGGTATTTTCATAAATATCTGTTTCCCATTTAGAAACGAAAACGTCTTATGTATCTAGTCCCCACAATTGAAAAATATAAGTTCATGGGCAACTTCACTTGTAGTGTATTAAAGGTAGTAACCCTTTAATTGTAATGTTCAGTCATTTATAAAGTACTTCAAAAGTATGAATAGTCCTCACTTTAGATTAAAGACTACACAAATACTTTACTAATGATTATTAAATGGTTTATAAGGTCATGTATTAAACATCTTATGAATGATCTTACAAATCATTATTACATACTATAAAAGTTGTTTATGAATGTTTGAATGACTAGCTCAGGTCAGGGGTCACACCAGAGCAGCTCTCCCAGATGCTGTTGAATCTGAATGAATATTGAGATTAGTAATACTTTATAATGGCACTTTGAAATAAACTTTTTAGAATGGATTAGTAAATCGTTTATTCATCAAACATTTATCATTACTGAATGCTGGAAGAAAAAGCTACATTTTCAAACCTTTTTACTGCAGTGTTTTACACCCACTAGTCACAAACTGGTTGTTTCAACGTATCAAACACATCTGGGAGTAATGATACATGTTTGATAAGTAAACTATTTACTAATCCATTCTAAAATGTTTATTACAAAGGGCTATTATAAAGTCTTACTAATCTCTATATTCATTCAGACTCAACAGCATCTGACAGAGCTGATCTGGTGTGACCCCTGACCTGGCAGCAGTGATGTAGTGAGAGTAGTGGTAGTGTTCATAACCAGTATGTTGAGGTTGAAGTGTCTGCTGTGGTCTCCTGCATTATTGTGTTTAATCATTAATGCATATAGTAGTAATTTATAAATGTGAGAATACCTAGCTGATTTAACTAATGTGGGCTTAATATTAATGATAATAAATGGTGAACAAACTGTAAATACTTTACAAATGGTTTATTACTGAATGTGTTTATAAAGTGTTACCCATATTTGCATCTTCTTACATTTTACTATCAACTACTACAATACACCATTGAGTGAGACCAGGACCATCTGATATCATGCAGTGTTTTACATGTAAACGTTACTGCACTTTATCAAAGGCATTTTGTCCCATATGAGCCAATAAAAACAATCACATTTATTTATATAGCCCTTCTTACATCAGCTGATATATCAAAGTGCTGTACAGAAACCCAGCCTAAAACCCCAAACAGCAAGCAATGCAGGTGTATAACAGAACATGGCCAAGATGTTCAAATGTTCATAAATGACCATCATGGTCAAATAATAATAACCACAGTAGTTGTCGAGGGTGCAACAAGTCAGCATCTCCAAAGTAAATGTCAGCTGGCTTTTCGTGGCCAATCATTGAGAGTATCTCTACCGCTCCTGCTGTCTCTAGAGAGTTGGAGACAGCAGGTCTGGGACAGGTAGCACGTTTGGTGAACAGGTTAGGGTTCACTAGCCGCAGGCAGAACAGATGAAACTAGAGCAGCAGCACAGCTGATAATTAGAGAGAGCATACTTAAATTCACACAGGACACCGGATAAGACAGGAGAAATACTCCAGATATAAACAGACTGACCCTAACCCCCGGACACATAAACTACTGCAGCATAAATACTGGAGGCTGAGACAGGAGGGGTAAGGAGACACTGTGGCCCCATCCGATGATAACCCAAACAGGGCCCGAACAGGCGAGATATAACCCCACCCACTTTGCCAAAGCACAGCCCCCACACCACTAGAGGAATATCTTCAACCACCAACCTACCATCCTGAGACAAGGCTGAGTATAGCCCACAAAGATCTCCGCCACGGCACAACTGGAGGGCGGGCAACAACCCAGACAGGAAGACCACGTCAGCGAATCAACCCACTCAAGTGACGCACCCCTCCTAGGGACTGCATGGAAGAGCAACAGTAAGCCAGTGACCCAGCCCCTGTAATAGGTTAGAGGAAGAGAATCCCAGGGGAGAGAGGGCAACGGGCCAGGCAGAGACAGCAAGGGCGGTTCGTTGCTACAGATCCTTTCCATTCACTTTCACATTCCTGGGCCAGACTACACTCAATCATATGACCTACTAGAGGGTGATGTTAAAGAACGTATGGAATGATCCATGACGTCCTCAAAATGTACTTTCAGAAATCTTACATACCATTTTTCATTAAATAACATGCATCAACCAGAGACTTTGGCATTTGGAATATACACCCCAAATGTATTACAATGTCTTTAACAAAACAAGCTAATGCCTTCTTATGCCTTCTCCAAGTCATTCCATTCCAATCCAGTCAAATCATTCTGTATCAACATCACATGTATCTATTATGACAACACAGAGATAAGTAATGTCAGCGTATTGTTACATGAAAGAGGAAATTATAACATAACAGTATAACATGACTATATCTAACCTGTGTTTGTCAAACTTATGAATAAAAACATAGGAACTATGAACGCCTTAACTTCACCCGAGTTAAAATACGCTTAGCTGTCACTTTGAACCATGGATAAAAGAAAGCATAAATTATTGGATTAATTAAGGAATTAAGTAGTGGCAAAAAGCTGATGATGAATGACGATAAATTGTCAATTAAAAGAAAAAATAAATACAAATGAAATGGAATCCAACAGCTTAGATAGGTGAAAACAACAATAGACAGAGTTTTTGCTGCTTTTCTCTCAGACTTATTTGCCTGTACAGTTTTAACACCAGACACACTGGGAGCCTCTTTTGAAAATACCTTTCTGGCCTGTGATCTGGCCACCACAAAGATTTTCATATAAAGTGTTATAATAATAGAGCACGGGACAACCATTGTAATTACAAGGTCAATTACAGTACCCCAGGTTACTCCTTCAACAATAAAACATTCTTTCAAACACCGACTGGGTACCTGTACATTTACAAATATTTTTATAATAGCAGCATCATATATGGTACAACAACACCAGGTAATGGACATACAACACATCATTCTTGTTATTGTTATTTTAGAGTGGTACAATAAGGGATCACACACAGCAACATAGCGGTCAATAGATATCAAGACCAAATTGCCCAGAGATAAAGAAGCACATAAACAAGTGATGTAGAAATAAAACACACAGAAATATTCCCCAAATCCCCAGCATGATTCCATTATTGCTACAGTCGTTACTGGTATCACAATCAGTCCCACCAGGAGATCTGACCCAGCCAGAGAGAGGACAAGCAGGTTGGTTTGAGTGTGGAGCTGCTTGAAGTGAGAGATGGAGATGATCACCAGTATGTTCAAAAATACTGTAACTGCTGAAATCACTGAGAAGAAGATGTACAGTGTTATGTAGATAGATATCCATAGCAAAGCCTTTCTACATGAAGAGTTACTGTCTTGAAAACAGTATTGAATATCTTTATGTTCCTCCATTTGCAATAAAGGGTCAAAATGCTGAGATCTCCTGCTCCTGCTTGGTCCTGTGTGTGACCCTGTCAGGTCCGCCTTCTGACAAACTCTGAGCTCTGCCTCTCTATTTATCCCTGATTCACTGACAGACACTCCCCTCCCCAGTGTCTCTCTACACACACACACACACACACACACACACACACACACACACACACACACACACACACACACACACACACACACACACAAATAAAACAATGGTTGGTTAAATAAATCATTTGTGAAAGCATGATGTAATGTGTGACAGGATTGGAAGTTTCTCTGCCCACCTTGCCTGTCCTTCAGCCTTACTGATAGTTAGAAGCCTTACTGATAGTTAGAAAAGGTACATTTTGTCAACTGAGCATTTTAAAGGGGAAAATATAGTGTGGGGGATGTTTTGGTCACTCAAAGGCTATTTTCCATGGGAAATATGATAACTGTGCAGACTAACTGGTTTGGGTGATGTCAGTGCTTAGTTTGGACCATAATCCACAACCTCAGGAGACACGACTGCACATCACATGTTAGCTGGCCAGTGGTGGGTGGTGACAAAACAGATGGCACTGTGATAGACTGCATCCAATTTATTGAGTAACGTATTGGAGGCTATTTTGTTAATGACATCGCCGAAGTCGAGGATCGGTAGGATGGTCAGTTTTACAAGGGTATGTTTGGCAGCATTAGGCAGGTGCAGGTGCAGGCAGCGATCGGTTGAAGAGCATGCATATAGTTTTACTTGTATTTAAGAGCAATTAGAGGCCAGGGAAGGAGAGTTGTATGGTATTGAAGCTTGTCTGGAGGGTTGTTAACACAGTGTCCAAAGAAGGGCCAGAAGTATACAGAATGGTGTCGTTTGCGTAGATGTGGATCAGACACTTACCAGCGTCAAGGGCGACATCAGTGATGTATACAGAGAAGAGAGTCGGCTCAAGAATTGAACCCTGTGACACCCCCATAGAGACTGCCAGAGGCCCGGACAACAGGCCCTCTGATTTGACACACTGAACTCTATCAGAGAAGTAGTTGGTGAACCAGGCGAGGCAATCATTTCAGAAACCAAGGCTATCGAGTCTGCCGATGAGGATGTGGTGATTGACAGAGTCGAAAGCCTTGGCCAGGTCAATGAATACGGCTGCACAGTATTGTTTCTTATCGATGGCGGTTAAGATATCGTTTAGGACCGCGGCTGAGGTGCACCCATGACCAGCTCTGAAACCAGATTGCATAGCGTAGAAGGTATGGTGGGATTCGAAATGGTCGGTAATCTGTTTGTTGACTTGGCTTTCGAAGACCTTAGAAAGGCAGGGTAGGCTAGATGTAGGTCTGTAGCAGTTTGGGTCAAGAGGATCCACCCCTTAGAAGAGGGGGATCTTAGACGACACGAAAGAGAGGTTGAAAGGTTAGTAATAGGGGATGCAACAATTTCGGCAGATAAAACTAAATGCATGCTCTTCAACCGATCGCTGCCTGCCCCTGCCCGCCTGTTCAACATCACTACTCTGGACGGCTCTGACTTAGAATACGTGGACAACTACAAATACCTAGATGTCTGGTTAGACTGTAAACTCTCCTTCCAGACCCACATCAAACATCTCCAATCCAAAGTTAAATCTAGAATTGGCTTCCTATTTCGCAACAAAGCATCCTTCACTCATGCTGCCAAACATACCCTTGTAAAACTGACCATCCTACCAATCCTCGACTTCGGCGATGTCATTTACAAAATAGCCTCCGATACCCTACACAACAAATTGGATGCAGTCTATCACAGTGCAATCCGTTTTGTCACCAAAGCCCCATATACTACCCACCACTACGACCTGTACGCTCTCGTTGGCTGGCCCTCGCTATATACTCATCGCAAGACCCACTGGCTCCATGTCATCTACAAGACCCTACTAGGTAAAGTCCCCCCTTATCTCAGCTCGCTGGTCACCATAGCATCACCCACCTGTAGCACGCGCTCCAGCAGGTATATCTCTCTGGTCACCCCCAAAACCAATTCTTTCTTTGGCCGCCTCTCCTTCCAGTTCTCTGCTGCCAATGACTGGAACGAACTACAAAAATCTCTGAAACTGGAAACACTTATCTCCCTCACTAGCTTTAAGCACCAACTGTCAGAGCAGCTCACAGATTACTGCACCTGTACATAGCCCACTTATAATTTAGCCCAAACAACTACCTCTTTCCCTACTGTATTTTATTTATTTATTTATTTTGCTCCTTTGCACCCCCATTATTTTTATTTCTACTTTGCACATTCTTCCACTGCAAATCTACCATTCCAGTGTTTTACTTGCTATATTGTATTTACTTTACCACCATGGCCTTTTTTGCCTTTACCTCCCTTATCTCACCTCATTTGCTCACATCGTATATAGACTTGTTTATACTGTATTATTGACTGTATGTTTGTTTTACTCCATGTGTAACTCTGTGTTGTTGTATGTGTCGAACCGCTTTGCTTTATCTTGGCCAGGTCGCAAATGCAAATGAGAACTTGTTCTCAACTAGCCTACCTGGTTAAATGAAGGTGAAATAAAATAAATAAATAAAAGATCTTGCGATACATGGCCCCATCCATCCTCCCCTCAACACGGTGCAGTCGTCATGTCCCCTTTGCAGAAAAGCATCCCCAAAGAATGATGTTTCCACCTCCATGCTTCACGGTTGGGATGGTGTTCTTGGGGTTGTCCTCATCCTTCTTCTTCCAAACACGGCAAGTGGAGTTTAGACCAAAAAGCTCAATTTTAGTCTCATCAGACCACATGACGTTCTCCCATTCCTTCTCTGGATCATCCAGATGGTCATTGGCAAACTTCAGACGGGCCTGGACATGCGCTGGCTTGAGGAGTTGTTGCCTTCTCACCAAGCTGCTTGCCTATTGTCCTGTAGCCCATCCCAGCCTTGTGCAGGTCTACAATTTTATCCCTGATGTCCTTACACCCTCTCTGGTCTTGGCCATTGTGGAGAGGTTGGAGTCTGTTTGATTGAGTCTGTTTGATTGAGTGTGTGGACAGGTGTCTTTTATACAGATAACGAGTTCAAACAGGTGCAGTTAATACAGGTAATGAGTGGAGAACAGGATGGGTTTTTAAAGAAAAACTAACAGGTCTGTGAGAGCTGGAATTCTTACTGGTTGGTAGGTGATCAAATACTTATGTCATGCAATAAAATGCAAATGAATTACTTAAAAATAAATCAATATGATTTTCTGGATTTTTGTTTTAGATTCCGTCTCTCACAGTTGAAGTGTACCTATGATAAAAAAAGATACAGCCCTCTACATGCTTTGTAAGTAGGAAAACCTACAAAATCGGCAGTGTATCAAATACTTGTTCTCCCCACTGTAGATAATTGAAAGGATACAATTAATAGGCGCTGCAAAACGCACTCTCCATCCAAGCACTCTTCCTCCAAGTATACAGAGGCACCAACACATGAAGGCCTGTTGTTTCACCAGTCTCTGAAAGACCCCTCAGGGTAGAGGCACACTGGGGGATCAGAGCGACATTCTGTTAAATCTCTAAGATCGACAAAATCATCTCATTCAATGAGAATGGAGGGCAGCTCTTCATACCATTCATCTCAGAGCTGTGGGAGTGGATGGAGTGCAGTCCCATCAGAGGCCCTGAGTGACTCACAAGCTGCTGCTCTCAGGGAGCGTATGAAGCTCCTTAAACTAGAGGAGGTCAAACAACAAACCATAGAGGACACTCAAGCTGATTAGGAGTGTAGGTGCTTGGACACCCACACACGTCAAGTCTTTGAAGCACATGACACCATAGCCAAACAGCTAGAAAGACCGCAATGTCTATGGCAAACTGAAAGGGATCTGGAGGAGGGTCAAATGATAACAGCCTTCTTAGAAAAGAACCAACAGAAAAGCTGTGAACCTGACCCAGAGCAACAACAACAAAGGGTTTGGCATGACCTCCACCATAGAGCTCATGGCCCTCTTCAACAGCGGGAGGACAGGCTTACAGCAACCTGTCATGTTGTCGTTCTCCTCTGCCATTGAGGAAACAGAGGGGGATTCAAAGGTTCAATATCCAGGTCTGGATCAGGAGTTGACAGTTCAAGATGAGGAGTCAGAGATCCAGATCGATCACACAATCAGTCACCATCCCCGCGATCTCCTTCACCATCATCTTATCTGCCTCTTCCCACACCCGGCCCGAAACCACCTCCTCGTCCACAGACCCAAACACCACCTTCTCCTGCACCACGCCAGCTCCAAAACCTCCTCAGCCGCCGCAGATCATTGGGGTCCAAAGCCAAACCCCACCTCTGTCATCTCCTCCCAACAAGTTTCCAAACCAATCTCAGCGTCAGCCAACTAGCCGTGGGGTCCAAACCCAAACCCCATCTCAACTAGTGCTTCCAAGCAGGGTTCTGGACTCACCTCATGCTCCAGTGATAACTAGTGGGGTCCAAACGGGTGCGTTACACCAGCGTTCCCTGCTTATATGGGTGCCAAACCCAACTCAAACATCTGGGTGACATGTGAGGGTAGGAGATCAAATCAAGTCAAACTTTATTTGTCACGAGCTGTGGGAAGACCTTACCGTGAAATGCTTACTTACAAGCCCTTAACCAATGGTGCAGTTAAAGAAGTGCTAAGAAAATATTTACCAAATAAACGAGAGTAAAAAAAATAAAAAAAAATAAAAAATGCAATAATAATAATACAAAGTACCACAATAACATAACAATACAAGGCTATATAAAGGTGTACTGGTACCGAGTCAGTGTGTGGGGGTACAGGTTAGTTGAGATAATTTGTACATGTATGTAGCGGTGAAGTGACCATGCATAGATAATAAACAGCGAGTAGCAGCACTGTAAAAACAAATGGAGAGGGGGGAGGGGGAGGGGGGTGTGTCAATGTAACAGTCCGGTGGCCATTTGATTAATTGTTCAGCAGTCTTATGGCCTGGGGGTAGAAGGTGTTAAGGAGCCTTTTGGTTCTAGACCTGGTGCTCCGGTACCGCTTGCCGTGCGGTAGCCCACTACTGTCAGGATAACGGTGTTGCCATCAGACGGGGGGAGACTAGTGACGAAGTCCAGGGATATGTGAGACCAAGGGCGGTGAGGGACAGGAAGTGGTTGAAGAAGACCAGCCGGGGCCTGCCGAGGAGTTGCGGCTGGAGCTGTGTGTCAGGGAGTGGGTACTGTCACGTCTACTCCTGTTCCCCCTCTCCGGCGCTTGACGTCGTCAGTTTATTCCCTATTATGCACACCTGCCACCATCGTTATCTGGATATGCACCTCATGAGACTCACCTAGACTCCCATCACCTTCCTGATTACCTCCCCTGTATCTGTCACTCCCTTTGGTTCTTTCCCGAGGTGTTATTGTTTCTGTTCCTGTGTTTTATGGCTGTACATTACTCGTGTTTCTTGTTTTGTTCCGTGTTCTGTTATTTATTAAAGTCACCCCCTCTTCTTGCTTCAGTGTACACGTTACAGAACGTGGCAACAATCCCAAACAATACTGATTGTCATAGCTAGTCACCATGCAAGCTAGCTAACATAGGCAATAACTAGCAATGCAAATAGCTTCTGAGATACGAGTAATTTTACAACACAGATCATGCATGTAACGTTAGCTAGCAAGCCAGCAATGAAAACTACTACTAAACTCTGAAGTTCCTTTGTTTTTATTCCCCAGTCTGACAAACAGGTTTGATATAGTCATATTATACTGTTATGTTGTAATTGCTTCTTTCATGTAACACTACTCTTGTATTACTTATCTCTGTGTTTTCATCATAGATACATGTGGTGTTGATACAGAATGATTTGGATGGATTGGATTGGAATGACTTGGAGAAGGCATTAGAAGGCATTAGCTTGTTTTATAAAATACGTTGTAGTCATTTTGGGTTGTATATTCCAAATACCAACTCCTGTGGTAGTTCCATGTTATTTAATGATAAATGGTATGTATGATTTCTATAAGGACAGTTTGAGGACCTCATGATTCATTCTATGTGTTCACCCTCTAGTACTGAGGACAAACCATCAAATGGTTATAATAGGGCAAAATTGTCCCCGATTGCAGTTCCTAGGGCTTCCACCAGATGTCAACAGTCAAACAGTTTCAGGCTGTTTCAGGCTGTTTTTGGAAAAATAAGGGAGAAGTTGCAGCCATTTTGGCTGTAGTGTTTCCAAGTCCATGGCCGAAAAGACAATACCGATTCAATCGTAAATGTTATTGTTTACTTGCGTATTAGGAGAGATTATAAACATTGATTGACTTGTTTGGATAAGTTTATTGGTAACATTTGGGATTAATTTTTTATGCATTTTGACGGAGGGAAACCGAGTGGATTATTGACTGAAGCGCGCCAGATAAACTGAGATTCTATGGATAAAGAAGGAATTTATCGAACAAAAGGACCATTTGTAATGTAGCAGACCTTTGGAGTGCCAACAGAAGAAGATCTTCAAAGGTAAGGCATATATTATATCGCTATTTCTGACTTTCGTGTCGCAACTCCCTGGTTGAAAAGGATTTGTTATGCATTTGTGTGCTGGACGCTGTCCTCAGATAATCACATGGTTTGCTTTCGCCGTAAAGTGTTTTTGAAATCTGACACCTTGTCTGGATTAACAACAAGATTTATTTTGATGTCATTTGTGATTTCATGAAAGTTTTATATTTATAGTAATTTAATTAGAATTTGGCACCCTGCCATTTCACAGGATGTTGGCCAGGTGGGACGCTACCTTCCCACCTATATCAAAGAAGTTAAAAGGGCACGATAAAGCCTATTTCCCCTCAGAAGACTGAAAATATCTCTCAAAAAGTTCTACAGCTGCACCATCGAGAGCATCCTGACTGGTTGCATCACTGCTTGGTAAGGCAACTACTCAGCCTCCGACCGCATTGCACTTAGTTACGGCAGTGCGTACAGCCCAGTATATCACTGGAGCAAAGCTTCCTGCCATCCAGGACCTCTATACTAGGCCGTGTCAGAGGAAGGCCCTAAAAAATGTCAAAGATTCCAGCCACCCTAGTCACAGAGTTTTCTCTCTGCTACCGCACAGCAATAGGTACCGGAGCACTAGGTCTAGGTCCAAGAAGCTTCTAAACAGCTTCTACCCCCAAGCCATAAGACACCTGGACAGCTTATCAAATGACTACCCAGTCTATTTGCATTGCTCCCGCCCCTCTTTTACACTGCTGCTTTATTCTTTTTTATTTAGGTAGTCAAGTCAGATGAGAACTATTTCTTATTTACAATGAGGTTTTAACGCTGGTAATCCCTCCCCTAACCCTTACAATGATGGGCAATTTGTGCACTGCCCTATTTTTTATTTTTTATTTCACCTTTATTTAACCAGGTAGGCTAGTTCAGAACAAGTTCTCATTTGCAACTGCGACCTGGCCAAGATAAAGCGTAGCAATTCGACACATAGAACAACACAGAGTTACACATGGAATAAACAAAACATACAGTCAATAATAGAGTAGAACAAAAGAAAACAAAAAGTCTATATACAGTGAGTGCAAATGAGGTAAGTTAAGGAAATAAATAGGCCATGATGGCGAAGTAATTACAATATAGCAATTAAACACTGTAATGGTAGATCGGCAGAAGATGAATGTGCAGGTAGAGATACTGGGGTGCAAAGGAGCAAAATAAATACCAGTATGGGGATGAGGTAGGTAGATAGATGGGCTGTTTACAGATGGGTTATGTACAGGTGCAGTGATCTGTAAGCTGCTCTGACAGCTGGTGCTTAAAGCTAGTGAGGGAGATGTGAGTCTCCAGCTTCAGAGATCTTTGCAATTCGTTCCAGTCATGGGAAGCAGAGAACTGGAAGGAAAGACAACCAAAGGAGGAATTGGCTTTGGGGGTGACCAGTGAGATATACCTGCTGGAGCACGTGCTACGAGTGGGTGCTGCTATGGTGAGCAGTGAGCTGAGATAAGGCGGGGCTTTACCTAGCAGAGACTTGTAGATAACCTGTAGCCAGTTGGTTTGGCGACAAGTATGAAGCGAGGGCCAACTAACGAGAGCGTTCAGGTCTCAATGGTGGGTAGTATATGGGACTTTGGTGACAAAACGGATGGCACTGTGATAGACTACATCCAGTCTGTTGAGTAGAGTGTTGGAGGCTATTTTATAGATGACATCATCGAAGTCGAGGAATCGTAGGATGGTCAGTTTTACGAGGGTATGTTTGGCAGCATGAGTGAAGGATGCTTTTTTGCGATATAGGAAGTTGATTCTAGATTTAATTTTGGATTGGAGATGCTTAATGTGAGTCTGGAAGGAGAGTTTACAGTCTAACCAGACACCCATGTATTTGTAGTTGTCCACGTATTCTAAGTCCGAGCCGTCCAGAGTAGTGATGCTAGACGGGCGAGCAGGTGCGGGCAGTGATCGATTGAATAGCATGCATTTAGTTTTACTTGTGTTTAAGAGCAGTTGGAGGCCACGGAAGGAGAGTTGTATGGCATTGAAGCTCGTCTGGAGGTTAGTTAACTCAGTGTCCAAGGAGGGGCCAGAAGTATAAAGAATGGTGTCGTCTGCGTAGAGGTGGATCAGAGAATCACCAGCAGCAAGAGCGACATCATTGATGTATACAGAAAAGAGAGTCGGCCCGAGAATTGAACCCTGTGGCACACCCATAAAGACTGTCAGAGGTCTGGACAACAGGCCCTCAGATTTGACACACTGAACTCTGTCAGATAAGTAGTTTGTGAACCAGGCAAGGCAATCATTTGAGAAACCAAGGCTGTCGAATCTGCCAATAAGAATGTTGTGATTGACAGAGTCGAAAGCCTTGGCCAGGTCGATGAATACGGCTGCACAATAGAGTCTCTTATCGATGGCGGTTATGATGTTGTTTAGAACCTTGAGCGTGGCTGAGGTGCACCCATGACCAGCTCTGAAACCAGATTGCATAGCGGAGAAGGTATGGTGGGATTCGAAATGGTCAGTAATCTGTTTGTTAACTTGGCTTTCGAAGACCTTAGAAAGACAGGGTAGGATAGATATAGGTCTGTAGCAGTTTGGGTCTAGAGTGTCACCCCCTTTGAAGAGGGGGATGACCGCGGCAGCTTTCTAATCTTTTGGAATCTCAGACAACACGAAAGAGAGGTTGAACAGGCTAGTAATAGGGGTTGCAACAATTTCGGCAGATAATTTTAGAAAGAGAGGGTCCAGATTGTCTAGCCCGGCTGATTTGTAGGGGTCCAGATTTTGCAGCTCTTTCAGAACATCAGCTATCTGGATTTGGGTAAAGGAGAAATGGTGGGGGCTTTGGCGGGTTGCTGTGGAGGGTGCCGGGCAGTTGAACGGGGTAGGGGTAGCCATGTGGAAAGCATGGCCAGCCGTAGAGAAATGCTTATTGAAATTCTCAATTATAGTCTATTTATCGGTGGTGACTCTGTTTCCTAGTCTCAGAGCAGTGGGCAGCTGGGAGGAGGTGCTCTTATTCTCCATGGACTTTACAGTTTCCCAAAACTTTTTTGAGATAGTAATACAGGATGCAATTTTCAGTTTGAAAAAGATTGCCTTAGTCTTTCTAACTGCCTGTGTATATTTGTTCCTAACTTCCCTGAAAAGTTGCATGTCACGGGGGCTTTTCGATGCTAATGCAGAACGTCACAGGATGTTTTTGTGCTGGTCAAGGGCAGACAGGTCTGGAGTGAACCACGGACTATATCTATTCCTAGTTTAATATTTTTTGAGAGGGGCATGCTTACTTAAGATGGTGAGGAAGGAAATTTTAAAGAATAGCCAGGCATCATCTACTGACAGGATGAGGTCAATGTCATTCCAGGATACCCCGGCCAGGTCGATTAGAAAGGCCTGCTCACAGAAGTGTTTCAGGGAGCGTTTGACAGTGATGAGGGGTGGTCGTTTGGTCGTAGACCCATTACGGATGCAGGCAATGAGGCAGTGATCGCTGAGATCTTGATTGAAAATAGCAGATGTGTATTTGGAGGTCAAATTAGTTAGGATGACATCTATGAGGGCGCCCGTGTTTACTGATTTGGGGTTGTACCTGGTAGGTTCATTGAGCATTTGTGTGAGATTGAGGGCATCCAGCTTAGTTTGTAGGATGTCCGGGGTGTTAAGCATGTCCCAGTTTAGGTCACCTAGTAGCACGAGCTCAGAAGATAGATGGGGGGGCAATCAATTCACATATGGTGTCGAGAGCACAGCTGGGGGCAAAGGGAGGTCTATAGCAAGTGGCAGTGAGAGACTAGTTTCTGGAAAGGTGAATTTTTAGAAGTAGAAGCTCAAATTGTTTGAGTACAGACTTAGATAGCCTGCAGAGTTCTGTATTACTATCTTTGCAGTAGACTGCAACACCGCCCCCTTTGGCAGTTCTATCTTGGCAGAAAACGTTTTAGTTAGCAATGGAAATTACAGGGTTTTTGGTGGTTTTCCTAAGCCAGGATTCAGACACGGCTAAGACATCTGGGTTGGCAGAGTGTGCTAAAGCAGTGAGTAAAACAAACTGATTTGCCAAAGGCTTCTAATGATAACATGCATGAAACCAAGGCTTTTACGTTTACAGTCAACAAATGAGAGCACCTGGGGGGTGGGAGTGGAGCTAGGCACTGCAGGACCTGGATTAACCTCCACATCACCAGAGGAATAGAGGAGAAGTAGGATAAGGGTCGGCTAAAGGCTATACGAACTGGCCGTCTAGCACGTTCGGAACAGAGAGTAAAATTAGCAGGTTTCTGGGCACGATAGCATAGATTCAAGGCATAGTGTACAGACAAAGGTAAGGTAGGATGTGAGTACATTGGAGGTAAACCTAAGCATTGCGTAATGAAGAGAGAGATATAGTCTCTAGAGATGTTAAACCAGGTGATGTCATCGCATATGGTGGAACATATGGTGGAACAGCATGGTTGGTTAAGGCATATTGAGCAGGGCTAGAGGCTCTACAGTGAAATAAGACAGTAATCTCTAACCAGGACAGTAATGGACGAGACATATTGATATTAGAGAGAGGCTTGCATAGCGAAGTGAACATATGGGTCCAGTGAGTGGTTGGGCTGACTGGGGACACAGTTAGCAGGCCGATGCTAACAAGCTAACAGTTAGTAGGCCGGGGCTAAACAAGCTAGCAGCTAGTAGACCTTGGCAAGCAAGCTGTTAGCAGGCCGGGTTAGCAAGCAACCAGTTAGCAAGGGCTAGCAGTTAGCAGACCGGGCAGGCAAGCTAGCAGTTAGCAGACCGGGGCCGGCAGCTAGCAGTTAGTAGACTGGGGCAGACTAGCAGTTAGCAGGCCGGGTTAGCAAGCAAGCAGTTAGCAGGAGCTAGCAGTTAGCAGACCGGGTTAGCAAGCAAGCAGTTAGAAAGGGCTAGCAGTTAGCAGACCCGGTAGGCAAGCTAGCAGCTAGCAGACCTGGTTAGCAAGCAAGCAGATAGCAGGGGCTAGAAAGTTAGCCATTGGGGGGGCGATGCGATGGGGACTCCCGATAAAGGCCGGTTGTGATATAGCCCAGGATCGAACCAGGGTCTGTAGTGATGCCTTTGGCATCGCGATGCAGTGCCTTTGACCGCTGCGCCACTCTGGATACCTACTCCCTCTTTATTGTCTATGCATAGACACTTTAACTCTAACTACATGTACATATTACCTCATCTAACCTGTGCCCCCGCACATTGACTCTGTACTGATACCCCCTGTGTATAGCCTCCACATTGACTCTGTACCGTAATACCCTGTATATAGCCTCCACATTGACTCTGTACTGATACCCCCTGTGTATAGCCTCGCTACTATAATTTCACTGCTGCTCTTTAATTATTTGTTATTTTTATTCTTTACTTATCTATTTTTTACTTAAGGTAGTTGATATGATGAAACAAGTACAATAGTTTGTCCACCATCGTGAACACATACGAAGATGGTCCATCCTGTCTTATAGACAGATCTTGGGCTTAACGGCAAGAAAGTTGATTTATCATAAAAAAGGAAACATACAAAACCTGGAAGGCCATGGAGAGCCAGAGTGGAAGAAGCAATGTCTGAGGCCCTCACAGCTTGAAGACGGGGATTTGGAGACTGATGGGGGTGACGGGTTACAATGGGCCCCTGAAAGGAGGAAAATTATGATTCTTCTTTTTCTCTAAGAAAATAACAATAAACAGCCTTTCCTACAAATAATTATTACACATATAAACATGTAATGTGCAGTAACGTGTGGTATTGTGTAATAATAACATGTATGATTCATACAAAGGTTCTGTAAAAAAAAACAGTGTTATAGTTTAATATTGTACAGGGAACTTTTTAATAATTGTAATATGTATGCATTTCTTTACTAAAGATTTAGAAGAAAATTGTATTTACCTTAATAAATGAATGACAGCTCTCTTTCTCTCGCTCTCTCTACACAGGAGACATTGATTCATTGGGATGTGTGTGTTTGTGTGTGTCTGAGGCCAGGCTGCATGGTTGGTGTCAGGTTACAAGCTAGGGGTGTTACAAACAGAGAGAGAGAGAGGGAGAAACCCTGATCAAGGAGCAAAAGCCTTATTTTAAAATAAAATTATAATAAACTGTCTTTCCTACAAAAAAATAATGATACATTTAAACGTTTATTGGATATTAAAGTGTAGTATTGTTTAATAATAATATGTAAGGTTTAGGAAAAAAAAGTGAGTGTTATAGTTTAATATTGCATAGTACATTTTAATAATAGTAATATTTCTGTACTAAATAAGAAGATTTTCAAAGAAAATGTAATTGACCTTTAATGAAATCTCTCTCTCTCTCCACAAGAGAAATTGGTTAGTTGGGGTGTGTGTTTTTGTGTGTGTCTGAGGCCAGGCTGCGTGGATAGTGCCAGGTTACAATAGGAACCTGAAAAGGATCAAATGCCTTTTTTTCTAAGAAAATAATTATACACATTTTTCATTCATACAAAAAAGAAATACGATAAATGTAAACATTTATTAGGTTTTAAAGTGTAGTATTGTTTAATAATAATATATAAGGTTTAGTAAAAAAAACAGTGCATAGTACATTTTTAATAATAGTAATATGTATGCATTTCTGTACTAAAGATTTATATATATTAATATAAAAAGAGAAAATGTCATTTATAAACATATCTTTTACATTTTTACATTTTATTTCATCTTTATTTAATTAGGAAGTCAGTTAAAGAACAAAATCTTATTTACAATTACGGTCTACCCCGGGCGACGCTGGGCAAATTATGCACTGCCCAATGGGACTCCAAATCACTGCAGGATGTGATACAGCCTGGATTCGAACCAGGGACTGTAGTGACGTCTCTTGCACTGAGAAGCAGTGCCTTAGAACACTGTGCCACTCGGGAGAAATTAATAATGTCTAACCTTTAACATTTTAAAAGGAGTTCTCGGGGGGGGGAGCATCCTAGGATGTCCGAGGATGGCCTGTTCAGGGAGTGTCTCAGTCATTCAAATTTTTTTATTATATTAATTAAAAAAACAACTCCAGAGGCCTCACACTCTCCTCTTTGAAAGGGCCATTGTAGTCTTTAAGATGGGTCCTTTATTTATGACTTAACCCTCCTGCTTTGTTCTGGTCGAATTGGACCGTTTTACAAGTTTTCTCTCTGAAAAATGAGGTCCATTTAACGTACAGGTCATGCTCCAGCAGCCGCCCAAGTACCTTGCACACCAGAGACACATGCGCGGCGTGTGTGGCGGAGTAGATCAAGATATCGTCAATATACACCACCACACCCTGTCCGTGCAGGTCCCTGAGAATCTCGTCTACAAAGGTTTGAAAGACAGCTGGAGCCTTCTTTAACCCATACGGCATGACGAGGTACTCATAATGGCCAGATGTGGTACTAAACGCGGTTTTCCACTCATCTCCCACCAGAATACGCACCAGATTATACGCGCTCCTGAGGTCCAGTTTCGTGAAAAACCACTCTCCGTGAAATGATTCCACTGCCGTAGTGATGAGAGGTAGTGGGTAACTAAAACCCACTGTAATGGAATTGAGACCTCGATAATCAATGCACGGACGGACGCAGACCTCGCTCTTTCTTCACGAAATAGAAACTCGAGGAGACGGGTGACATGGAGGGCCGAATGTACCCCTGTCCCAGAGCTTCCGTGACATATGTCTCCATAGCCAACGTCTCCTCCTGAGACAATGGGTACACGTGACTCTTGGGCAGTGCAGCGTTTACCTGGAGGTTAATCGCACAATCCCCCTGTCGATGGAGTGGTAATTGGGTCGCCTTGGCGATAGCCAAATTAGCATACTCAGCGGGAATGCGCACGGTGGAAACCTGGTCTGGTCTCTCCACCATCGTTGCACCGATGGAAACTCCTACACACCTGCCTGAATACTCCTTAGACCACCCCTGGAGAGCTCCCTGTCTCCACAAAATCCTAGGATTGTGACTAGCCAGCCAGGGAACCCCCAGCACCACCGGAAACGCAGGTGAATCGATAAGGAACATACTAATCAGCTTCTTATGATCCCCCTGCGTAATCATTTCCAGTGGAACCGTGGCCTCCCTGACCAGCCCTGACCCTAATGGTCGGCTATCTAAGGAGTGCACAGGGAAGGGGGGATCTATCTGTACTAACGGAATCCTCAACGTCTGGGCGAGTCCACGATCTATAAAGTTCCCAGCTGCGCCTGAATCAACTAGCGCCTTATGCTGGAGAGAAGGAGAAAATTTGGGGAAACAAATTAATAAAAACATGTGACCAACAGGAAGCTCTGGGTGGTGCTGACTCACCTGGGATGACCGAGAAGTGTTCTGCTTGCCCTCTCGACTCCCAGACTCCTCCAGCACTGAACGGAAGTGTGCCCTTTCCGGCCACAGCTCCTCCTCTGGTCCCCCTCGATGCGGCCCCCCCTAACTCCATCGGTATGGGAGCGGGAGGGCCAGGAGGTGGAACAGACAGGACCCTTTCAGAACATCCGCGAGCATCCAGCAGATTGTCCAGCCTGATCGACAGGTCTATGAGCTCGTCCAGGGTGAGCGTGGTGTTCCGACAAGCCAGCTCCCTGCGGACGTCCTCTCTCAGGCTACACCTGTAACGGTCTATTAGGTTCCTGTCGTTCCACCATGCCCCAGCGGCCAAGGTCCGGAACTCCAACGCGAAGTCCTGCGAACTCCTCGTCTCCTGCCTGAGATGAAACAATCTCTCACCCTCCGGGTAGTGGCCCCTCGCCGAGTCGGTCCTGTTCCAAACGGCATTGAGCCACTCCAGGGCTCTACTCGTCAAGCAAGAGACGAGGACGCTCACGCCCTCCTCGTCCGAGGGAGTTTGCCGAACCGTGGCCAGGTAAAGCTTGAGTTGGAGCAAGAATCCCTGGCACACCGCCGCCGCTCCATCGTACTCCCTCGGAGGCGCAATACACAGTGCGCTGGTTCTGGATACCACTGGAGGAGGTTGTAGCATTGTAGGTGGGGGGGTTGGAGGGGAAGTAGGGAGACCAGTCCTCTCCCATCGGTCCATCTTCGCCATGATCTGATGCGATGGAGGTTGGACGTATGATGAAGGACACGCTCCTCCATCGTTGGGAGAGGGGTGGTCGCTGCTCCTGCTGACTCCATAGTTGATGGTGCGGGCTTCTGTCAGGCTTCGAAGAGTGATGGGTGTGGAGTCAGGCGCAGAGAGCAGAGGATTCGAAAAAACATTTATTCCGGAACAATCAAAGCGAACAAAAAAGGGTAATTCCGAACACAGGCGTAACACACTCCAAAATGTACAACACCGGTACATACGCTGTACAGCGGAAATAAGTGAAAGGACACTCCTGTACCATCTCTGTTTTGTCTGAGTTTAAAAGTAAAACATTTGCTGCCATCCACTTCCTTATGTCTGAAACACAGGCTTCCAGGGAGGGCAATTTTGGGGTTTCACCATGTTTCATCGAAATGTACAGCTGTGTATCGTCCACGTAGCAGTGAAAGTTAACATTATGTTTCCGAATGGCATCACCAAAAGGTAAAATATATAGTGAAAACAATAGTGGTCCTTAAACAGAACACCGATACCTACAGTCTTGGTGTTCTGAGACAAACTGATGTCTTTCCCGACAGACAAGAAAATAACTTGTCTGTGTAGACCAATTTGGGTTTCGAAGCACTAAGGTCTAGGAGCACTAGGAGCACTAGGAGCATGAGGACAGATGCAGAGCCTTAGTTTGACTAGGTTAAAAGGTAATTTACCACATTCATGAGTGCAGTCTCAGCGCTATGATGGTGTTTAAAACCAGACTGAAGCGTTTCGTATACATTGTTTGTCTTCAGGAAGGCAGTGAATTGCTGCGTAACAGCTTTTTCTACCATTTTTGAGAGGAGTGGCTTATGGATAAACACCCAAAAAGATTACATGAGCTTGGAGGAGCTGACCGTGAGTGATATAAAAAAATACAAAATAAAAGATGCTCTACTACTTCTCTGTACAGCATCCCCAGACAATCACGTTCAGTAGTTCCAACTTACAAGAATGGGTTTACAGGGAGGTGATGAAAACAGTTTATATGCCCGCTAATTCAAACATACAATGACATATATTTTATACAATTAAATGATGTAAAACTGTTGTTACAAAATCACTTCTCATGGTGTACATTTAAAGGTTTCACAAACATAAAACAACTATCAAGCTAATGTTTCTCGGACTAACCCACTGTTGATTTTCCTACTTACTAAAGAACAATCATTAAGACAAACGTGATATATAGTCTGCACATGTCATTCTATACTAAAAACAGGTACATTCTGAAAGATTTTGTTGTTGATGTGATATCTAAATTTCCATTCACGTCTCAATTTAGGATAATACTGTTTCTATTTCTTTTACTTAAATTGTATTATTTATGTTGTCTGATACCATGCTAATACTGTCACGCCCTGGTCGAAGTATTTTGTGTTTATCTTTATTTATTTGGTCAGGCCAGGGTGTGGCATGGGTTTTTGTATGTGGTGTGTATGTATGGGGATTGTAGCTAGTGGGGTGTTCTAGTTAAGTCTATGGCTGTCTGAAGTGGTTCTCAATCAGAGGCAGGTGTTTATCGTTGTCTCTGATTGGGAACCATATTTAGGCAGCCATATTCTTTGGGTGTTTCGTGGTTGATTGTCCTTAGTGTCGTTGTTCCTGTCGCTGTGTTAGTTTACACAAGTATAGGCTGTTTCGGTTTTCGTTACGTTCATTACGTTCTTTGTTTTGTAGTGTTTGTATTGATTCGTGTTTACGTTTGTTTATTAAACATGGATCGCAATCTACACGCCGCATTTTGGTCCGCTTCTCCTTCACCAGTAGAAAACCGTTACAGAATCACCCACCACACCAGGACCAAGCGGCGTGGTAACAGGCAGGAGCAACAAAGAGAGGAATGGACATGGGAGGACGAATTGTTCGGAGAAGGACCCTGGGATCAGCCTGGAGAATATCGCCGCCCTCTCACTGGAGGCGGCGAGAGCTGAGAGGCGCTGGTATGAGGAGAAGCAACAGCGGCAACAGGAGCAACAATATCTGGACTACACAACTTGGGAGGAGATAGACAGGTGGGCGGTCGACCCAGGGAGAGTGCCGGAGCCCGCCTGGGATTCGATGGAGCAGTGTGCAGAAGGTTACGAGAGAATGAGGTTGGCGAAGCAAGCACGGCGGCGCGGAAGGAAGCCCGAGAGTCAGCCCAAAAAATTTCAGGGAGAGTGTGGTAGTCAGGAGTCAGACCTAAGCCAACTCCCCCGTTTATCGTGAGGAGCCAAGGAGGAGACCAGAACCAGAGCCGGTGTTGGATGTGAGCGAAGCAGAGACTGTGAAGGAGTTAATGGGGAAATTGGAGGAGAGAGAAATGAGGGAGTTGCTGTGTTGGTGCTTTAAGCATGGAATTCGCCCAACGGAGCGTGTCCGGGATTTGATGGCACCTGGGTCAGCGCTCCATACTCGTCCTGAGGTGCGTGTTAGTCGGCTGGTGAAGTTGGTGCCAGCCTCACGCACCAGGCCTCCTGTGCACATCCCTAGCCTTGCACGTCCTGTGCCAGCACTGCTCTCAAGATCTCCAGTACGCCTTCACGGTCTAGCCCATCCTATGCCACCTCCACACATCAGCCCTCCGGTGGCAGCTCCCCGCACCAGGCTTCCTGTGCGTGTCCTCGGCCCAGTACCACCAGTGCCAGCACCACGCATCAGGTCTACAGTGCGCCTCGCCTCTCCAGCGCTGCCGGAGCCTTTCTCTTCTCCTGCGCTGCCGGAGCCTCCCGCCTGTTTAGCGCAGTCAGAGCTTTTCTTCTCTCCTGCGCTGCCGGAGTCTCCCGCCTGTTCAGCGCAGCCAGAGCCTTCCTCCTCTACAGCGCTGCCAGAGTCTCCCGCTTGTTCAGCGCTGCTGGAGCCTTTCTCCTCTCCTGCGCTGCCGGAGTCTCCCGCCTGTTCAGCGCAGCTAGAGCCTTCCTCCTCTACAGCGCTGCTGGAGTCTCCTGCCTGTTCAGCGCAGCCAGAGCTGCCAGCCTGCATGGAGCAGCCAGAGCTGTCAGTCTGCATGGAGCAGCCAGAGCTGCCAGTCTGCATGGAGCAGCCAGAGCTGCCAGTCTGCATGGAGCAGCCAGAGCTGCCAGTCTGCATGAAGCATCCAGAGCTGTCAGTCTGCATGGAGCAGCCAGAGCTGTCAGTCTGCAAGGAGCTGTCAGTCTGCAAGGAGCTGTCAGTCTGCAAGGAGCTGCCAGTCTGCACGGAGCTGTCAGTCTGCAAGGAGCTGCCAGTCTGCAAGGAGCTGCCAGTCTGCAAGGAGCTGCCAGTCTGCACGGAGCTGCCAGTCTGCACGGAGCTGCCAGTCTGCACGGAGCTGCCAGTCTGCACGGAGCTGCCAGTCTGCACGGAGCTGCCAGTCTGCACGGAGCTGCCAGTCTGCACAGAGCTGCCAGTCTGCACGGAGCTGCCAGTCTGCACGGAGCTGCCAGTCTGCAAGGAGCTGCCAGTCTGCACGGAGCCGCCAGAGCTGCCAGTCTGTAAGAAGCCGCCAGAGCTGTCAGCCTATATGGAGCAGCCAGAACCGCCAGTCAGCGTGGAGCAGCCAGAGCCGACAGTCAGCATGTAGCAGCCAGATCCGTCAGTCTGCCAGGATCCGCCAGTCAGCCAGACTCTTCCAGATCTGCCAGTCAGCCAGATTCTTCCAGATCTGCCAGTCAGCCAGATTCTTCCAGATCTGCCAGTCAACCAGACTCTTCCAGATCTGCCAGTCAACCAGACTCTTCCAGATCTGCCAGTCAACCAGACTCTTCCAGATCTGCCAGTCAACCAGACTCTTCCAGATCTGCCAGTCAACCAGACTCTTCCAGATCCGCCAGTCAACCAGACTCTTCCAGATCCGCCAGTCAACCAGACTCTTCCAGATCCGCCAGTCAACCAGACTCTTCCAGATCCGCCAGTCAACCAGACTCTTCCAGATCCGCCAGTCAACCAGACTCTTCCAGATCCGCCAGTCAACCAGACTCTTCCAGATCCGCCAGTCGGCCGGGATCTGCCAGAACTGCCAGTCGGCCAGGATCCGCCAGTCGGCCAGGATCCGCCAGTCGGCCAGGATCTGCCAGTCAGCCAGGATCTGGTAGATTAATCAACCTGCCTGAGCTTCCTCTCACTCCCGAGCTTCCTCTCACTCCCGAGCTTCCTCTCACTCCCGAGCTTCCTCTCACTCCCGAGCTTCCTCTCACTCCCGAGCTTCCCCTCACTCCCGAGCTTCCCCTCACTCCCGAGCTGCCTCAGTCCCGAGCTGCCCCTCAGTCCCGATCTGCTCCTCAGTCCAGTGGGGTTCTGGGTGAGGACTACTAGGCCATGGTCGGCGGCGAGGGTGGACTATCCAAGGACGCGAGGAGAGGGGACTAAGACATTGATTGAGTGGGGTCCACGTCCCGCGCCGGAGCCGCCACCATGGACAGACGCCCACCCGGACCCTCCCTATTGTTTTGAGGTGCGTTCGGGAGTCTGCACCTTAGGGGGGGTTCTGTCACGCCCTGGTCGAAGTATTTTGTGTTTATCTTTATTTATTTGGTCAGGCCAGGGTGTGGCATGGGTTTTTGTATGTGGTGTGTATGTATGGGGATTGTAGCTAGTGGGGTGTTCTAGTTAAGTCTATGGCTGTCTGAAGTGGTTCTCAATCAGAGGCAGGTGTTTATCGTTGTCTCTGATTGGGAACCATATTTAGGCAGCCATATTCTTTGGGTGTTTCGTGGGTGATTGTCCTTTGTGTCGTTGTTCCTGTCTCTGTGTTAGTTTATACAAGTATAGGCTGTTTCGGTTTTCGTTACGTTTATTACGTTCTGTGTTTTGTGGTGTTTGTATTGATTCATGTTTACGTTTGTTTATTAAACATGGATCGCAATCTACACGCCGCATTTTGGTCCGCTTCTCCTTCACCAGTAGAAAACCGTTACAAATACACTGCCAAGCAATGCAAGCAGATGTGGAATTAAACCTCAAACAGTTGTGTCTTTTAAATCAATACTTTTTCAATAATACCAATAGACATGATCAGATCCTCTTTCCTATTCAGGTTTCATATAATGCACAGCCACATGCAAATCCATGAACTCCAACAATAAAACATTGAAAAACTTAACATGTCTACCGGCAATGTCATTATTTTCGTCACCATCCATTAATAATTGAATGTCATTATTTTCGTCACCATCCATGAATAATTGAATGTCATTATTTTCGTCACCATCCATGAATAATTGAATGTCATTATTTTCTTTGTACATGCACCGAGCTTCCATTGGCTGGAGCCAATCAGTGGTGAATGATAAATACCCAAATAAAACATATGTGAAAAAATGTGGTCCAGGTTAAGCTTAGATGTTTTTATTTTGTATGATACAACAACCAGGTCTTCCTTAAATTTGCCATAACTAGTAAACCGTACATCCTGACTCTATATGGGCTTCCAAACATGAACCTGCGACCACATGGGAGGGGTGGGACCATATGGGAGGGGTGGGACTACATGGGAGGGGTGAGACCATATGGGAGGGGTAGGACCACATGGGAGGGGTGGGACTACATGGGAGGGGTGAGACCATATAGGAGGGGTAGGACCACATGGGAGGGGTAGGACCACATGGGAGGGGTGAGACCATATGGGAGGGGTGAGACCATATAGGAGGGGTGGGACTACATGGGAGGGGTGAGACCATATAGGAGGGGTAGGACCACATGGGAGGGGTGAGACCATATAGGAGGGGTGGGACTACATGGGAGGGGTGAGACCATATGGTAGGGGTAGGACCACATGGGAGGGGTGAGACCATATGGGAGGGGTGGGACCACATGGGAGGGGTGAGACCATATGGGAGGGGTGGGACTACATGGGAGGGGTGAGACCATATAGGAGGGGTAAGACCACATGGGAGGGGTGAGACCATATAGGAGGGGTGGGACGACATGGGAGGGGTGAGACCATATGGGAGGGGTGGGACTACATGGGAGGGGTGAGACCATATAGGAGGGGTAAGACCACATGGCAGGGGTGAGACCATATGGGAGGGGTGGGACTACATGGGAGGGGTGAGACCATATGGGAGGGGTGGGACTACATGGGAGGGGTGGCACTAATAATTTATATTTTGTTATTAAAATCATTAACCCATAAGAGAACACATGACCAAAGCAAGGCATGACCCATATAAAATTAAAACAACGTTATTCTTAATGAGAAATATAATCTAATAAACAAATGCTTGCATAACCAAAGACATGAAAACTGGCTCCAACATTGTACATAGCTAGCTATAAAACTTTCATATTGGCACAATATTTATCCCTAAACTACCAACAATTACTATTATATATTGTTATATTCTCAATGACGTTACTGCCAATATGAAAGTTTATTACATAGCAAAATACAATGTTGGAGACAGTTTATGTTTTTTGTTATGCAAACATTTGTTTATTATGTCCGTTACGTTTATGCTGGGTCAATTAAGGAAGACATCCTCTTCTGCAAACCACTGGAAACCAGGACAACAGGAGTGGATATTGCTTAAGTACTGAAGAGCGTTGTGCCATCACATGGACTTTGATGGTCAAGATGTGTAAATGTATAGCGTGTGTGGCACGCTTACAACGATGACAAAAAAAAAATACATTTGAGAGTGCACTGACCCTGGTGCTAGAGGGGGTACGCAGCTGGAGGTTGAATGTTTGATGGGGTACGGGACTATAAAACGTTTGTGAACCACTGGTCTACACTAAAGAATATGAGTTTAGGCATAAGTCATAAGCATGGAAATAAAAATGGTTAATATATGTGACATTTTGGAGAGATTTTTGGACCCTATAAGGACTGCCTAGGCCATGTTATGGATAAATGTCTAGAAGATAGATTGGTGTAAGATGTCTGCTCCGTTTCTCGGGGTCCATGTTGACAAGATGTTGGTGATTAACTGGAGGGGAATATTGACCAAATGGGATGCAAACTAAAAAAAAGAATACATTGTGTAAGGTGGATACTTTTGTTTCACAGTATATTTGTTTAAGACTACCAAGAAACACTCTGTGAACCCAGGATTTATCCCACTGCATTAAAAGGCTGTTAAGGGGGTAAACTTCTCTGTTGAAGTCGTAAGTAAAGGGCCCATCTTAAAGACTACAAAGAACCCTTTTTTTATATTGACTGAGACATTCCATCCTCGGACATCCTAGGATTCCCCCACCTGAGAACTATTTTTAAAGGTTAAAGGTTAGACAGGTTTAAAACAAATTGTTTCAAAGACACTAGGGGCACCCCCTTGTGTAAATATAGTTCACCTGTGTGTAAAGGACCCTCTCGATGACTAATCATTAAAATATTTATTAAAGACGAAACAGGTTTAAAAGAAACACCAAACACGCTCTCACACACACCCCAACGGACCAATTTATCTTGTGTAGAGAGAGAGACATAAACAGATCAGGAAGACAGACAGACAGACAGACGGACGGACGGGCGGACGGACAGAGATTTCTTTAAAGGTAAATTATATTTTCTTTTAAAATATTTTTGTTGTCTTCTAAATCTTTAGGACAGAAACCTATTACCATTATTTAAAGTTTACATTGCAATAATACATTATTCCACAAATGTTTTTTACTAAACCTTTATATAAATCATATATATTATTATTAAACAATACTACACTTTAATACCCAATATATGTTTATATGTAGGAAAGACTTAATTATTAATTTGTTTTGCTCTGTGATCAGGGTTCTCTCTCTCTCTCTCTCTCTCTGCTTGTAACACCCATAGCTTGTAACCTGACTCCAACCATGCAGACTGGCCTCAGACACACAGAGAGAGAGAGAGAGAGAGCTGTCATTTAATGAAGGTAAATACACATTTCTTTCAAACCTATTTTCTTCTAAATCTTTAGTACAGAAATGCATATATATTACAATTTTAAAAGTTTACTATGCAATATTGAACTAGACATGTTTTTTAAAACTTTTATATTAATCGTACATTTTATTAATAAATACTACACTTTAATACCAATTACATTTTTAAATGCATTAGTATTTTTTTGTAGGAATGACTTATTATTATTAATTTGTTTTGATCCGTCTTATGTCTTGGGGGTAAAAGCTGTTAAGAAGTCTTTTGGACGTAGACTTGGCGCTCCGGTACCGTTTGACGTGCGGTAGCAGAGAGAACAGTCTATGACTTGGGTGGCTGGAGTCAATGACCATTTTTAGGGCCTTCCTCTGACACAGCCTAGTATAGTTGTCCTGGATGGCAGGAAGCTTGGCCCCAGTGATTTACTGGGCCGTATGCACTACCCTCTGTAGTGCATTAAGGTCAGATGCCGAGCAGTTGCCATACCAGGCAGGATGCTCTCGATGGTGCAGCTGTAGAACTTTTTGAGGATCTGAGGACCCATGACAAATTTTTTCAGTCTCCTGAGGGGGGAATAGGCTTTGTCGTGCCCTCTTCATGACTGTCTTGGTGTGTTTGTAACATTATAGTTTGTTTGTGAAGTGGACACTAAGGAACTTGAAACTCAACCTGTTACACTACAGCCCCGTCGATGAGAATGGGCGCATGCTAGTTCCTCATTTTCCTGTAGTCCACAATAATCTCCTTTGTCTTGATCACGTTGAGGGAGAGGTTGTTATCCAGGCACCACCGCCAGGTCTCATCGTTGTCGGTGATTAGGCCTACCACTGTTGTGTCGTCAGCAATCTTAATGATCGTGTTGGAGTCGTGCCTGGCCATGCAGTCATGAGGGTCCCCTGTGTTGAGGATGAACGTGGTGGATGTTTTGTTGACTACCCTTACCACCTGAGGGCGGCCCTTCAGGAAGTCCAGGAATCAGTTGCAGATGCAGGTGTTTAGTTCCAGGGTCCTTATCTTAGTGATTGTAATGGTTTTCTTCCTGGGAAGGAGAGGAGGACCAAAATGCAGCGTGGTTATTTATAAACATCTTTAATGAAAGACGAAAACGTGGAAAAACCGAAACAGTCCTAACTGGTGCAAAACCCAGAGACAGGAACAACCACCCACAAGATACCTAAAGAATATGTCTGCCTAAATATGGTTCCCAATCAGAGACAATCAGAGACCGGACCGTGAAGGCGTACTGGAGATCTTGAGAGCAGGGCTGGCACCAACCGCCCTGGCTGGATCTTCACCCTAGCCCGGCAGATGTGGGGAGCTGTGATTTTGCGTACCGGGCTTAGCACGCGTACTGGGGGCATCGAGCGTTCCACCGCATAACACGGTGCCTGACCAGTACCACGCCCTCCACGGTTAGCACTGCTAGGAGCACTGTAGCGCTGAGCTGGCACAGGACGTGCAAGGCTAGGGAGGTGCACAGGAGGCCTGGTGCGTGAGGCTGGAACAATCTTCACCAGACGACTAGCACGCACCTCAGGACGAGTATAGAGAGCTGACCCAGGTGCCATCAAATCCCCAACATGCTCCGTCGGGCGAATGCCGTCTCCTCCAATTTCCCCATTAACTCCTTCACAGTCTCTGCTTCGCTCACCTCCAACACCGGCTCTGGTTCTGGTTTACTCCTTGGCTCCTTATGATAAACAGGGGGAGTTGGCTCAGGTCTGACTCCTGACTCTGCCACACTCTCCCTGTTCCCCCTCCCAATACATTTTTGGGGCTGACTCTCGGGCTTTCATCCGCGTCGCCGTGCTGCCTCCTCAAAGCGCCGCCTCTCCGCTTTGGCTGCCTCCAGCTCTGCCTTTGGGCGGCGATATTCCCCTGGCTGTGCCCAGGGTCCTTTCCCGTCTAGGATCACCTCCCACGTCCAGGAGTCTTGATTCTTCAGCCGCTGTTGCTGCTGCCAGTTACCACGCTGCTTGGTCCTTGGTTGGTGGGTGATTCTGTAACGGTTTTCTTCCTGGGACGGAGAGGAGGACCAAAATGCAGCGTGGTTATTTATAAACATCTTTAATGAAAGATGAAAGCGTGAACACTATACAAAATAAGAAAACGTGGAAAAACCGAAACAGTCCTAACTGGTGCAAAACACAGAGACAGGAACAACCACCCACAAGATACCTAAAGAATATGGCTGCATAAATATGGTTCCCAATCAGAGACAACGATAAACACCTGCCTCTGATTGAGAACCACTCCAGGCAACCATAGACTTACCTAGAACACTCAACTGAACACAACCCCATAGACTACAAAACCCCTAGACAAAACAAGACACATAAATCACCCATGTCACACCCTGGCCTAACCAACATAATAAAGAAAACACAGAATACTAAGACCAGGACGTGACAGTGATGAGCTTTGAGGGCAGTATGGTGTTGAATGCTGAGCTGTAGTCAATTAATAACATTCTCATGTAGGTGTTCCTTTTGTCCAGGTGGGAAAGGGCAGTGTGGAGTGAAACAGAGATTGCATCATCTGTGGATCTGTTAAATTGAAGTGGCTATAGGTTTTCTGGGATAATGGTGTTGATGTGATTCATAACCAGCCTTTCAAAGCACTTCATGGCTACAGACGTGAGTGCTACGGGTTGGTCGTCATTTAGACATTTCACCTGCTGACCACAGTGCTCGCGTCACGTGCAAATATTACGTTTCCACATAAATGTTATTCAATCATTGTACCCACACTGCTCGCACGCGCCAACCAGTGTCTGTGTTGCCAGGCGCTAAAATAGAAGTTGCTTCTATTTGTGGTTCAGAACGCGCTCTAAGTCCTGCCGCACCCATCTCCTCATTGGGTTATAGAAGCAGATTCCCACGTGCACATCTCCTCATTGGTTCACCCATGTCTGTGATTGAAAGACAAACTGAAGTTGGTCAGCATCATGGTAATACTGTTAGATGCCAATGGCCATATACAGTCCAAAGAAGAAAAAGCCTGGAAGGAGGAGAGATGACTAGAATCAATTCTGTTGACCATTTTATGTGTGGATTAATTGTCGGAGTGGGGGACCTTGTGCATTTCAGGTAAAATAACCACTCAGCATTTAAATCACAGGACAAATTAGCTAGCAACAACAAGCTAGCTAAATAGGACGAATTAGATAGCAACTGCAAGCTAGCTAGCTAAATTGCCTTATATGTTTAATGCTTTTCAACCTCTCCCCAAATTAATATAACTGGTTCAGAGTTTGTTCTGATATTTCAACCTGCGTGTTGTGATCACTTTTGGTGTGGGGGGGACAATATCAATTTGCGCACAATAGCGCACCATCGTGCACAGGTGCGACCGGTTTGGGTGTTAACAGAATGTGGATAAAGTCAAGGGATCTGAATACATTCTGAATGCACTATGTAGTTGAAGTCGGAAGTTAACATACACTTATGTGTAACGGCTTTCGTCGTCGGATGAGGAAGAGTAGTCGGACCTGTCACGACATCGTCACCGGCCTACTAGCTGCCACTGATTCATCCTCCCCCTCCTTGTCTGTTTATTGGTTACATCTGTTGGGCTTTATTAGCCAGCCGGCCCGCATGCTCTTTGTGTGGGATTGTTTGTGCATGTTTGAGGTTAACGTGTTTCTGTTCGTGGGTTTTTGCTGGACTGTTTTAGTCCCCGTGTTTGGGGCATTTGTTTTGTGTGCGCCCTGTGTTTCATGGGGTGGCTTTTGTTCGCCGTTTGTGCATTAAATAGCACTACCCTGAACTCTCTGCTTCCTGTGCCTGACTTCGCACCCACTACACCCAATTCGTTACAGGACCAAAGCGCAGAGTGGTAAGTGTTCATGTTTGTTTATTGAACTGAACACTAATACAAAATAACAAGAGAATAAATGAAACCGAAACAGTCCGTAAGGTGCAAACACTAAACAGAAAATAACTACCCACAAAACCCATGTGGAAAAAAGCTACCTAAGTATGGTTCCCAATCAGAGACAACGATAGACAGCTTTCCCTGATTGAGAACCATACCCGGCCAAAACATAGAAAAAGGACATAGAATGCCCACCCAAATCACACCCTGACCAAACCACAATAGAGACATAAAAGCTCTCTACGGTCAGGGCGTGACATTATGTTGGAGTCATTAAAACTTGTTTTTCAACTACTCAACAAATTTCTTGTTAACAAACTATAGTTTTGGCAAAACTGTTAGGACATCTACTTTGTGCATGACACAAGTCATTTTTCCCCACAATTGTTTACAGACAGATTATTTCACTTCTAATTCACTGTATCACAATTCCAGTGGGTCAGAAGTTTACATACACTATATTGACTGTGCCTTTAAACAGCTTGGAAAATTATTTAATGGCTTTAGAAGCTTCTGATAGGCTAATTGACATAATTTGAGTAAATTGGAGGTGTACCTGTTGATGTATTTCAAGGCCTACCTTCAAACCCAGTGCCTCTTTACTTGACATCATGGAAAAGTCAAAAGAAATCAGCCAAGACCTCAGAAAAAAGTCTGGTTCATCCATCCACCATAAAAAGCCAGACTACGGTTTGCAACTGCACATGGGGACAAAGATGTTACTTTTTGGAGAAATGTCCGATGAAACAAAAATAGAAGGGCCAAAGCAACAAACAATTATGTCATACATTACATCATTGTGTGCTTACTTGTGTATGTGTTTGTGCTTTTGTGTGCAGAGAGACTCCGGGGAGGGGAGTGGCTGTCAGTAACTCAGGGATAAATAGAGGGGCAGAGCTCAGAATTTGGCAGAAGGCTGACCTGACAGGATCGAGCACAGGACCAAGCAGGAGCAGGAGGACATCAGCATTTAGATTTTGTTTTTCAAATGGAGGAACATGAAGATATTCAATACTGTTTTCAAGACAGAAACTCTTCTTGCAGAAAGGCTTTGCTATCGATATCTATCTACATAACACTGTACATCTTCTTCTCATTGATTTCAGCAGTAACAGTATTTTTGAACGTACTGGTGATCATCTCCATCTTTCACTTCAAGCAACTCCACACTCCAACCAACCTGCTCATCCTCGCTCTGGCTGCATCAGATCTCCTGGTGGGACTGATTGTGATACCAGTAATGACTGTAGCAATAATTGAATCATGCTGGGGTTTTGGGAAATATTTCTGTGCGTTTCTTCTCTACATTACTTGTTTATGTACTTCTTTATCTCTGGGCAGTTTGGTCTTGATATCTATTGACCGCTATGTTGCTGTGTGTTATCCCTTATTGTACCACTCTAAAATAACAATAACAAGAATGATGTGTTGTATATCAATTACCTGGTGTTGTTGTACCATATACAATGCTGCTATTATAAAAGACATTGTAAATGTACAGGTACCCAGTCGGTGTTTGAATGAATGTTTTATTGTCGTAGGAATAACCTGGGGAAATATAATTGACTTTGTATTTACAATGGTTGTCCCATGCTCTATTATTATAACACTTTATTTGAAAATCTTTGTGGTGGCCAGATCACAGGCCAGAAAGGTATTTTCAAAAGAGGCTGCCAATGTGTCTGGTGTTAAAACTGTACAGGCAAGTAAGTCTGAGAGAAAAGCAGCAAAAACTCTGTCTATTGTTGTTATCAACTATTTCATTTGTTGGATTCCATTTCTATTTTCTTTTTTATTTGTTTCTTTTTTAAGTGACAATTTACTATCATTCATCCTCAGCTTTCTGCCACTTGTTAATTCCTTAATTAATCCAATAATTTATGCTTTCTTTTATCCATGGTTCAAAGTGACAGCTAAACATATTTTAACTCTGAAGTTAAGGTGTTCGTAGTTCCTGTATTTGTATTTCTAAGTTTAAAAAAAAGGTTTGACATAGTTTTGTTATACAATTGTTCTTTCATGTAACAATACACTGACAATACATAGATGAATGTGGTGTTGATACAGAATGATTTGGCTGGATTGGATTGGAATGACTTGAATAAAGTTTAAGAAGGCATAAATTAAAAACAGTTTAAGGCATAAATAAAAAAAGGAGAATGCATAAGAAGGTACAAGCTTGTTTTATAAAATACACTGTAGTCATTTTGGGTTGTATTCTCCAAATTCCGAAGCCTGTGGTTGTTCCATGTTATTTAATGATAAATAGTATTTAATTATTCTAAAAGTACATTTTGAGGAAGTCATGAATCATTATATATATTGTCTAACATTACCCTCTAGTGGCTACATAGTGACACAACACCTTTAACAAGTGCAGTGAAGTTGAAATGTTCAATACAGCATGATATTAGACGACGTCCAAGTCTATCTCAATGGTGTATTGTGTAAGTAGTTGAGGGTAAAATGCAAGAATATGCAATTATGTGTAAGACTTTATAATGTTCAGTAATAAGCCATTTGTATTTACAGTTTGCTCACCATTTATTATTACGCACACATTTGTTAAATATTAATCACCTGGGTATTATGACATGTATAAATAACTACTATATGCAGTAATGATTAAACACAACAGTGGAGGAGACCACAGCAGATACTTCAACCTCAACATACTGGGTATGAACACTACCACTACTCTCACTCCATCACTGCTGCCATGTCAGGGGTCACGCCAGAGCAGCTCTCCTTGAAGCTGTTGAGCGTGAATGAATATAGTGATTGGGTAACACACTAAATAATTAATAATGGATAAGTATATCGTTTATTCATAATGTATATATCATTACTTCTTCATCTGTTTTAGAAAGCCAGTTCTTCACACATTTATAAACAGCTTTCATAGTATGTAATGATTTATAAGATCATTCATCAGATGTTTAATAAATATCCTTATAAACCATCTACTAATCATTAGTAAAGTATTTTCCAGTCCCTAATCTAAAGTTAGGACTCTTCAAACTTTCTTAATACTTTATAAATGTTTTGAAAAGTGACCAGTGTCATTTCTCACAAAAAGATGGACATGCTATTGGTAGATATTCCAGCAGTACCTGATGCTCCTTAAGGTCTCAAAATGACATAGAACATATCAATGGTTGAATAATAAGCACATCGAGGATGTTAAAGGAAATATATCAATTTTTTAAATTCAAAAACAGTCACATTGTTGTGGTAGTGTGTAGTAGTAACGTGTTTTGTCTGAAAATGCTAGCATTCGTGTTTGTTGGCAGTGACTTTCAAAACCAAAGTGTGGATTACAGTCACTCATGAGAGCAGTTCATAGAACCCTTACAGGGTAATAGAACCGATACCTAAATACATCATTTAACTGAACATTATGTTTAAAGGGTTGCTACCTTTAATACAAAACAAGTGAAGTTGTCGAAATACTTATGACTTCTTCAAATGGGGGGACTAGATACATAAGGTGCATTCATTTTTAAATGGTAAAACAGATATGTATGAAAATACTCTCAAATAAAAGGTGACATTATATAATGTCACCTAATATGAAACAAAATATTTCCAAGTTTAAAAACAGTTTCACTGCAGAGTGTTACACCCATTGGTCACTGGTTGAATCAACGTTGTTTATTTTTATTTATTTTAAATTTTACCCCTTTTTCTCCCCAATTTCATGGTATCCAATTGTTAGTAACTACTATCTTGTCTCATCGCTACAACTCCCGTACGGGCTCGGGAGAGACAAAGGTTGAAAGTCATGCGTCCTCCGATACACAACTCACAGCGCGCATCCAACCCGGAAGCCAGCCGCACCAATGTGTTGGAGGAAACACTGTGCAACCTTGGTTATCGTGCACTGTACCCGGCCCGCCACAGGAGTCGCTGGTGTGTGATGAGAAAAGGATATCCCTACCGGCCAAGCCCTCCCTATCCCGGACGATGCTCGGCCAATTGTGTGACGCCCCACGGACCTCCTGGTCGCGGCCGGTTACGACAGAGCCTGGGCGCTAACCCAGAGTCTCTGGTGGCACAGCTGGTGCTGCAGTACAGCACCCTTAACCACTGTGCCACCCGGGAGGCCATCATGTAGTTAATTTTTTAACCAACATGGAGTAGAAGTCTGTGCCCAGTGGGCAGAGATTGTTTTCTGTATGTAGTGGCCATAGGATGGCAGTATAATTCACAATATCTTGACTCATGTGGAAGAGAATTTTGTCTGTTCTATAAAGTCAATTTCTATCTGAACTTTCTGTTGTAAGGTGTAAAGTGTGTCTGTAACAAACTGCTTTGTTCTGGTCGAATTGGACCGTTTTACAAGTTTTCTCTCTGAAAAATGAGGTCCATTTAACGTACAGGTCATGCTCCAGCAGCCGCCCAAGTACCTTGCACACCAGAGACACATGCGCGGCGTGTGTGGCGGAGTAGATCAAGATATCGTCAATATACACCACCACACCCTGTCCGTGCAGGTCCCTGACAATCTCGTCTACAAAGGTTTGAAAGACAGCTGGAGCCTTCTTTAACCCATACGGCATGACGAGGTACTCATAATGGCCAGATGTGGTACTAAATGCGGTTTTCCACTCATCTCCCTCCCGAATACGCACCAGATTCGTGAAAAACCACGCACCAGTTTCGTGAAAAACCACTCTCCGTGAAATGATTCCACTGCCATAGCGATGAGAGGTAGTGAGTAACTAAAACCCACTGCAATGGAATTGAGACCTCAATATTCAATGTACGGACGGACGCAGACCTCCCTCCTTTTTCTTCACAAATTGAAACTTGAGGAGACGGTACATTCGGCCCTCCATGTCACCCCCTGTCCCAGAGCTTCCGTTACATATGTCTCCATAGCCAACGTCTCCTCCTGAGACAATGGGTACACGTGACTCTTGGGCAGTGCAGCGCCTGGTCTGGTTTCTCCACCATCGTAGCACCGATGGAAACTCCTACACACCTGCCTGAATACTCCTCAGACCACCCCTGGAGAGCTCCCTGTCTACACGAAATCCTAGGATTGTGACTAGCCAGCCAGGGAACCCCCAGCACCACCGGAAACGCAGGTGAATCGATAAGGAACATGCTAATCAGCTCCTTATGATCCCCCTGCGTAATCATTTCCAGTGGAACCGTGGCCTCCCTGACCAGCCCTGACCCTAATGGTCGGCTATCTAAGGAGTGCACAGGGAAGGGGGGATCTATCTGTACCAACGGAATCCTCAACGTCTGGGAGAGTCCACTATCTATAAAGTTCCCAGCTGCGCCTGAATCGACTAGCGCCTTATGCTGGAGAGAAGGAGAACATTTGGGGAAACAAATTAATAGAAACATGTGACCAACAGGAAGCTCTGGGTGAGTGTGGTGCTGACTCACCTGGGGTGACCGAGAAGTGTTCTGCTTGCCCTCTCGACTCCCAGATGGACTCCTCCAGCCCCGAGTGGTAGTGTGCCCTCTCCGGCCACAGCTCCTCCTCTGGTCCCCTCATGCGGCCCCCCCTAACTCCATCGGTATGGGAGCGGGAGGGCCAGGAGGTGGAACAGACAGGACCCTTTCAGAACATCCGCGAGCAGCCAGCAGATTGTCCAGCCTGATCGACAGGTCTATGAGCTCGTCCAGGGTGAGCGTGGTGTCCCGACAAGCCAGCTCCCTCTCTCAGGCTACACCTGTAACGTCTATTAGGGCCCTGTCGTTCCACCCAGCCCAAGCGGCCAAGGTCCGGAACTCCAGCGCGAAGTCCTGCGAGCTCCTCGTCTCCTGCCTGGGATGGAACAATCTCTCACCCTCCGGGTAGTGGCCCCTCGCCGAGTCGGGCCTGTTCCAAACGGCATTGGGCCATTCCAGGGCTCTACTCGTCAAGCAAGAGACGAGGACGCTCACGCCCTCCTCGTCCGAGGGAGTTGGCCGAACTGTGGCCAGGTAAAGCTCGAGTTGGAGCAAGAATCCCTGGCACACCGCCGCCGCTCCATCGTACTCCCTCGGAGGCGCAATACACAGTGCGCTGGTTCTGGATACCACTGGAGGAGGTTGTAGCATTGTAGGTGGAGTGGTTGGAGGGGAAGTAGGGAGACCAGTCCTCTCCCATCGGTCCATCTTCGCCATGATCTGATCCATCGCCGATCTGATGCGATGGAGGATGGACGTATGATGAAGGACACGCTCCTCCATCGTTGGGAGAGGGGTGGTCGCTGCTCCTGCTGACTCCATAGTTGATGGTGCAGGCTTCTGTCAGGCTTCGAAGAGTGATGGGTGTGGAGTCAGGCACAGAGAGCAGAGGATTCGAAAAACCATTTATTCCAGAACAATCAAAGCGAACAAAAAAGGGTAATTCCGAACACAGGCGTAACACACTCCAAAATATACAACACCGGTACATACGCTGTACAGCGGAAATAAGTGAAAGGACACTCCTGTACCATCTCTGTTTTGTCTGAGTTCAAAAGTAAAACATTTGCTGCCATCCACTTCCTTATGTCTTAAACACAGGCTTCCAGGGAGGGCAATTTTGGGGTTTCACCATGTTTCATCGAAATGTACAGCTGTATCGTCCACGTAGCAGTGAAAGTTAACATTATGTTTCCGAATGGCATCACCAAAAGGTAAAATATATAGTGAAAACAATAGTGGTCCTTAAACAGAACACCGATACCTACAGTCTTGGTGTTCTGAGACAAACGGATGTCTTTCCCGACAGACAAGAAAATAACTTGTCTGTGTAGACCAATTTGGGTTTCGAAGCACTAAGGTCTAGGAGCACTAGGAGCACTAGGAGCATGAGGACAGATGCAGAGCCTTAGTTTGACTAGGTTAAAAGGTAATTTACCACATTCATGAGTGCAGTCTCAGCGCTATGATGGTGTTTAAAACCAGACTGAAGCGTTTCGTATACATTGTTTGTCTTCAGGAAGGCAGTGAATTGCTGCGTAACAGCTTTTTCTACCATTTTTGAGAGGAGTGGCTTATGGATAAACACCCAAAAAGATTACATGAGCTTGGAGGAGCTGACCGTGAGTGATATAAAAAAATACAAAATAAAAGATGCTCTACTACTTCTCTGTACAGCATCCCCAGACAATCACGTTCAGTAGTTCCAACTTACAAGAATGGGTTTACAGGGAGGTGATGAAAACAGTTTATATGCCCGCTATTTCAAACATACAATGACATATATTTGATACAATTAAATGATGTAAAACTGTTGTTACAAAATCACTTCTCATGATGTACATTTAAAGGTTTCACAAACATAAAACAACTATCAAGCTAATGTTTCTCGAACTAACCCACTGTTGATTTTCCTACTTACTAAAGAACAATCATTAAGACAAACGTGATATATAGTCTGCACATGTCATTCTATGCTAAAAACAGGTACATTCTGAAAGATTTTGTTGTTGATGTGATATCTAAATTTCCATTCACGTCTCAATTTAGGATAATGCTGTTTCTATTTCTTTTACTTAAATTGTATTATTTATGTTGTCTGATACCATGCTAATACTGTCACGCCCTGGTCAAAGTATTTTGTGTTTATCTTTATTTATTTGGTCAGGCCAGGGTGTGGCATGGGTTTTTGTATGTGGTGTGTATGTTTGGGGATTGTAGCTAGTGGGGTGTTCTAGTTAAGTCTATGGCTGTCTGAAGTGGTTCTCAATCAGAGGCAGGTGTTTATCGTTGTCTCTGATTGGGAACCATATTTAGGCAGCCATATTCTTTGGGTGTTTCGTGGGTGATTGTCCTTAGTGTCGTTGTTCCTGTCTCTGTGTTAGTTTACACAAGTATAGGCTGTTTCGGTTTTTGTTACGTTCATTACGTTCTTTGTTTTGTAGTGTTTGTATTGATTCGTGTTTACGTTTGTTTATTAAACATGGATCGCAATCTACACGCCGCATTTTGGTCCGCTTCTCCTTCACCAGTAGAAAACCGTTACAGAATCACCCACCACACCAGGACCAAGCGGCGTGGTAACAGGCAGGAGCAACAAAGAGAGGAATGGACATGGGAGGACGAATTGTTCGGAGAAGGACCCTGGGATCAGCCTGGAGAATATCGCCGCCCTCTCACTGGAGGCGGCGAGAGCTGAGAGGCGCTGGTATGAGGAGAAGCAACAGCGGCAACAGGAGCAACAATATCTGGACTACACAACTTGGGAGGAGATAGACAGGTGGGCGGTCGACCCAGGGAGAGTGCCGGAGCCCGCCTGGGATTCGATGGAGCAGTGTGCAGAAGGTTACGAGAGAATGAGGTTGGCGAAGCAAGCACGGCGGCGCGGAAGGAAGCCCGAGAGTCAGCCCAAAAAATTTCAGGGAGAGTGTGGCAGTCAGGAGTCAGACCTAAGCCAACTCCCCCTGTTTATCGTGAGGAGCCAAGGAGGAGACCAGAACCAGAGCCGGTGTTGGATGTGAGCGAAGCAGAGACTGTGAAGGAGTTAATGGGGAAATTGGAGGAGAGAGAAATGAGGGAGTTGCTGTGTTGGTGCTTTAAGCATGGAATTCGCCCAACGGAGCGTGTCCGGGATTTGATGGCACCTGGGTCAGTGCTCCATACTCGTCCTGAGGTGCGTGTTAGTCGGCTGGTGAAGTTGGTGCCAGCCTCACGCACCAGGCCTCCTGTGCACATCCCTAGCCTTGCACGTCCTGTGCCAGCACTGCTCTCAATATCTCCAGTACGCCTTCACGGTCTAGCCCATCCTATGCCACCTCCACACATCAGCCCTCCGGTGGCAGCTCCCCGCACCAGGCTTCCTGTGCGTGTCCTCGGCCCAGTACCACCAGTGCCAGCACCACGCATCAGGTCTACAGTGCGCCTCGCCTCTCCAGCGCTGCCGGAGCCTTTCTCTTCTCCTGTGCTGCCGGAGCCTCCCGCCTGTTTAGCGCAGTCAGAGCTTTTCTTCTCTCCTGCGCTGCCGGAGTCTCCCGCCTGTTCAGCGCAGCCAGAGCCTTCCTCCTCTACAGCGCTGCCAGAGTCTCCCGCTTGTTCAGCGCTGCTGGAGCCTTTCTCCTCTCCTGCGCTGCCGGAGTCTCCCGCCTGTTCAGCGCAGCTAGAGCCTTCCTCCTCTACAGCGCTGCTGGAGTCTCCTGCCTGTTCAGCGCAGCCAGAGCTGCCAGCCTGCATGGAGCAGCCAGAGCTGCCAGCCTGCATGAAGCAGCCAGAGCTGCCAGTCTGCATGGAGCAGCCAGAGCTGCCAGTCTGCATGGAGCAGCCAGAGCTGCCAGTCTGCATGGAGCAGCCAGAGCTGCCAGTCTGCATGAAGCATCCAGAGCTGTCAGTCTGCATGGAGCAGCCAGAGCTGTCAGTCTGCAAGGAGCTGCCAGTCTGCAAGAAGCTGCCAGTCTGCACGGAGCTGTCAGTCTGCACGGAGCTGTCAGTCTGCAAGGAGCTGCCAGTCTGTAAGGAGCTGCCAGTCTGCAAGGAGCTGCCAGTCTGCAAGGAGCTGCCAGTCTGCAAGGAGCTGCCAGTCTGCACAGAGCTGCCAGTCTGCACGGAGCTGCCAGTCTGCACGGAGCTGCCAGTCTGCACGGAGCTGCCAGTCTGCACGGAGCTGCCAGTCTGCACAGAGCTGCCAGTCTGCACAGAGCTGCCAGTCTGCACGGAGCTGCCAGTCTGCACGGAGCTGCCAGTCTGCACGGAGCTGCCAGTCTGTAAGGAGCTGCCAGTCTGCAAGGAGCTGCCAGTCTGCACGGAGCCGCCAGAGCTGCCAGTCTGTAAGAAGCCGCCAGAGCTGTCAGCCTATATGGAGCAGCCAGAGCCGCCAGTCAGCGTGGAGCAGCCAGAGCCGCCAGTCAGCATGTAGCAGCCAGATCCGTCAGTCTGCCAGGATCCGCCAGTCAGCCAGACTCTTCCAGATCTGCCAGTCAGCCAGATTCTTCCAGATCTGCCAGTCAACCAGACTCTTCCAGATCTGCCAGTCAACCAGACTCTTCCAGATCTGCCAGTCAACCAGACTCTTCCAGATCTGCCAGTCAACCAGACTCTTCCAGATCCGCCAGTCAACCAGACTCTTCCAGATCCGCCAGTCAACCAGACTCTTCCAGATCCGCCAGTCAACCAGACTCTTCCAGATCCGCCAGTCAACCAGACTCTTCCAGATCCGCCAGTCAACCAGACTCTTCCAGATCCGCCAGTCAACCAGACTCTTCCAGATCCGCCAGTCAACCAGACTCTTCCAGATCCGCCAGTCAACCAGACTCTTCCAGATCCGCCAGTCAACCAGACTCTTCCAGATCCGCCAGTCAACCAGACTCTTCCAGATCCGCCAGTCAACCAGACTCTTCCAGATCCGCCAGTCAGCTGGGATCTGCCAGAACTGCCAGTCGGCCAGGATCCGCCAGTCGGCCAGGATCCGCCAGTCGGCCAGGATCCGCCAGTCGGCCAGGATCTGCCAGTCAGCCAGGATCTGCCGAAACCACCAGCCAGCCAGGATCTGGTAGATTAATCAACCTGCCTGAGCTTCCTCTCACTCCCGAGCTTCCTCTCACTCCCGAGCTTCCTCTCACTCCCGAGCTTCCTCTCACTCCCGAGCTTCCTCTCACTCCCGAGCTTCCTCTCACTCCCGAGCTTCCTCTCACTCCCGAGCTTCCTCTCACTCCCGAGCTTCCCCTCACTCCCGAGCTGCCTCAGTCCCGAGCTGCCCCTCAGTCCCGATCTGCTCCTCAGTCCAGTGGGGTTCTGGGTGAGGACTACTAGGCCATGGTCGGCGGCGAGGGTGGACTATCCAAGGACGCGAGGAGAGGGGACTAAGACATTGATTGAGTGGGGTCCACGTCCCGCGCCGGAGCCGCCACCATGGACAGACGCCCACCCGGACCCTCCCTATTGTTTTGAGGTGCGTTCGGGAGTCTGCACCTTAGGGGGGGTTCTGTCACGCCCTGGTCGAAGTATTTTGTGTTTATCTTTATTTATTTGGTCAGGCCAGGGTGTGGCATGGGTTTTTGTATGTGGTGTGTATGTATGGGGATTGTAGCTAGTGGGGTGTTCTAGTTAAGTCTATGGCTGTCTGAAGTGGTTCTCAATCAGAGGCAGGTGTTTATCGTTGTCTCTGATTGGGAACCATATTTAGGCAGCCATATTCTTTGGGTGTTTCGTGGGTGATTGTCCTTTGTGTCGTTGTTCCTGTCTCTGTGTTAGTTTATACAAGTATAGGCTGTTTCGGTTTTCGTTACGTTTATTACGTTCTGTGTTTTGTGGTGTTTGTATTGATTCATGTTTACGTTTGTTTATTAAACATGGATCGCAATCTACACGCCGCATTTTGGTCCGCTTCTCCTTCACCAGTAGAAAACCGTTACAAATACACTGCCAAGCAATGCAAGCAGATGTGGAATTAAACCTCAAACAGTTGTGTCTTTTAAATCAATACTTTTTCAATAATACCAATAGACATGATCAGATCCTCTTTCCTATTCAGGTTTCATATAATGCACAGCCACATGCAAATCCATGAACTCCAACAATAAAACATTGAAAAACTTAACATGTCTACCGGCGATGTCATTATTTTCGTCACCATCCATGAATAATTGAATGTCATTATTTTCTTTGTACATGCACCGAGCTTCCATTGGCTGGAGCCAATCAGTGGTGAATGATACAATACCCAAATAAAACATATGTGAAAAGATGTGGTCCAAGTTAAGCTTAGATGTTTTTATTTTGTATGATACAACAACCAGGTCTTCCTTAAATTTGCCATAACTAGTAAACCGTACATCCTGACTCTATATGGGCTTCCAAACATGAACCTGCGACCACATGGGAGGGGTGGGACTACATGGGAGGGGTGGGACTACATGGGAGGGGTGAGACCATATGGGAGGGGTAGGACCACATGGGAGGGGTGAGACCATATAGGAGGGGTGGGACTACATGGGAGGGGTGAGACCACATGGGAGGGGTAGGACCACATGGGAGGGGTGAGACCATATGGGAGGGGTGGGACCACATGGGAGGGGTGAGACCATATGGGAGGGGTGGGACTACATGGGAGGGGTGAGACCATATAGGAGGGGTGGGACTACATGGGAGGGGTGAGACCATATGGGAGGGGTGGGACTACATGGGAGGGGTGGCACTAATAATTTATATTTTGTTATTAAAATCATTAACCCATAAGAGAACACATGACCAAAGCAAGGCATGACCCATATAAAATTAAAACAACGTTATTCTTAATGAGAAATATAATCTAATAAACAAATGCTTGCATAACCAAAGACATGAAAACTGGCTCCAACATTGTACATAGCTAGCTATAAAACTTTCATATTGGCACAATATTTATCCCTAAACTACCAACAATAACTATTATATATTGTTATATTCTCAATGACGTTACTGCCAATATGAACGTTTATTACATAGCAAAATACAATGTTGGAGACAGTTTATGTTTTTTGTTATGTAAACATTTGTTTATTATGTCCGTTACGTTTATGCTGGGTCAATTAAGGAAGACATCCTCTTCTGCAAACCACTGGAAACCAGGACAACAGGAGTGGATATTGCTTAAGTACTGAAGAGCGTTGTGCCATCACATGGACTTTGATGGTCAAGATGTGTAAAAGTATAGCGTGTGTGGCACGCTTACAACGATGACAAAAAAAAATACATTTGAGAGTGCACTGACCCTGGTGCTAGAGGGGGCTACGCAGCTGGAGGTTGAATGTTTGATGGGGTACGGGACTATAAAACGTTTGTGAACCACTGGTCTACACTAAAGAATATGAGTTTAGGCATAAGTCATAAGCATGGAAATAAAAATGGTTAATACATGTGACATTTTGGAGAGATTTTTGGACCCTATAAGGACTGCCTAGGCCATGTTATGGATAAATGTCTAGAAGATAGATTGGTGTAAGATGTCTGCTCCGTTTCTCGGGGTCCATGTTGACAAGATGTTGGTGATTAACTGGAGGGGAATATTGACCAAATGGGATGCAAACTAAAAAAAAGAATACATTGTGTAAGGTGGATACTTTTGTTTCACAGTATATTTGTTTAAGACTACCAAGAAACACTCTGTGAACCCAGGATTTATCCCACTGCATTAAAAGGCTGTTAAGGGGGTATACTTCTCTGTTGAAGTCGTAAGTAAAGGGCCCATCTTAAAGAGTACAAAGAACCCTTTTTTTTATATTGACTGAGACATTCCATCCTCGGACATCCTAGGATTCCCCCACCTGAGAACTATTTTTAAAGGTTAAAGGTTAGACAGGTTTAAAACAAATTGTTTCAAAGACACTAGGGGCACCCCCTTGTGTAAATATAGTTCACCTGTGTGTAAAGGACCCTCTCGATGACTAATCATTAAAATATTTATTAAAGACGAAACAGGTTTAAAAGAAACACCAAACACGCTCTCACACACACCCCAACGGACCAATTTATCTTGTGTAGAGAGAGAGACATAAACAGATCAGGAAGACAGACAGACAGACAGAGATTTCTTTAAAGGTAAATTATATTTTCTTTTAAAATATTTTTATTGTCTTCTAAATCTTTAGGACAGAAACCTATTACCATTATTTAAAGTTTACATTGCAATAATACATTATTCCACAAATGTTTTTTACTAAACCTTTATATAAATCATATATATTATTATTAAACAATACTACACTTTAATACCCAATATATGTTTATATGTAGGAAAGACTTAATTATTATTTTGTTTTGCTCTGTCTCTCTCTCTCTCTGCTTGTAACACCCATAGCTTGTAACCTGACTCCAACCATGCAGACTGGCCTCAGACACACAGAGAGAGAGAGAGAGAGAGAGAGAGAGAGCTGTCATTTAATGAAGGTAAATACAAATTTATTTCAAACCTATTTTCTTCTAAATCTTTAGTACAGAAATGCATATATATTACAATTTTAAAAGTGTACTATGCAATATTGAACTAGACATGTTTTTTAAAACTTTTATATTAATCGTACATTTTATTAATAAATACTACACTTTAATACCAATTACATTTTTAAATGCATTAGTATTTTTTTGTAGGAATGACTTATTATTATTAATTTGTTTTGATCCGTCTTATGTCTTGGGGGTAAAAGCTGTTAAGAAGTCTTTTGGACGTAGACTTGGCGCTCCGGTACCGTTTGCCGTGCGGTAGCAGAGAGAACAGTCTATGACTAGGGTGGCTGGAGTCAATGACCATTTTTAGGGCCTTCCTCTGACACAGCCTAGTATAGTTGTCCTGGATGGCAGGAAGCTTGGCCCCAGTGATTTACTGGGCCGTATGCACTACCCTCTGTAGTGCATTAAGGTCAGATGCCGAGCAGTTGCCATACCAGGCAGGATGCTCTCGATGGTGCAGCTGTAGAACTTTTTGAGGATCTGAGGACCCATGACAAATTTTTTCAGTCTCCTGAGGGGGGAATAGGCTTTGTCGTGCCCTCTTCATGACTGTCTTGGTGTGTTTGTAACATTATAGTTTGTTTGTGAAGTGGACACTAAGGAACTTGAAACTCAACCTGTTACACTACAGCCCCGTCGATGAGAATGGGCGCATGCTAGTTCCTCATTTTCCTGTAGTCCACAATAATCTCCTTTGTCTTGATCACGTTGAGGGAGAGGTTGTTATCCAGGCACCACCGCCAGGTCTCATCGTTGTCGGTGATTAGGCCTACCACTGTTGTGTCGTCAGCAATCTTAATGATCGTGTTGGAGTCGTGCCTGGCCATGCAGTCATGAGGGTCCCCTGTGTTGAGGATGAACGTGGTGGATGTTTTGTTGACTACCCTTACCACCTGAGGGCGGCCCTTCAGGAAGTCCAGGAATCAGTTGCAGATGCAGGTGTTTAGTTCCAGGGTCCTTATCTTAGTGATTGTAATGGTTTTCTTCCTGGGAAGGAGAGGAGGACCAAAATGCAGCGTGGTTATTTATAAACATCTTTAATGAAAGATGAAAACGTGGAAAAACCGAAACCGTCCTAACTGGTGCAAAACCCAGAGACAGGAACAACCACCCACAAGATACCTAAAGAATATGTCTGCCTAAATATGGTTCCCAATCAGAGACAACGATAAACACCTGCCTCTGATTGAGAGCCACTCCAGGCAACCATAGACTTACCTAGAACACTCAACTGAACACAACCCCATAGACTACAAAACCCCTAGACAAAACAAGACACATAAATCACCCATGTCACACCCTGGCCTAACCAACATAATAAAGAAAACACAGAATACTAAGACCAGGACGTGACAGTACCCCCCCCCCCCCCCCCCAAAGGTGCGGACTCCCGGCCTCACACCTAAACCCATAGGGGAGGTTCTGGGTGGGCGTCTATCCATGGTGGCGGCTCTGGCGCGGGACGTGCAACACAGTCTTAGTCCGCTTACTTAGCGTCCCTTGAGTGGCGACCCTCGCCGCCGACCTTGGCCTAGTAACCTTAACAAAGGGCCCCACTGGACTGAGGGGCAGCTCCGGACTGAGCGACAGCTCTGGACTGACGTAGCTCGGGACTGAGGGGGAGCTCAAGACTGAGGGGTAACTCAAGACTGAGAGGTAGCTCAGGACTGAGAGGTAGCTCAGGACTGAGAGGTAGCCCAAGACTAAGAGATAGCTCAGGCAGGTTGACGGCTCTGGCAGATCCTAGCTGAATGGCGGCTCTGGCGGATCCTGGCTGAATGGCGGCTCTGGCGGATCCTGGCTGAATGGCGGCTCTGGCGGATCCTGGCTGAATGGCGGCTCTGGCAGATACTGGCAGACTGGCGGCTCTGGCAGATCCTGGCTGACTGACGGCTCTGGCAGATCCTGGCTGACTGGCGGCTCTGGAAGATCCTGGCTGACTGGCGGCTCTGGAAGATCCTGGCTGACTGGCGACTCATGAAAGACGGGAGACTCTGGCGGCTCATGACAGACGGGAGACTCTGGCGGCTCATGACAGACGGGAGACTCTGGCGGCTCATGACAGACGGGAGACTCTGGCGGCTCATGACAGACGGGAGACTCTGGCGGCTCATGACAGACGGGAGACTCTGGCAGTTCATGACAGACGGGAGACTCTAGCAGCTCTGGACAGACGGGAGACTCTAGCAGCACTGGACAGACGGGCAGCTCAGGTGGCGCTGGGCAGACGGGCAACTCAGGCAGCACCGGACAGGCGGGAGACTCCGGCTGCGCTGGAGAGGAGGAAGGCTCTGGCAGCGCTGGACAGGCGAGGCGCACTGTAGGCCTGGTGCGTGGTGCCGGCACTGGTGGTACTGGGCCGACGACACGCGCCTCAGGGCGAGTGCGGGGAGCTGCCACCGGAGGGCTGGTGTGTGGAGGTGGCACTGGATGGACCGGACCGTGAAGGCGTACTGGAGATCTTGAGAGCAGGGCTGGCACCAACCGCCCTGGCTGGATCTTCACCCTAGCCCGGCAGATGTGGGGAGCTGTGATGTAGCGTACCGGGCTAAGCACGCGTACTGGGGGCACCGAGCGTTCCACCGCATAACACGGTGCCTGACCAGTACCACGCCCGCCACGGTTAGCACTGCTAGGAGCACTGTAGCGCTGAGCTGGCACAGGACGTGCAAGGCTAGGGAGGTGCACAGGAGGTCTAGTGCGTGAGGCTGGCACAATCTTCACCAGACGACTAGCACGCACCTCAGGACGAGTATAGAGAGCTGACCCAGGTGCCATCAAATCCCCAACATGCTCCGTCGGGCGAATGCCGTCTCCTCCAATTTCCCCATTAACTCCTTCACGGTCTCTGCTTCGCTCACCTCCAACACCGGCTCTGGTTCTGGTTTACTCCTTGGCTCCTTATGATAAACAGGGGGAGTTGGCTCAGGTCTGACTCCTGACTCTGCCACACTCTCCCTGTTCCCCCTCCCAATACATTTTTGGGGCTGACTCTCGGGCTTTCATCCGCGTCGCCGTGCTGCCTCCTCAAAGCGCCGCCTCTCCGCTTTGGCTGCCTCCAGCTCTGCCTTTGGGCGGCGATATTCCCCTGGCTGTGCCCAGGGTCCTTTCCCGTCTAGGATCACCTCCCACGTCCAGGAGTCTTGATTCTTCAGCCGCTGTTGCTGCTGCCAGTTACCACGCTGCTTGGTCCTTGGTTGGTGGGTGATTCTGTAACGGTTTTCTTCCTGGGACGGAGAGGAGGACCAAAATGCAGCGTGGTTATTTATAAACATCTTTAATGAAAGATGAAAGCGTGAACACTATACAAAATAAGAAAACGTGGAAAAACCGAAACAGTCCTAACTGGTGCAAAACACAGAGACAGGAACAACCACCCACAAGATACCTAAAGAATATGGCTGCATAAATATGGTTCCCAATCAGAGACAACGATAAACACCTGCCTCTGATTGAGAACCACTCCAGGCAACCATAGACTTACCTAGAACACTCAACTGAACACAACCCCATAGACTACAAAACCCCTAGACAAAACAAGACACATAAATCACCCATGTCACACCCTGGCCTAACCAACATAATAAAGAAAACACAGAATACTAAGACCAGGACGTGACAGTGATGAGCTTTGAGGGCAGTATGGTGTTGAATGCTGAGCTGTAGTCAATTAATAACATTCTCATGTAGGTGTTCCTTTTGTCCAGGTGGGAAAGGGCAGTGTGGAGTGAAACAGAGATTGCATCATCTGTGGATCTGTTAAATTGAAGTGGCTATAGGTTTTCTGGGATAATGGTGTTGATGTGATTCATAACCAGCCTTTCAAAGCACTTCATGGCTACAGACGTGAGTGCTACGGGTTGGTCGTCATTTAGACATTTCACCTGCTGACCACAGTGCTCGCGTCACGTGCAAATATTACGTTTCCACATAAATGTTATTCAATCATTGTACCCACACTGCTCGCACGCGCCAACCAGTGTCTGTGTTGCCAGGCGCTAAAATAGAAGTTGCTTCTATTTGTGGTTCAGAACGCGCTCTAAGTCCTGCCGCACCCATCTCCTCATTGGGTTATAGAAGCAGATTCCCACGTGCACATCTCCTCATTGGTTCACCCATGTCTGTGATTGAAAGACAAACTGAAGTTGGTCAGCATCATGGTAATACTGTTAGATGCCAATGGCCATATACAGTCCAAAGAAGAAAAAGCCTGGAAGGAGGAGAGATGACTAGAATCAATTCTGTTGACCATTTTATGTGTGGATTAATTGTCGGAGTGGGGGACCTTGTGCATTTCAGGTAAAATAACCACTCAGCATTTAAATCACAGGACAAATTAGCTAGCAACAACAAGCTAGCTAAATAGGACGAATTAGATAGCAACTGCAAGCTAGCTAGCTAAATTGCCTTATATGTTTAATGCTTTTCAACCTCTCCCCAAATTAATATAACTGGTTCAGAGTTTGTTCTGATATTTCAACCTGCGTGTTGTGATCACTTTTGGTGTGGGGGGGACAATATCAATTTGCGCACAATAGCGCACCATCGTGCACAGGTGCGACCGGTTTGGGTGTTAACAGAATGTGGATAAAGTCAAGGGATCTGAATACATTCTGAATGCACTATGTAGTTGAAGTCGGAAGTTAACATACACTTATGTGTAACGGCTTTCGTCGTCGGATGAGGAAGAGTAGTCGGACCTGTCACGACATCGTCACCGGCCTACTAGCTGCCACTGATTCATCCTCCCCCTCCTTGTCTGTTTATTGGTTACATCTGTTGGGCTTTATTAGCCAGCCGGCCCGCATGCTCTTTGTGTGGGATTGTTTGTGCATGTTTGAGGTTAACGTGTTTCTGTTCGTGGGTTTTTGCTGGACTGTTTTAGTCCCCGTGTTTGGGGCATTTGTTTTGTGTGCGCCCTGTGTTTCATGGGGTGGCTTTTGTTCGCCGTTTGTGCATTAAATAGCACTACCCTGAACTCTCTGCTTCCTGTGCCTGACTTCGCACCCACTACACCCAATTCGTTACAGGACCAAAGCGCAGAGTGGTAAGTGTTCATGTTTGTTTATTGAACTGAACACTAATACAAAATAACAAGAGAATAAATGAAACCGAAACAGTCCGTAAGGTGCAAACACTAAACAGAAAATAACTACCCACAAAACCCATGTGGAAAAAAGCTACCTAAGTATGGTTCCCAATCAGAGACAACGATAGACAGCTTTCCCTGATTGAGAACCATACCCGGCCAAAACATAGAAAAAGGACATAGAATGCCCACCCAAATCACACCCTGACCAAACCACAATAGAGACATAAAAGCTCTCTACGGTCAGGGCGTGACATTATGTTGGAGTCATTAAAACTTGTTTTTCAACTACTCAACAAATTTCTTGTTAACAAACTATAGTTTTGGCAAAACTGTTAGGACATCTACTTTGTGCATGACACAAGTCATTTTTCCCCACAATTGTTTACAGACAGATTATTTCACTTCTAATTCACTGTATCACAATTCCAGTGGGTCAGAAGTTTACATACACTATATTGACTGTGCCTTTAAACAGCTTGGACAATTATTTAATGGCTTTAGAAGCTTCTGATAGGCTAATTGACATAATTTGAGTAAATTGGAGGTGTACCTGTTGATGTATTTCAAGGCCTACCTTCAAACCCAGTGCCTCTTTACTTGACATCATGGAAAAGTCAAAAGAAATCAGCCAAGACCTCAGAAAAAAGTCTGGTTCATCCATCCACCATAAAAAGCCAGACTACGGTTTGCAACTGCACATGGGGACAAAGATGTTACTTTTTGGAGAAATGTCCGATGAAACAAAAATAGAAGGGCCAAAGCAACAAACAATTATGTCATACATTACATCATTGTGTGCTTACTTGTGTATGTGTTTGTGCTTTTGTGTGCAGAGAGACTCGGGGGAGGGGAGTGGCTGTCAGTAACTCAGGGATAAATAGAGGGGCAGAGCTCAGAATTTGGCAGAAGGCTGACCTGACAGGATCGAGCACAGGACCAAGCAGGAGCAGGAGGACATCAGCATTTAGATTTTGTTTTTCAAATGGAGGAACATGAAGATATTCAATACTGTTTTCAAGACAGAAACTCTTCTTGCAGAAAGGCTTTGCTATCGATATCTATCTACATAACACTGTACATCTTCTTCTCATTGATTTCAGCAGTAACAGTATTTTTGAACGTACTGGTGATCATCTCCATCTTTCACTTCAAGCAACTCCACACTCCAACCAACCTGCTCATCCTCGCTCTGGCTGCATCAGATCTCCTGGTGGGACTGATTGTGATACCAGTAATGACTGTAGCAATAATTGAATCATGCTGGGGTTTTGGGAAATATTTCTGTGCGTTTCTTCTCTACATTACTTGTTTATGTACTTCTTTATCTCTGGGCAGTTTGGTCTTGATATCTATTGACCGCTATGTTGCTGTGTGTTATCCCTTATTGTACCACTCTAAAATAACAATAACAAGAATGATGTGTTGTATATCAATTACCTGGTGTTGTTGTACCATATACAATGCTGCTATTATAAAAGACATTGTAAATGTACAGGTCCCCAGTCGGTGTTTGAATGAATGTTTTATTGTCGTAGGAATAACCTGGGGAAATATAATTGACTTTGTATTTACAATGGTTGTCCCATGCTCTATTATTATAACACTTTATTTGAAAATCTTTGTGGTGGCCAGATCACAGGCCAGAAAGGTATTTTCAAAAGAGGCTGCCAATGTGTCTGGTGTTAAAACTGTACAGGCAAGTAAGTCTGAGAGAAAAGCAGCAAAAACTCTATCTATTGTTGTTATCAACTATTTCATTTGTTGGATTCCATTTCTATTTTCTTTTTTCTTTGTTTTTTTTTTAAGTGACAATTTACTATCATTCATCCTCAGCTTTCTGCCACTTGTTAATTCCTTAATTAATCCAATAATTTATGCTTTCTTTTATCCATGGTTCAAAGTGACTGCTAAACATATTTTAACTCTGAAGTTAAGGTGTTCGTAGTTCCTGTATTTGTATTTCTAAGTTTGAAAAAAAGGTTTGACATAGTTTTGTTATACAATTGTTATTTCATGTAACAATACACTGACAATACATAGATGAATGTGGTGTTGATACAGAATGATTTGGCTGGATTGGATTGGAATGACTTGAATAAAGTTTAAGAAGGCATAAATTAAAAACAGTTTAAGGCATAAATAAAAAAAGGAGAATGCATAAGAAGGTACAAGCTTGTTTTATAAAATACACTGTAGTCATTTTGGGTTCTATTCTCCAAATTCCAAAGCCTGTGGTTGTTCCATGTTATTTAATGATAAATAGTATTTCATTATTCTAAAAGTACATTTTGAGGAAGTCATGAATCATTATATATATTGTCTAACATTACCCTCTAGTGGCTACATAGTGACACAACACCTTTAACAAGTGCAGTGAAGTTGAAATGAACAATACTGCATGATATTAGACGACGTCCAAGTCTATCTCAATGGTGTATTGTGTAAGTAGTTGAGGGTAAAATGCAAGAATATGCAATTATGTGTAAGACTTTATAATGTTCAGTAATAAGCCATTTGTATTTACAGTTTGCTAACCATTTATTATTACGCACACATTTGTTAAATATTAATCACCTGGGTATTATGACATGTATAAATAACTACTATATGCAGTAATGATTAAACACAACAGTGGAGGAGACCACAGCAGATACTTCAACCTCAACATACTGGGTATGAACACTACCACTACTCTCACTCCATCACTGCTGCCATGTCAGGGGTCACGCCAGAGCAGCTCTCCCTGAAGCTGTTGAGCGTGAATGAATATAGTGATTGGGTAACACACTAAATAATTAATAATGGATAAGTATATTGTTTATTCATAATGTATATATCATTACTTCTTCATCTGTTTTAGAAAGCCAGTTCTTCACACATTTATAAACAGCTTTCATAGTATGTAATGATTTATAAGATCATTCATCAGATGTTTAATAAATATCCTTATAAACCATCTACTAATCATTAGTAAAGTATTTTCCAGTCCCTAATCTAAAGTTAGGACTCTTCAAACTTTCTTAATACTTTATAAATGTTTTGAAAAGTGACCAGTGTCATTTCTCACAAAAAGATGGACATGCTATTGGTAGATATTCCAGCAGTACCTGATGCTCCTTAAGGTCTCAAAATGACATAGAACATATCAATGGTTGAATAATAAGCACATCGAGGATGTTAAAGGAAATATATCCATTTTTTAAATTCAAAAACAGTCACATTGTTGTGGTAGTGTGTAGTAGTAACGTGTTTTGTCTGAAAATGCTAGCATTCGTGTTTGTTGGCAGTGACTTTCAAAACCAAAGTGTGGATTACAGTCACTCATGAGAGCAGTTCATAGAACCCTTACAGGGTAATAGAACCGATACCTAAATACATCATTTAACTGAACATTATGTTTAAAGGGTTGCTACCTTTAATACAAAACAAGTGAAGTTGTCGAAATACTTATGACTTCTTCAAATGGGGGGACTAGATACATAAGGTGCATTCATTTTTAAATGGTAAAACAGATATGTATGAAAATACTCTCAAATAAAAGGTGACATTATATAATGTCACCTAATATGAAACAAAATATTTCCAAGTTTAAAAACAGTTTCACTGCAGAGTGTTACACCCATTGGTCACTGGTTGAATCAACGTTGTTTATTTTTATTTATTTTAAATTTTACCCCTTTTTCTCCCCAATTTCATGGTATCCAATTGTTAGTAACTACTATCTTGTCTCATCGCTACAACTCCCGTACGGGCTCGGGAGAGACAAAGGTTGAAAGTCATGCGTCCTCCGATACACAACTCACAGCGCGCATCCAACCCGGAAGCCAGCCGCACCAATGTGTTGGAGGAAACACTGTGCAACCTTGGTTATCGTGCACTGTACCCGGCCCGCCACAGGAGTCGCTGGTGTGTGATGAGAAAAGGATATCCCTACCGGCCAAGCCCTCCCTATCCCGGACGATGCTCGGCCAATTGTGTGACGCCCCACGGACCTCCTGGTCGCGGCCGGTTACGACAGAGCCTGGGCGCTAACCCAGAGTCTCTGGTTGCACAGCTGGTGCTGCAGTACAGCATCCTTAACCACTGTGCCACCCGGGAGGCCATCATGTAGTTAATTTTTTAACCAACATGGAGTAGAAGTCTGTGCCCAGTGGGCAGAGATTGTTTTCTGTATGTAGTGGCCATAGGATGGCAGTATAATTCACAATATCTTGACTCATGTGGAAGAGAATTTTGTCTGTTCTATAAAGTCAATTTCTATCTGAACTTTCTGTTGTAAGGTGTAAAGTGTGTCTGTAACAAACTGCTTTGTTCTGGTCGAATTGGACCGTTTTACAAGTTTTCTCTCTGAAAAATGAGGTCCATTTAACGTACAGGTCATGCTCCAGCAGCCGCCCAAGTACCTTGCACACCAGAGACACATGCGCGGCGTGTGTGGCGGAGTAGATCAAGATATCGTCAATATACACCACCACACCCTGTCCGTGCAGGTCCCTGACAATCTCGTCTACAAAGGTTTGAAAGACAGCTGGAGCCTTCTTTAACCCATACGGCATGACGAGGTACTCATAATGGCCAGATGTGGTACTAAATGCGGTTTTCCACTCATCTCCCTCCCGAATACGCACCAGATTCGTGAAAAACCACGCACCAGTTTCGTGAAAAACCACTCTCCGTGAAATGATTCCACTGCCATAGCGATGAGAGGTAGTGAGTAACTAAAACCCACTGTAATGGAATTGAGACCTCAATATTCAATGTACGGACGGACGCAGACCCCCCCCTTTGTCTTCACAAATTGAAACTTGAGGAGACGGTACATTCGGCCCTCCATGTCACCCCCTGTCCCAGAGCTTCCGTTACATATGTCTCCATAGCCAACGTCTCCTCCTGAGACAATGGGTACACGTGACTCTTGGGCAGTGCAGCGCCTGGTCTGGTTTCTCCACCATCGTAGCACCGATGGAAACTCCTACACACCTGCCTGAATACTCCTCAGACCACCCCTGGAGAGCTCCCTGTCTACACGAAATCCTAGGCTTGTGACTAGCCAGCCAGGGAACCCCCAGCACCACCGGAAACGCAGGTGAATCGATAAGGAACATACTAATCAGCTCCTTATGATCCCCCTGCGTAATCATTTCCAGTGGAACCGTGGCCTCCCTGACCAGCCCTGACCCTAATGGTCGGCTATCTAAGGAGTGCACAGGGAAGGGGGGATCTATCTGTACCAACGGAATCCTCAACGTCTGGGCGAGTCCACTATCTATAAAGTTCCCAGCTGCGCCTGAATCGATTAGCGCCTTATGCTGGAGAGAAGGAGAAAATTTGGGGAAACAAATTAATAGAAACATGTGACCAACAGGAAGCTCTGGGTGAGTGTGGTGCTGACTCACCTGGGGTGACCGAGAAGTGTTCTGCTTGCCCTCTCGACTCCCAGATGGACTCCTCCAGCCCCGAGTGGTAGTGTGCCCTCTCCGGCCACAGCTCCTCCTCTGGTCCCCTCATGCGGCCCCCCCTAACTCCATCGGTATGGGAGCGGGAGGGCCAGGAGGTGGAACAGACAGGACCCTTTCAGAACATCCGCGAGCAGCCAGCAGATTGTCCAGCCTGATCGACAGGTCTATGAGCTCGTCCAGGGTGAGCGTGGTGTCCCGACAAGCCATCTCCCTCTCTCAGGCTACACCTGTAACGTCTATTAGGGCCCTGTCGTTCCACCCAGCCCGAGCGGCCAAGGTCCGGAACTCCAGCGCGAAGTCCTGCGAGCTCCTCGTCTCCTGCCTGGGATGGAACAATCTCTCTCCGGGTAGTGGCCCCTCGCCGAGTCGGGCCTGTTCCAAACGGCATTGGGCCATTCCAGGGCTCTACTCGTCAAGCAAGAGACGAGGACGCTCACGCCCTCCTCGTCCGAGGGAGTTGGCCGAACCGTGGCCAGGTAAAGCTCGAGTTGGAGCAAGAATCCCTGGCACACCGCCGCCGCTCCATCGTACTCCCTCGGAGGCGCAATACACAGTGCGCTGGTTCTGGATACCACTGGAGGAGGTTGTAGCATTGTAGGTGGAGTGGTTGGAGGGGAAGTAGGGAGACCAGTCCTCTCCCATCGGTCCATCTTCGCCATGATCTGATCCATCGCCGATCTGATGCGATGGAGGATGGACGTATGATGAAGGACACGCTCCTCCATCGTTGGGAGAGGGGTGGTCGCTGCTCCTGCTGACTCCATAGTTGATGGTGCGGGCTTCTGTCAGGCTTCGAAGAGTGATGGGTGTGGAGTCAGGCACAGAGAGCAGAGGATTCGAAAAACCATTTATTCCGGAACAATCAAAGCGAACAAAAAAGGGTAATTCCGAACACAGGCGTAACACACTCCAAAATGTACAACACCGGTACATACGCTGTACAGCGGAAATAAGTGAAAGGACACTCCTGTACCATCTCTGTTTTGTCTGAGTTCAAAAGTAAAACATTTGCTGCCATCCACTTCCTTATGTCTTAAACACAGGCTTCCAGGGAGGGCAATTTTGGGGTTTCACCATGTTTCATCGAAATGTACAGCTGTATCGTCCACGTAGCAGTGAAAGTTAACATTATGTTTCCGAATGGCATCACCAAAAGGTAAAATATATAGTGAAAACAATAGTGGTCCTTAAACAGAACACCGATACCTACAGTCTTGGTGTTCTGAGACAAACTGATGTCTTTCCCGACAGACAAGAAAATAACTTGTCTGTGTAGACCAATTTGGGTTTCGAAGCACTAAGGTCTAGGAGCACTAGGAGCACTAGGAGCATGAGGACAGATGCAGAGCCTTAGTTTGACTAGGTTAAAAGGTAATTTACCACATTCATGAGTGCAGTCTCAGCGCTATGATGGTGTTTAAAACCAGACTGAAGCGTTTCGTATACATTGTTTGTCTTCAGGAAGGCAGTGAATTGCTGCGTAACAGCTTTTTCTACCATTTTTGAGAGGAGTGGCTTATGGATAAACACCCAAAAAGATTACATGAGCTTGGAGGAGCTGACCGTGAGTGATATAAAAAAATACAAAATAAAAGATGCTCTACTACTTCTCTGTACAGCATCCCCAGACAATCACGTTCAGTAGTTCCAACTTACAAGAATGGGTTTACAGGGAGGTGATGAAAACAGTTTATATGCCCGCTAATTCAAACATACAATGACATATATTTGATACAATTAAATGATGTAAAACTGTTGTTACAAAATCACTTCTCATGATGTACATTTAAAGGTTTCACAAACATAAAACAACTATCAAGCTAATGTTTCTCGGACTAACCCACTGTTGATTTTCCTACTTACTAAAGAACAATCATTAAGACAAACGTGATATATAGTCTGCACATGTCATTCTATACTAAAAACAGGTACATTCTGAAAGATTTTGTTGTTGATGTGATATCTAAATTTCCATTCACGTCTCAATTTAGGATAATACTGTTTCTATTTCTTTTACTTAAATTGTATTATTTATGTTGTCTGATACCATGCTAATACTGTCACGCCCTGGTCGAAGTATTTTGTGTTTATCTTTATTTATTTGGTCAGGCCAGGGTGTGGCATGGGTTTTTGTATGTGGTGTGTATGTATGGGGATTGTAGCTAGTGGGGTGTTCTAGTTAAGTCTATGGCTGTCTGAAGTGGTTCTCAATCAGAGGCAGGTGTTTATCGTTGTCTCTGATTGGGAACCATATTTAGGCAGCCATATTCTTTGGGTGTTTCGTGGGTGATTGTCCTTAGTGTCGTTGTTCCTGTTGCTGTGTTAGTTTACACAAGTATAGGCTGTTTCGGTTTTCGTTACGTTCATTACGTTCTTTGTTTTGTAGTGTTTGTATTGATTCGTGTTTACGTTTGTTTATTAAACATGGATCGCAATCTACACGCCGCATTTTGGTCCGCTTCTCCTTCACCAGTAGAAAACCGTTACAGAATCAC